>NC_091284.1:699096084-699400399 GCF_032444005.1 Ranitomeya imitator | reverse complement strand
AAAGCAGCAGGGACTGAGAGGTTTCAGCTAGAACAACCTGTCTAATATTGTGTCTGCTCCTTCCCCTGCATTAACCCAAAAACCTTTGATGAGAATACAATTGAGAGCATTAAACCATTTCACTAATCATTTTAATCAAGTAAAAGACAACGAGACGATCCGATAAACACTTACACCTAGTTATTCATCACATCTGAAGCCAATGTTGGCATATTACTGGGAAGACAAATGGTAGGTTAGTGGCCCCGCTGCATATTCTGAACACAACTATTTTTAGCCAGTCCACTTTTCATCTAGACAATGCTAAATTGTGATGGCTCCAAACATAATCCTCATATGGTCGGCCCTGGAAGCGCTGCAATGTCTGCTCTTCATACTCAGTATCTGCTCGGTGTGTTCACTCTGTTACTCTGTCACCTACTGGGAGATGAAAATAAACACGTCTTTCCTTAATCATCATAATCTCAGCTCAATGTTCAGTCCTAATGATCCTCATTTATCTCCACCTCAAAGACTGAATTGTTCAGACCGCAGTTCTGAAAATAGATGTATGCACATACCCATAGGATGCCGGAGCATGGAACAGCTCCGATGCACCATAGAGGCCGACATTGGGTCTAGGGGCGCCACGTCACTCAGAGTCAAGAGGTTTTAGGTAAATCATAAAAAACAAATAGAAGATTTGAGCTGCCACTAAGGCTATGTGCACACGTTCAGGATTTCTTGCAGAAATTTCCTGAGAAAATCCTGAAATTTTCTGCAAGAAATCTGCAAGAAAACCGCATGTGTTTTTTGCGCGTTTTTACCGCGTTTTTGGTGCGCTTTTTTTGCGGATATTTCCGGACATTTCCCAATGCATTACATAGTGGGAAATCTATGAAAAATCCGCAAAATTAATGAACATGCTGCGGTTTTTACCGCGATGCGTTTTTTTTTTGCGGAAAAAAACGCATCATGTGCACAAAAATTGCGAATTCATTCTAAATGATTGGATGCATAATGTATGCTGGATTTTGCGGTTTTATAGCGTTTTTACCGGGAAAAAACGCGATAAAACTGCAAAAAATCAGCAACGTGTGCACACAGCCTAAGGGTCCCAATACGGAGTAACAGAAAGACACATACACGCAATATTTCCAGGTCCGTATCCTTTAGGGTGATACTCGGCTTTTTCTCTGTTAGAGAATCCAAACGGTGCACCATACAGAAGAAATAAGCGGCACTCCCCATTACCTGTTCTGCCAAGTTGCTTTATGCGATAAATGAGTATCATGCTCGCAGCCAGAAATAAAAGGTGATGTCTGCTTAGCGCTGATTGCTAAAGCGAACCTGTCAGCAGGACTTTGCTAAGTAAACTACAGGCATTGTCAGGTTGGTGCTGTTACGCTGATTAAAATGTTACCTAGGGTGAAGAAAGTCTTGTGGTTCTTGTGTAATTAGTGTTAGAAGTTTTCCGTTAATGAGATGCCCGTACTCTGGGGCAGGACTGTAGGCAGAGTCTTATCTTCTTACACTAAGCCAGAGGAACCAAGAAAAGATCTGCCCAGAGGCTGCCCTGGAGCACAAACAGTATGTCTCTCCGTCTCTATGATGAGGAACATGTTTGTGCTTCGGAGCGGCCTGTGGGCCGGCCTTTCCTTGGTTTCTCTGGCCTAGAGTACCAAGATAAGACTCTGCCTACAGTCCTGCCCTAGAGCACGGGCATATTATTAGCTGAAAACCTCTAACCTGATTACACAAGAACCACAAAACAGATTTTTTCACCCCAGGTATAATTTTAATCAGTATAACAGTGGCAACCTGACAATGTCTATAGTTTACTTCATAAATGCCTGCTGACAGGAACACTTTAAGGCCAAACATAAAATGACAGTCACCTTTCAATGCTGCCCGCGCGCGCATGACTCATTTGCAACGTAGTATGCTGTGGAAATAAAACAACTGTGCAAACACACCCTCTGTGCCTAGGACTTTGGTCTAGGGACGGACATACCATTGGTGCAAACTGGGGCCCACTGACACCTCCAAAACGTTTATTATGAGAAGCTATTGGATTGCAAAGGGCCCGTATACTGTTCTTGCAAAGGGGCCTTTTGTCTGTGTCTGCTCATTTAGAGAAGTATAATAGCAGTGGCAAACCCTCAGCTTTGGAAGAAAAACTAAAAAGGTCAAGAGAAATTCAGTATACTAGGAAACTTCCCCAGCTCAGTAATGTGACATATTCGACTACACAAGTAAAGTAAACTACATTAATGTTTAATTATTATTATTATGTTTTAAATCCTTATCGGCCCATTTAAATACCATTATAAATTGTAAGTACCGTACGTCACATACGGCATTATTCTGCCAAAGGTAAGCAGCTGCAAACCCAATGAGCACATAAATGACATGATGCCTATCACCTGGTATCTGGCGAGACGGATCGTGCCTGTAGACAAGCAATAAGAACTTTCCCCGGCAGCCATCAATACTTATTACCAGAATCAATCATGCTTGTGTAGGAAGAAGGGCAATAATAACATTATGGGACAATCATCCGATAGAAACGGGGGATTAAAACACAAACATACAAAGAAAAACCTTAAATGGCATTAAAATAAACATGGCACATAGCAAACAGGAGTGATGACTAGAGTTGAGCGACCTTGACCTTTTTAGAGTCGAGCCGGGTTTTGCGAAACCCGACTATGTCCAAAGTCGGGTCGAGTGAAATCGGCCGATTATGACGTAAAGTCGGGATCGACCGAAACACGAAACCCAATGCAAGTCAATGGGGCAGCATAGTCGGCAGTGAGTGGGGGCCAGGAAAACACCTAGAGTGCCCATTTTAATGTCAAAACCATCCATTCTTCTTAATGAAGCTTGTCAAGCGTAATTTACCTTATAATAATTGGAAGGCATTTGAAATTGGGGGTCATTTGGCTAAAGTTGTGGGGGGTAGGGCTGGTTCAAGTAATTAGTGGGCCCAGGAAATCTGGACCACGTCACGGCAGTGGAGCAGGGAGAGGTAAGTATTTCAACTTTGCAAGTGCTGTGAACCTGAGCAAGCAGGGGGGGCCCACTCGTTGGCATTGGCACTGGCACAGGGCCCCTCAAAGTACAGCGGTGTGTTTGCACGGCGGGGGCGCCTCCCACCGGCAGCAACACTTTTGCGTACTATGAGAGGCCCTGTGCCAGTGACGTCGCCAACTAGTATTCCTCCCCCCACCTGATGAAGGAACCTGCACTTTCATCTGCACCTTCCTCTTTGTCCCCGTGTAAGGTGGTATGGTATGCGGGAAGAGCAACCTGACTTTCAGCAGGGTCACAATGTTGTTGTGTAGCGTGCACGGGGAATGTTGCGTTATGGGTCAATGTACCAGCAGACTCATCTATCACTGGCTGGGCAATGGGCACGATGAAGTGGAAACACAGATATAGGCCCAAAGAAGAAAGTGGGCTAAATGCAGTTCAAAATTGGTAACACAGGAATAACCAGGGGGCATTGCAGTGGAGGACAACTGGAATGAGAGGCTGACACAGAGTAGGGCCAAATCAGTAAGTAGTCGAAATGCAGTTCAAAATTGGCAACCGTAGTAAACAGGCGGCACAGCTTTGTTCAGTGGAGGAGAACAGCAAGGAGTGGCAGACACCGATAGTAGGCCCCAAACCAACTAGTACGCCAAATGCAGTTGTTCCATTTAACCACAATTTAATGAGAGCCTGAAGATAGAAGCTCAGGAAAGGCAACCTGGGGAACACCTTGGAGTGTAACACACCATCTCTCTCCACCCCATACCCATTTTGTATGGCCTAATGCAGTGTACTTTTCTACAACTACTAAACGAGAGTCGGAAGACCGAAGCAATGGCAAGGAAACCTGGGGAACACCTTAGAGTGTAACACACCCTCTCTCTACACCCCATACCCAATTTGAAGGTCTAATGCAGTGTAGTTTCCAAGAACTACTAAACGAGAGCCGGAAGATCGAAGCTCAGGAAAGGCAACCTGGGGAACACCTTGGAGTGTAACACAACGTCTCTCTACACGACGGAAGGGCTGATTCTTAGGAAGGAAGGCTGTTGGAAATAAGCATTGCGCGTCCGAGGGTGATTAGATTCTTATTAGGTATATACTCACCCTCGGACGCGCCCTGCTTCTTTATTTGGAATGAATGTTTATTTGCAATGTGGTGTTGACTTTCTCTATTATTTTGGTAATTAATGATTTTATTATTTTCATTATTTTGCATCTTCTCGGCAATAATATAAAGAAGACGCGACAGGACAACACTCGGTGGATGCCATATGTGTGTTTTCAATTTAAAAAACCTTTCAGTTAACTACTTGCAGGAGAAAGTAATTGTAGCTGGTGGCCATTTTTAGTACTGTACCAGATTTTAGCTGTTTGTTTGTTTTTAATGTCAAAATGTCTGCATTTGATATCTCACCAGTATTTTCTTTTTTATAAGCAAAATCCTTTTTTTTTTATTTTATGATGTTGGTTCAAGGGGTACACGGGCAGCAGTAGACAGGTCAGTGGAGGCCTAGTGGAAGGAGGGACCGCAGACAGGCTTCGAAGCCCTAACATAATAAATTGGGCTGCCTGTAGGCAATTTAAAATTGGTTCCAGGGGAACACGGGCAGCAGTAGACAGGTCAGTGGAGGCCTAGAGGAAGGAGGGACCGCAGATGCGCCAATGTTTCCCCCATACCAAATTTGTAGGCCTAATGCAGTGTAGTTTCCAACAACTACTAAACGAGAGCCGGAATTTCGAAGCTCAGGAAAGGCAACCTGGGGAACACCTTGGAGTGTAACACACCCTCTCTCTACACCCCATACCCAATTTGAAGGTCTAATGCAGTGTAGTTTCCAAGAACTACTAAACGAGAGCCGGAAGATCGAAGCTCAGGAAAGGCAACCTGGGGAACACCTTGGAGTGTAACACACCCTCTCGCTACACCCCATACCCAATTTGAAGGCCTAATGCAGCGTAGTTTCCAACAACTACTAAACGAGAGCCGGAAGATCGAAGCTCAGGAAAGGCAACCTGGGGAACACCTTGGAGTGTAACAAACCCTCTCTCTACACCCCATACCCAATTTGTAGGCCTAATGCAGCGTAGTTTCCGACAACTACTAAACGAGAGCCGGAATATCGAAGCTCAGGAAAGGCAACCTGGGGAACACCTTGGAGTGTAACACACCCTCTCTCTACACCCCATACCCAATTTGAAGGCCTAATGCAGTGTAGTTTCCAAGAACTACTAAACGAGAGCCGGAAGATCGAAGCTCAGGAAAGGCAACCTGGGGAACACCTTGGAGTGTAACACAACGTCTCTCTACACGACGGAAGGGCTGATTCTTAGGAAGGAAGGCTGTTGGAAATAAGCATTGCGCGTCCGAGGGTGATTAGATTCTTATTAGGTATATACTCACCCTCGGACGCGCCCTGCTTCTTTATTTGGAATGAATGTTTATTTGCAATGTGGTGTTGACTTTCTCTATTATTTTGGTAATTAATGATTTTATTATTTTCATTATTTTGCATCTTCTCGGCAATAATATAAAGAAGACGCGACAGGACAACACTCGGTGGATGCCATATGTGTGTTTTCAATTTAAAAAAACTTTCAGTTAACTACTTGCAGGAGAAAGTAATTGTAGCTGGTGGCCATTTTTAGTACTGTACCAGATTTTAGTTGTGTGTTTGTTTTTAATGTTAAAATGTCTGCATTTGATATCTCACCAGTATTTTCTTTTTTATAAGCAAAATACTTATTTTTATATTTTCTGATGTTGGTTCCAGGGGTACACGGCCAGCAGTGCCCTGGTCAGTGTAGTAGTAGTTGAAAGAATGGACCGCAGACAGGCATCGAAGGCCTAAAATAAAAACACATGGCTGTAGGCAATTTTAAATTGGTTCCAGGGGTACACGGACAGCAGTGGTGTGGTCAGTGGAGGCCTAGTGGAAGGAGTGACCGCAGACAGGCATCGAAGGCCTAAAATAATAACACATGGCTGTAGGCAATTTTAAATTGGTTCCAGGGGTACACGGGCAGCAGTGACCTGGTCAGTGTAGTAGTAGTTGAAAGAATGGACCGCAGACAGGCATCGAAGGCCTAAAATAAAAAAATTGGGCTGGCTGTAGGCACTTTTAAATTGGTTCCAGGGGTACACGGGCAGCAGTGGTCTGGTCAGTGGAAGTCTAGTGGAAGGAGTGACCGCAGACAGGCTTCCAAGGCCTAACATAACAAACTTGGGCTGGCTGTAGGCACTTTTAAATTGGTTCCAGGGGTACACGGACAGCAGTGGTGTGGTCAGTGGAGGCCTAGTGGAAGGAGTGACCGCAGACAGGCATCGAAGGCCTAAAATAATAACACATGGCTGTAGGCAATTTTAAATTGGTTCCAGGGGTACACGGACAGCAGTGGTGTGGTCAGTGGAGGCCTAGTGGAAGGAGTGACCGCAGACAGGCTTCCAAGGCCTAACATAACAAACTTGGGCTGGCTGTAGGCACTTTTAAATTGGTTCCAGGGGTACACGGGCAGCAGTGGTCTGGTCAGTGGAAGTCTAGTGGAAGGAGTGACCGCAGACAGGCTTCCAAGGCCTAACATAACAAAATTGGGCTGGCTGTAGGCACTTTAAATTGGTTCCAGGGGTACATGGGCAGCAGTGTATGGTCAGTGGAAGTCTAGTGGAAGGAGTGACGGCAGACAGTCTTCTAAGGCCTAACATAACAAAATTGGGCTGACTGTAGGCACTTTTAAATTGGTTCCAGGGTAACACGGCCAGCAGTGGCCTGGTCAGTGTAGTAGTTGTAGAAAGAAGGGACCGCAGACAGGCTTCGAAGGCCTAACATAACAAAAATGTCAAAACAATGGTATTGTCAGTGCCAGGCATTGAAGGATGTCAGCGCCTAGACTACACATTGGTGAAGCTGTGAGAGATAATTTTGCTAGTGGTAGAGCACTGTTTGAGCTGGGGGGGGGAACTGTCTTGTGGCCGGCGTTACAGGCACAGGGCCCCTCATATTACAACGGTGTGTCTGACGTTGGGTGCGCACCACCACCGCCAGAGACACTTTATTGTACTATGAGGGACCCAGTGGCAGTGCCGTCGACCAAAAGCGGCCACACCCACCTCTTCAGACAAACAGCACTCTCAAGGGTCCAAGCGCAAAGTGGCGATAGCACGGCCCCGTGTGGGGAGTTTGGCCATTTCGTGAGGTGGAAACATGTCGTATGCTGGACAATCAGGTGAAGAAAATTACGAGATTGGAAAAGTCATTCAGAATAGTCCACAGGCAAGACCTTTTCATAGGAAAGCTAGGTGTCAGCCGGGCAGGGTGGGGCAAAAGATTTTGAAATCCAGTTGTGGTTCATTTTAATGAAGGTTAGATCATCTACATTTTGGGTAGCCAGACGAGTCCTTTTTTCTGTTAGTATTGAACCTGCAGCACTGAATACTCTTTCTGATAGGACACTAGCTGCCGGGCAAGCAAGCTCCTGCAATGCATATTCTGCCAATTCTGGCCAGGTGTCTAATTTGGATGCCCAGTAATCAAATGGGAATGACGGTTGAGGGAGAACGTCGATAAGGGATGAAAAATAGTTTGTAACCATACTGGACAAATGTTGTCTCCTGTCACTTTGAATTGATGCTGCAGTACCTGTCCTGTCTGCGGTCATAGAAAAATCACTCCACAACCTGGTCAGAAAACCCCTCTGGCCAACGCCACTTCTGATTTCTGCCCCTCTAACACCTCTGGTCTGCTGGCCCCTGGAGCTCGTGTGAGAACGATCACGGGCGCTGTGTGCAGGGAATGCCAGAAGCAAACGGTCAACAAGAGTTGATTGTTTTGTTGCTAATATTAGTTCCAAGTTCTCATGTGGCATAATATTTTGCAATTTGCCTTTATAGCGAGGATCAAGGAGGCAGGCCAACCAGTAATCGTCATCGTTCATCATTTTTGTAATGCGTGTGTCCCTTTTGAGGATACGCAAGGCATAATCCGCCATGTGGGCCAAAGTTCCCGTTGTCAAATCTGCGGTTGTGCTTGGTTGAGGGGCAGTTGCAGGCAAATCTACGTCACTTGTGTCCCTCAAAAAACCAGAACCCGGCCTTGCCACGCCACCAATTTCCCGTGCCCCCGGGAAAGCTTCCTCATTAAAAATATACTCATCCCCATCATCCTCCTCATCCTCCACCTCCTCTTCGCCCGGTACCTCGTCATGTACACTGCCCTGACCAGACAATCGCTGACTGTCATCAAGGCTTTCCTCTTCCTCTGGTGCAGACGCCTGATCCTTTATGTGCGTCAATCTTTGCATCAGCAGACGCATTAGGGGGATGCTCATGCTTATTATGGCGTTGTCTGCACTAACCAGCCGTGTGCATTCCTCAAAACACTGAAGGACTTGACACATGTCTTGAATCTTCGACCACTGCACACCTGACAACTCCATGTCTGCCATCCTACTGCCTGCCCGTGTATGTGTATCCTCCCACAAAAACATAACAGCCCGCCTCTGTTCGCACAGTCTCTGAAGCATGTGCAGTGTTGAGTTCCACCTTGTTGCAACGTCTATGATTAGGCGATGCTGGGGAAGGTTCAAAGAACGCTGATAGGTCTGCATACGGCTGGAGTGTACAGGCGAACGGCGGATATGTGCGCAAAGTCCACGCACTTTGAGGAGCAGGTCGGATAACCCCGGATAACTTTTCAGGAAGCACTGCACCACCAGGTTTAAGGTGTGAGCCAGGCAAGGAATGTGTTTCAGTTGGGAAAGGGAGATGGCAGCCATGAAATTCCTTCCGTTATCACTCACTACCTTGCCTGCCTCAAGATCTACAGTGCCCAGCCACGACTGCGTTTCTTGCTGCAAGAACTCGGACAGAACTTCCGCGGTGTGTCTATTGTCGCCCAAACACTTCATAGCCAATACAGCCTGCTGACGTATGCCAGTAGCTGCCCCATAATGGGAGACCTGGTGTGCAACAGTGGCAGGTGCGGATGGAGTGTTTGTGCGACTGCGGTCTGTGGACGAGCTCTTGCTTCTGCAGGAGGACGAGGAGGAGGAGGAGGAGGGGGTGCGAACGGCTACAGACAACTGTTTACTAGACCGTGGGCTAGGCAGAACTGTCCCAAACTTGCTGTCCCCTGTGGACCCTGAATCCACCACATTTACCCAGTGTGCCGTGATGGACACGTAACGTCCCTGGCCATGCCTACTGGTCCATGCATCTGTTGTCAGGTGCACCTTTGTGCTCACAGATTGCCTGAGTGCATGGACGATGCGCTCTTTAACATGCTGGTGGAGGGCTGGGATGGCTTTTCTGGAAAAAAAGTGTCGACTGGGTAGCTCGTAGCGTGGTACAGCGTAGTCCATCAGGTCTTTGAAAGCTTCGCTTTCAACTAACCGGTAGGGCATCATCTCTAACGAGATTAGTCTAGCTATGTGGGCGTTCAAACCCTGTGTACGCGGATGCGAGGCTAAGTATTTCCTTTTTCTAACCATAGTCTCATGTAGGGTGAGCTGGACTGGAGAGCTGGAGATCGTGGAACTAGCGGGGGTGCCGGTGGACATGGCAGACTGAGAGACGGTGGGAGATGGTATTGTTGCCGCCGGTGCCCTAGATGCAGTGTTTCCTACTACGAAACTGGTGATTCCCTGACCCTGACTGCTTTGGCCTGGCAAAGATACCTGCACAGATACAGCAGGTGGTGCGCTAAATGGTGGTCCTACACTGCCGGAAGGGATGTTGCGTTGATGACTAGCTTCATTGGCCGAGGGTGCAACAACCTTAAGGGACGTTTGGTAGTTAGTCCAAGCTTTCAAATGCATGGTGGTTAAATGTCTATGCATGCAACTAGTATTGAGACTTTTCAGATTCTGACCTCTGCTTAAGGAAGTAGAACATTTTTGACAGATGACTTTGCGCTGATCAATTGGATGTTGTTTAAAAAAATGCCAGACTGCACTCTTTCTAGCATCGGATACCTTTTCAGGCATTGCAGACTGAGCTTTAACCGGATGGCCACGCTGTCCTCCACCAGGTTTTGGCTTTGCCACGCGTTTTGGGCAAGATACGGGCCCGGCAGATGGAACCTGTGGCGATGTTGATGCCTGCTGCGGCCCCTCCTCCTCCTCTGCTTCAGAACTGCTGCCGCCTGCACCCTGTTCCCCCAATGGCTGCCAATCGGGGTCAAGAACTGGGTCATCTAATAACTCTTCTTGTACCTCCTGCGCAACTTCGTCTGTGTCACCGTGTCGTTCGGTGGTATAGCGTTCGTGATGGGGCAACATAGTCTCATCAGGGTCTGATTCTTGATCAGCACCCTGCGAGGGCAATGTTGTGGTCTGAGTCAAAGGACCAGCATAGTAGTCTGGCTGTGGCTGTGCGTCAGTGCACTCCATGTCAGATTCAATTTGTAATGGGCATGGACTGTTAACTGCTTCACTTTCTAAGCCAGGGACGGTATGTGTAAAGAGCTCCATGGAGTAACCCGTTGTGTCGCCTGCTGCATTCTTCTCTGTTGTTGTTTTTGCTGAAGAGGACAAGGAAGTGACTTGTCCCTGACCGTGAACATCCACTAACGACGCGCTGCTTTTACTTTTACCAGTTTCACGAGATGAGGCAAAAGAGCTAGAGGCTGAGTCAGCAAGATAAGCCAAAACTTGCTCTTGCTGCTCCGGCTTTAAAAGCGGTTTTCCTAATCCCAGAAAAGGGAGCGTTCGAGGCCTTGTGTAGCCGGACGACGAACCTGGCTCCACAGCTCCAGACTTAGGTGCAATATTTTTTCCCCCACGACCACCTGATGCTCCACCACTACCACTACCCTCATTACCAGCTGACAATGAACGCCCCCGGCCACGACCTCTTCCACTAGACTTCCTCATTGTTTTAAAAACGTAACCAAACTAACGTTATTTGTTGCAGTCACACAACTTACACGGTGAGCTATAACTTCAGTATGATTTAGCTACCCCTTTACAGGTTGGTGAGACCACAGCGAAAATCAGGCCCAATGTTACACACTCTTTTTTTGGTGGCTGCAAATTAGAGAGATGCCCCACACGCAGGACTGTCACTGAAGCACAAATGTTAATATTAATGTCACACTATTATTTTTTTTTTATTTTTTTTTTTTTCAGGAACACTTTAGAAACCCCCCCAAAAAAAAAAAAAAGATTTTTGCAGGGAGAATTTAGAAAACAAATGTAACAAACTATATGCTTTCTATGGGCCACTGAGTGAGAGATGACGCACACAGGAATCAGGAGTGGCACACAAGCCCAGAGGCCAATATTTTTCTACCAATGATTGATGGAGTTATTTTCTCTGGTAGATTTTGGAACCCAAATCAAGGAAAAAAAATGTAGGCTTTCTATGGACCACAATTGGAGAGAGAGAGAGAGAGAGAGAGAGAGAGAGAGAGAGAGAGATGGCACACCCAGGAGTCAAGACTGGCACACAAGCAGAAAGGCCAATATTAATCTCCCACTGTTTTTTTTGGTTGTTTTTTTTTTTTTTTTTTCAGGGAGACTTTAGAAAAAAAAATAATAAAAAAAATATGATTTTATCAGGAAGAATTTAGAAACCAAATAAAATAAAATGATTTTTTCAGGGAGAATTTAGAAAACAAATAAAACCAAAAATAGGCGTTCTATAGCCCACTGACTGAGAGATGACGCACCCAGGAGTCAAGACTGGCACACAAGCAGAAAGGCCAATATTAATCTCCCACTGTTTTTTTTTTTTTTTTTCAGGGAGACTTTAGAAAAAAAAATAATAAAAAAAATGTGATTTTATCAGGAAGAATTTAGAAACCAAATAAAATAAAATGATTTTTTCTGGGAGAATTTATAAAACAAATAAAACCAAAAATAGGCGTTCTATGGCCCACTGACTGAGAGATGACGCACCCAGGAGTCAAGACTGGCACACAAGCAGAAAGGCCAATATTAATCTCCCACTGTTTTTTTTTTTTTTTTTCAGGGAGACTTTAGAAAAAAAAATAATAAAAAAAATGTGATTTTATCAGGAAGAATTTAGAAACCAAATAAAATAAAATGATTTTTTCAGGGAGAATTTAGAAAACAAATAAAACCAAAAATAGGCGTTCTATGGCCCACTGACTGAGAGAGAGAGAGAGAGAGATGGAACGCTTAGTACTGGCACACAAGCCCAAAGGGCAATATTAATCTCCCTTTTTTTTTCCAGGGAGAATTTCTAAAACCCAAAAAAAAAAAAAAATAGGCTTTCTATGGCCCACTATTTGTGAGAGAGATGGGACGCTCAGGACTGGCACAGATGGCACGCTCAGGACTGGCACAGAAGCCCAGAGGCCAATATTAATCTCCCTTTTTTTCTGGTAGAATTTATAAAACCAAAAAAAAATTTAAATAGGCTTTCTATGGCCCACTATTTGTGAGAGAGATGGCACGCTCAGGACTGGCACAGATGGCACGCTCACAACTGGCACACAAGCCCAGAGGCCAATATTAATCTCCCTTTTTTCAGGGAAAATTTATAAAACAAAAAAAAAAATAAATAGGCTTTCTATGGCCCACTATTTGTGAGAGAGATGGCACGCTCAGGGCTGGCACAGATGGCACGCTCAGGACTGGCACACAAGCCCAGAGGCCAATATTAATCTCCCTTTTTTTCAGGGAGAATTTATAAAACCCCCAAAAAAAATAAAATAGGCTTTCTATGGCCCACTATTTGTGAGAGAGATGGGACGCTCAGGACTGGCACAGATGGCACGCTCAGGACTGGCACAGAAGCCCAGAGGCCAATATTAATCTCCCTTTTTTTCTGGGAGAATTTATAAAACCAAAAAAAAATTTAAATAGGCTTTCTATGGCCCACTATTTGTGAGAGAGATGGCACGCTCAGGACTGGCACAGATGGCACGCTCACAACTGGCACACAAGCCCAGAGGCCAATATTAATCTCCCTTTTTTCAGGGAAAATTTATAAAACAAAAAAAAAATTTAAATAGGCTTTCTATGGCCCACTATTTGTGAGAGAGATGGCACGCTCAGGACTGGCACAGATGGCACGCTCACAACTGGCACACAAGCCCAGAGGCCAATATTAATCTCCCTTTTTTCAGGGAAAATTTATAAAACAAAAAAAAAAAATAAATAGGCTTTCTATGGCCCACTATTTGTGAGAGAGATGGCACGCTCAGGGCTGGCACAGATGGCACGCTCAGGACTGGCACACAAGCCCAGAGGCCAATATTAATCTCCCTTTTTTTCAGGGAGAATTTATAAAACCCCAAAAAAAATAAAATAGGCTTTCTATGGCCCACTATTTGTGAGAGAGATGGCACACTCAGGACTGGCACACAAGCCCAAAGGCCAATATTAATCTCCCACTGTATTTTTATCAGGGAGAATTTATACACCCCACAAAAAAAAATACAGAAAAATGAAAAGGCTTTCTATGGCCCACTATGTGAGAGAGATGGCACACACAGGGATGGCACTCTAGCAGAAATGCCAAATTG
Source organism: Ranitomeya imitator (assembly GCF_032444005.1). NCBI lineage: Eukaryota > Metazoa > Chordata > Amphibia > Anura > Dendrobatidae > Ranitomeya > Ranitomeya imitator. Next base: position 699,386,894 of record NC_091284.1, on the reverse strand, counting down.
CCAATCTTAATCTCCCACCAAAAAAAAAAAAAAAAAAAAAACAGGGAATGTCCTACAATTACTATCTCCCTGCCTGCAGTAATCTCAGCCAGGTATGGCAGGCAGCTACTATCTCCCTGCCTGCAGTAATCTCAGCCAGGTATGGCAGGCAGCAATAAGGAGTGGACTGATGCACAAATGAAATAAAAAGTGTGGACAAACAAAAAAGATAGCTGTGCAGAAAGGAAGGAACAAGAGGATTTGTGCTTTGAAAAAAGCAGTTGGTTTGCACAGCGGCGTACACACAGCAATGCAGCTATCAGGGAGCCTTCTAGGGCAGCCCAATGAGCTACAGCGCTGAGGGGAAAAAAAAAAAAAAAAAAAACTTCCACTGTCCCTGCACACCGAGGGTGGTGTTGGACAGTGCAAATCGCTGCAGCACAAGCGGTTTTGTGGTTAATGGACCCTGCCTAACGCTATCCCTGCTTCTGACAAAGCGGCAGCAACCTCTCCCTAAGCTCAGATCAGCAGCAGTAAGATGGCGGTCGGCGGGAACGCCTCTTTATAGCCCCTGTGACGTCGCAGACAGCAAGCCAATCACTGCAATGCCCTTCTCTAAGATGGTGGGGACCAGGACCTATGTCATCACGCTGCCCACACTCTGCGTTTACCTTCATTGGCTGAGAAATGGCGCTTTTCGCGTCATTGAAACGCGACTTTGGCGCGAAAGTCGCGTACCGCATGGCCGACCCCGCACAGGGGTCGGATCGGGTTTCATGAAACCCCGACTTAGCCAAAAGTCGGCGACTTTTGAAAATGTTCGACCCGTTTCGCTCAACCCTAGTGATGACTGTACCTAGACTCTTTACAGACAGGACACATCTCATCGTTTAGGTTGTAAGACTGCGGAGACAAGTCCCATGATGGTGACATAGACAGGTGGCAACAAAATTTCCAATTTTATTATAGGCATTTCTAAACGTGATTGATGTGATCGTGCCGTCTTGTTCTGAATTATTAGGATTTCTGTCCTTTTGAACTATTCCTGTGCCCACAGGACTTTTTTACTTGGAAGACAGAAACAATGTGATAATAAAACCAGAACAATAAACAGAAAAACAATACAAATCTTCAGGAGACGAGCGTCACCATGTGCAAAAACATGGAAAAAGAGACAGAAGGGAATAGTGACCAGTGAGCTTTACACAAGCAGAAAGGGATCCATGCCTATTGATAAGCAGGCTGGCACATAACAAGAACATCATGATCCCACCAAACACACGAGCTTCCATCTGTCTTACATTCTGACGGTGAAAAAGAGAACTATATTTTACAATCAGAATGAGAACATCACTGAAGCGTGCAATGTTTTCCATGTGAAGGCTGCTAAACGATCCAAATCATGTTTCAATGGTGTTCTCCAATTAACCCAATATAAAACAAAACACTTCATTCTTTACTTGATGTTCTAAATTCCCTTAAAGGGGGTGTCCAGGGTATAAAACATATGTAAGAGCAGAGAATGGAATAAAAATAAATCATCACGGAGATGTGAAATCTCCTGCTGCTCCAATGCTGGTTCTCTAGTGGTTCCTCTCGGTCTTTGATTATTTTTTTTGCAGGAGTTATGTGCAATACATTCTTGGCAGGTGTCAGTGCTGAGTACAGTGACTGGCAGTAGGGATCACATGCTACACATACCAGCATCACCGCTGAGACCAGTGATTGGCAGCAGAGGCCACGTGCTGTACATGGCAGAATCACCACTGAGTTCAGTGATTGGCTGCAGGGATCACGTGATAAACATGCCAGAATCACCACTGAGTTCAGTGATTGGCTGCAGGCATCACGTGGTAAACATGCCAGAATCACCACTGAGTTCAGTGACTGGCTGCAGGGATCACGTGGTATACATGCCGGCTAGTCCAGTGAATGGCTTAGGGATTACATGCTATATTTGCCAGCATTACAACTGAGTCCAGTGATTGGCAGCAGGGGTCACATGTTATAAATGCGAGCATCACCTCTGAGTACAGTGATAGGCAGCAGGGGTCATGTGTTATAAATTCCAGCATCACTGCTGAGTCCAGTGATTGGCAGCAGGGGTAATGTGCTATTCATTCCAACATCACTTCTAAGGCCAGTGATTGGCAGCAGGGGTCACATGCTATAAATGCCAGCATCACCACTGAATCTAGTGATTGACTGAAGGGGTTACATGCTATACATGCCAGCATTAACTCCAAAACCAGTGAATGGCTGGAGAGGTCAGATGCTATACATGGCAGCATCAACGCCAAGACCAGTGATTGGCTGCAGAAGTTAAATGCTATACATGGCAGCATCAACGCCAAGAAAAGGGATTGGTTGCAAGGGCTACGCGCTATACATGGCAGCATCAATGCCAAGACCAGTGATTGGCTGCAGCAGTTACGTGCTACACATGGCAGCATCAATGCCGACACCAGTGAATGGCAGAAGGCGTCAGATGCTATACTCGCCGGCATCGTGGATCATGTCTGAGTCCAGTAACTCGAACCAGTAATCGTCCCTGCAGTAACATAAGCCAACTCTATTTTATATGTGAAATTGAAGGAAAAAAAAGGTGCCTGCGGAATGTATGCCACAAATGTGACAAAATAGACGACAAAGAAGAACTTTCAGGAAAAACACCGCTGTTGTTTTCCTGAAGCGTCTACTGCATCAAAAACTATGTGGGTACAACCACGTCTATAAGAAGCTGTGTGCACATGAGAATCCAGAAAAATGTATTCAGCTCAGGCGGAGATAAAAGCTCAAATATTTATTTAAGAATCATTCAAATAGTAGTAAGGTCCACAGATTGCCCACAGAAAATCACCCACAAGATGCTGGTGTGTATAGTGCCCTTACTCGGGGTGCTTGGGAGCTTTTGTGAATATTGCCCTTTAAATACCTTTACTTTAAAGTAAAAAAAAACATTTCCATTAGGTGTCCGACAGTTTAAGGCCGGGATCACACACAGCGAGAAACGGCCGAGTCTCGCTGGTTAAAACCAAGCTCTGGCACCGGCACTCCAGAGCTTGGTTTTATACATATACATGCGTGGGGAAATATTCTGAAAAGTTCCCATGCTTGAGTAATGCTTGAGTTCATATGAGTTCATCCAGCAGAGGGCGCATCACCGCAACTCGAGGTAACTACAGTACATTCCCCTGCATTTCATACATTCACCAAGTTTTACAGTCAGGAGCCCAGCTGCATTAGCAGAGCTCCTGGGTGTAAAATGATTTAACCCTTTCAGATGGATTTACTGCGTGGGACAAGACTAACGACGGAACGTATGGAATATTGTTGTTTGTTTTTTTAACTTTGTTTCAGGTGACAAGGGTCTTCAGGTGGATTAAGAGTATAATAAAATATTAAAACACCATGTGTCATTATTTCATTAAAATACTTTTAAATAATGTGTGTGTGTTTTATTAACCATTTACTACTATTAGATTAATAATGGATAGGTGTCATAAGATGTGCACAGATGTGCCTTTTCTGGGGTGGCTGGGGGCAGATGTTTTTAGCCAGAGGGGGGGGGCAATAACCATTGACCCTCTCCAGGCTATTAATATATGCCCTCAGTCACTGGCTGTCCCACTCTGGCGGAGAAAATTGCGCGGGAGCCAGCAACCGGAAAAACGTGAGGTGATATCAGCTTCACTAGGGTCGGACGCAGCAACAGACACAGAGTTCAGCGGTACTCCTGGAGGGGGTAAGCCGATAAAAGGACTCGGGTTGCCCGTCGAACCAGGACCCGGAGGGGACAGATTGGGTCGGCAGCCAGTTCACATACAGCAGCAGGGCCACACAGATATTGCGTACAATAAGAGGCGAAGACCCCGGCAGGGTCAAAGTAACTCAGAGTTCCCATACAGACTCCGGTGACAGGACTGGTTGTAAATCCTTTTTTGTTAAAGTAAACTGGTTAAATTTTTTTCCGGGATTTAACCCTTTAATTTAATAGCATTACCAAAGAGGAATATGTAATAAAAGAAGGTGTACTGTATGTAAACCATGTCTCATATCCTGTCGGGTTTGTGAAGGAGATAGGAAAAGCTGGCAATTGAATTACCGGCTTTTCTGCTATCTAGCGCTGAATGAATATATATATATATATATATATATATATATATATATATGTATATATATATATATATATATATATATATATATTCAACCTCCTGCAGATTTAGCAGGTTTACACATTTGGAATTAACTTGGCATTGTGACATTTGGACTGTAGATCAGCCTGGAAGTGTGAAATGCACTGCAGCAAAAAAGAATGTTATTTCTTTGTTTATTTTTTTTTTAAATTGTGAAAAGTCTTTTCAGAGGGTCATTTATTATTCAACCCCTCAATCCACCAGAATTCTGTTTGGTTCCCCTAAAGTATTAAGAAGTAGTTCAGGCACAAAGAACAATGAGCTTCACATGTTTGGATTAATTATCTCTTTTTCCAGCCTTTTCTGACTATTTAAGACCCTCCCCAAACTTGTGAACAGCACTCATACATGGTCAACATGGGAAAGACAAAGGAGCATTCCAAGGCCATCAGAGACAAGATCGTGGAGGGTCACAAGGCTGGCAAGGGGTACAAAACCCTTTCCAAGGAGTTGGGCCTACCTGTCTCCACTGTTGGGAGCATCATCCGGAAGTGGAAGGCTTATGGAACTACTGTTAGCCTTCCACGGCCTGGACAGCCTTTGAAAGTTTCCTCCCATGCCAAGGCCAGGCTTGTCCGAAGAGTCAAGGCTAACCCAAGGACAACAAGGAAGGAGCTCCGGGAAGATCTCATGGCAGTGGGGACATTGGTTTCAGTCAATACCATAAGTAACGCACTCCACCGCAATGGTCTCCGTTCCAGACGAGCCCGTAAGGTACCTTTACTTTCAAAGCGTCATGTCAAGGCTCGTCTACAGTTTGCTCATGATCACTTGGAGGACTCTGAGACTGACTGGTTCAAGGTTCTCTGGTCTGATGAGACCAAGATCAAGATCTTTGGTGCCAACCACACACACGAGACGTTTGGAGACTGGATGGCACTGCATACGACCCCAAGAATACCATCCCTACAGTCAAGCATGGTGGTGGCAGCATCATGCTGTGGGGCTGATTCTCAGCCAAGGGGCCTGGCCATCTGGTCCGCATCCATGGGAAGATGGATAGCACGGCCTACCTGGAGATTTTGGCCAAGAACCTCCGCTCCTCCATCAAGGATCTTAAGATGGGTCATCATTTCATCTTCCAACAAGACAACGACCCAAAGCACACAGCCAAGAAAACCAAGGCCTGGTTCAAGAGGCAAAAAATCAAGGTGTTACAGTGGCCTAGTCAGTCTCCTGACCTTAACCCAATTGAAAACTTGTGGAAGGAGCTCAAGATTAAAGTCCACATGAGACACCCAAAGAACCTAGATAACTTGGAGAAGATCTGCATGGAGGAGTGGGCCAAGATAACTCCAGAGACCTGTGCCGGCCTGATCAGGTCTTATAAAAGACGATTATTAGCTGTAATTGCAAACAAAGGTTATTCCACAAAATATTAAACCTAGGGGTTGAATAATAATTGACCCACACTTTTATGTTTAAAATTTATAAAAATTTAACTGAGCAACAAAACTTTTTGGTTTGTAAGATTTATGCATCTGTTAATAAATCCTGCTCTTGTTTGAAGTTTGAAGGCTCTAACTTATTTGCATCTTATTAAACCTGCTAAATCTGCAGGGGGTTGAATACTACTTGTAGGCACTGTGTATATATATATATATATATATGGGCAGCACGGTGGCGCAGTGGTTAGCATTGCAGCCTTGCAGCGCTGGGGTCCTGGGTTCTAATCCCACCCAGGACAACATCTGCAAAGAGTTTGTATGTTCTCTCCGTGTTTGCGTGGGTTTCCTCCGGGCACTCCGGTTTCCTCCCACATTCCAAAGACATACTGATAGGGATTCTAGATTGTGAGCCCCATCGGGGACAGTGACGATAATGTGTGCAAAACTGTAAAGCGCTGCGGAATATGTTAGCGCTATATAAAAATAAAGATTATTATTATTATTATTATTATTATTATTATCATCATTATAATATATATATATATATATATATATATATATATATATATATATATATATATATATATATATATATATATATATAGATGGGACAGACACAAAAAGAGGAAGGGGAGGGAAGGCACAGGGATCTGTAAAGGCAGATAATCTAGCAGTTATTTGGTGCCCAGGTCCCAGGGGGCCCACATAGCTTCAAAGCTGTCCACTCTCGCTCCCATTAAAGCCGACATATATTCCATCCTATGAATATCGGCTGTTCTACTCAAACTTTGGTGAGACGGAGGGGAGATCGACAATCTATTTTTAAAAGGGTAAGTTGGGGAGCTTAAAAATTATTGTATTGGCCATGCCTTCATAAAAACTATTAGGATACCATGAATATTGCTGTGTGGGAAGTTACGTCACACATCAGGGGGTGTGGCCTGCACCTGGCTGCTAATACCTGCCTGCTTGTATGCAGTCCGATATTGGAGGTGTGGGGTGGGCATGGCCTGCTGCCTGTACCCTGATACTATCAGCTTGTATGTGGTCAAATATTACAAGGGGACGGCTGCAGCTATTAGCAGCAGAGAGCAGACCACACCCCCATATGTGAAATGTAATATCCCATAAGGGAAGGGGAGCAGTGAGGAGCAGCTGCAGCGTCACATAGAATTACAGGGAGTGACAGGGTGGGATTGTCACGGATCCCCCCGTATATGTCAGGGATCCCACCAATATGTCACAGTTCACAGGGAAGATACCTGTATCATCCCCCCACTCACATCAATTTGTCACTAACAGGGGTTGTTTTGGTTGCCCCTGGTTCCTTCTGAAAGGGAATTTATCTATATCCCACTTCCCAGTCCCGGTTTGGAACTTGCAGCTCTCTGGCACCCCCTTACCTTAAGGTCAGTCAGGGTACTGCACCTAGGGTAATTAGTCGCCAGAAGGGCTGCCTGCTATGTACTGGCTATTGGGCACGCTGCAGCGAGGGCAATATAACTACTCCCACACAGGCGGGAATAATAATTATCAATGCCGCCGGTCGCTGCAAAGACGCCCAATTGCACAGGACAAGGTATGCTGCCACAAGCTCTGATTTTCTTAATTGTTAACGGGTCCGGAGCCAACCCAAATCAGTAGCGTAATTCACCTCAAAGGACACGGCAGGTCGTTCTAGAACAAGGAGACTAGCTAATAAATTGTATATTTTACTCCAAAAAAGGTAATCAGTGTTTACAAAGTATAAAAGATATTATAAAGAAGACAAATCATGTGTACAATACAATTACAAATAAAAAAGGATTAATATTGAAAAGGTCATTAAATTAGTGATGAGCGAATACTCGTTACTCGAGATTTCTTGAGCATGCTCGGGTGTTATGATCTGGTGGCCTAGGAGCAGCATGAGACGTACTCTGGAGAAGGTGGTACCTTTACTGACCGCAAACCCTGAACTAGCAGCGCAACTAGAAGTAGCCGTGGGGGGTACCTAACACCCCCTAGACCCCTCGACACAGCCTAAGAACTAACTACCCCTAAAGACAGAAACGGGAAAACTATCTTGCCTCAGAGAAAATCCCCAAAGGATAGACAGCCGCCCACAAATATTGACTGTGAAAGGAGAGGGAAATAACATACGCAGACATGAAATCAGGATTTAGCATAGGAGGCCATACTAGCTAAAAAGGAAGAATAGGACAGAGTACTATGCGGTCAGTATTAAAACACTAGAAAATATCCACCACAGAAAATACAAAACACCACATCTGACTAAAGACATGGAGGGTATATCTGCATCTCCAGAGAAAGCTAGGCTGCAAAAAAACCTTCACAGACAAAGCTGGACAAAACAAAACAAGAAAATGCACAGACTATTAGGTCCACAGCAGGTGGACAGCAAAAACAAGGCCAGAACTTATCTTTGAAGAAATGAACAACAGACCAGGAGAGACCAAGTATGGATGTGAATCCTCCAAAAACAATGGACAACTGGCACTGACTAAAGGATAAAGCAGGACTTAAATAGCCCAGCCAAAATTGCAAAAAATGGATACACCTGATAAATGCTGCGATCCAACTACTGCAGCACTACCACTCATAACCACCGGAGGGAGCCCAAGAGCAGAATTCACAACACTCGGGGGTCCGAGAAATTTTTTAGTGCTCGGAGATTTTTTCTTGCCACAGCTGAATGATTTACATCTGTTAGCCAGCATAAGTACATGTGGGGATTCCCTACCAACCAGGCAACCCCCACATGTACTTATACTGGCTAACAGATGTAAAAAAAAATACTTGGAGTATATAGAGTATATTCGCTCATCACTAGTCATTATGTCATTGCATCATTATGGCAGCCGTGTGCTCAGGAGAAACATCAAGGTGCATCCGAACAGCTTGCAGAGCTGCTGTTAGCTCGCTTCCTGAGCTAAGACTGATTCACAAATCACCAGGGTTGAGATATGCCCTCTCATTGTGACATCACTGAGTGAGCTGAGTTATGAAATGCACTCCTCTATTCTCAGAATTATGAAAACTATTTTCATGCGTCTTATGAATCTTATACAAAAGACCCAACATTTTATTTGCATATTATGGTGGAAAATAAGTATTTGGTCAGAAACAAACAATCAAGATTTCTGGCTCTCACAGACCTGTAACTTCTTCTTTAAGAGTCTCCTCTTTCCTCCACTCATTACCTGTAGTAATGGCTCCTGTTTAAACTTGTTATCAGTATAAAAAGACACCTGTGCACACCCTCAAACAGTCTGACTCCAAACTCCACTATGGTGAAGACCAAAGAGCTGTCAAATGACACCAGAAACAAAATTGTAGCCCTGCACCAGGCTGGGAAGACTGAATCTGCAATAGCCAACCAGCTTGGAGTGAAGAAATCAACAGTGGGAGCAATAATTAGAAAATGGAAGACATACAAGACCACTGATAATCTCCCTCGATCTGGGGCTCCACGCAAAATCCCACCCCGTGGGTTCAGAATGATCACAAGAACGGTGAGCAAAAATCCCAGAACCACGCGGGGGGACCTAGTGAATGAACTGCAGAGAGCTGGGACCAATGTAACAAGGCCTACCATAAGTAACACACTACGCCACCATGGACTCAGGTCCTGCAGTGCCAGACGTGTTCCACTGCTTAAGCCAGTACATGTCCGGGCCCGTCTGAAGTTTGCTAGAGAGCATTTGGATGATCCAGAGGAGTTTTGGGAGAATGTCCTATGGTCTGATGAAACCAAACTGGAACTGTTTGGTAGAAACACAACTTGTCGTGTATGGAGGAAAAAGAATACTGAGTTGCATCCATCAAACACCATACCTACTGTAAAGCATGGTGGTGGAAACATCATGCTTTGGGGCTGTTTCTCTGCAAAGGGGCCAGGACGACTGATCCGGGTACATGAAAGAATGAATGGGGCCATGTATCGTGAGATTTTGAGTGCAAACCTCCTTCCATCAGCAAGGGCATTGAAGATGAAACGTGGCTGGGTCTTTCAACATGACAATGATCCAAAGCACACTGCCAGGGCAACGAAGGAGTGGCTTCGTAAGAAGCATTTCAAGGTCCTGGAGTGGCCTAGCCAGTCTGCAGATCTCAACCCTATAGAAAACCTTTGGAGGGAGTTGAAAGTCTGTGTTGCCAAGCGAAAAGCCAAAAACATCACTGCTCTAGAGGAGATCTGCATGGAGGAATGGGCCAACATACCAACAACAGTGTGTGGCAACCTTGTGAAGACTTACAGAAAACGTTTGACCTCTGTCATTGCCAACAAAGGATATATTACAAAGTATTGAGATGAAATTTTGTTTCTGACCAAATACTTATTTTCCACCATAATATGCAAATAAAATGTTAAAAAAACAGACAATGTGATTTTCTGGATTTTTTTTTCTCAGTTTGTCTCCAATAGTTGAGGTCTACCTATGATGTAAATTACAGACGCCTCATCTTTTTAAGTGGTGGAACTTGCACTATTGCTGACTGACTAAATACTTTTTTGCCCCACTGTATATCACATTAATAGAACAAAGAGATGCCTGCAGGTTGGAAGTGGCTTTACCAGGAGGAGGGATTGGGTAGTGTAGGGAGACTGGAATTTGCAGCGTAAAGCCATAAAACTTCTTCAGTGATTCTAGTGAGGGTTTTGAATTACACACACAGGCAGCAGGCAGAGTGAGAAGAGGGGGGGTCGGACAGGCCCACAGCATGTCTGTGCTCAGCTTTAAGGTCGGCGTCACAAAATAGTGATCCGTATGTCATCCGTAGGCAGGGTGTGTTAGCATATTTTGCGCATGTCATCCTCTGTATGTAATCTGCATGGCATCCGTACTGTAGTTACCTCGAGTCGCGGTGGTGCGCCCTCTGCTGGATGAACTCATATGAACTCGAGCCTGGGAACTTTTCAGAATATTTTCCCACGCTCGAGTTCATATGAGGACATCCAGCAGAGGGCGCATCACCGCGACTCGAGGTAACTACAGTTCATTCCCTTGCATTCCATTCATTCCCCGGGTTTTTACAGCCAGGAGCACAGCTGCATTAGCAGAACTCCTGGGTGTAAAATGATTTAACCCCTTCAGATGGATTTACAGCGTGGGACAAGACTGAACGACGGAAGGTATGGAATATTGTTGTTTGTTTTTTTTAACTTTGTTTCAGGTGACAAGGGTCTTCAGGTGGATTAAGAGTATAATAAAATATTAAAACACCCTGTGTCTTTATTTCATTTAAATACTTTGTAATAATGTGTGTGTGTTTTATTAACCATTTTGTACTATTGGATTAATAATAGATAGGTGTCTATATAAATCTCGCAGTACGGATGCCATACGGATTACATACGGAGGATGCCATGCGCAAAATACGCTGACACACCCTGCCTACGGATGACATACGTACCACTATTTTGGGGACTTTTCTGCGTATTACAGCCGTAAATAATGGACCGTATTTTCATACGCTGAGTGTGACGCCGGCCACAGTGGATGGGATTTATAGAAATCCCATGCCCACTGTGCTTCTATTTAACACTGTGTAAACTCACGGCAGAGTGCGTTATGAGCCGCAGAATGTTAATTATCTGCCACGCTAGTCTCATCCATAGTCAATCATTAGGTGCGGTAAACCCGCATAATTCAGTGATTAGAAAGCAGCAAAAATACGCTGTGTCCAAAGTTCTGCTATTCCTGATTGTGAGCAGATTGATAGCATAGAAGGTGAATGTATGCATTATTCTGACACAGTGATCCTCCTGAATCTCATAGATTTATCCAAATCAAAATGGCTGTTCAGAAGTAAAACTCCTTAGTATCATTTACTACTATGTAAAACTTCCATGGAAACAGGTCAACATGCCACTATAAATATCAAACCATATGAAAAAATGGTAAAAACAAAAAATGACACATGCAATTTAAAGGCAATCTGTCAGTAGGATCGTCTCTTCTAATTCGTTTATAAGGACATGCAGGTCATAGGAGGCTGAATAAAGTGACACCTTGATATTTGCTTTCAGGAAATTTTTAATGGGTTTTAACTTTAACAGGAACGGGTAAGAAAGGGAGGGGAGGGGGTGGAAAGGGGAGGGGGGAGGGAGAGGAGGTAGGAAAGGAACAACCCCCTGACACCTTGATATTTGCAATCTGATGTCCTATTCTAGAGAAATCCACATTTTTCCTAAGGCTGTGTGCACACGTTGCAGATTTTTCACATTTTTTCGTGTTTTTTCGCTATAAAAATGCGAAAAAAAACACATACATTATGCATCCCATCATTTAGAACGCATTCCGCAATTTTTGTGCACATGATGCGTTTTTTTCCGCAAAAAACGCATCGCGGTAAAAAACACAGCATGTTCATTAATTTTGCAGATTTTTTGCGGATTTCCCACTATATTATTGCATTGTGAACCTCCGGAAATATCCGCAAAAAAACACAGCAAAAACGCGGTAAAAACGCATGCGGATTTCTTGCAGAAAATGTCCTGCTTTGCTCAGGAAATTTCTGCAGGAAATCCTGAACGTGTGCACATAGCCTAAATGTAAATGAGCGGTTAAAACCTATAGGCCGGACATAGATCTCCCTGAAAATCTGCCTATAGAGATTATTTTACATAAAAGGAGGTATTACCAGTGTGATGGCTGCTCTCTGCTCTCCTGACCTCACTGCAGAGCTGTGTGTGGTTATAACTGACATCTGCAGGTTCCTCTCAGCTTCAGCTTCCATCACACAGGAAGACAGGGTTACAATATTGTTAGGGTATGTGCACACGTTGCGGATTTTCTGCGGATCCGCAGCGTTTTTTGCAGTGCAGAAACGCTGCAGATCCGCAATTGATTTACAGTACAATGTAAATCAATGAGAAAAAAAAAAAAATGCTGTGCACACTTTGCGGAAAATCCACTGCGGAAACGCTGCAGTTTAAAAGAAGTAGCATGTCACTTCTTTTTTGTGAATCTGCAGCGTTTTTGTACCCATTCCATTATAGAAATCCCCAGGGGTAAAAAAACGCAGCAAATCCGCAAGAAAACCGCAGCAAAAACGCACAAAAAACGCTGCGGAACCGCACAAAATACGCAACAAATCCGCAGGTGCATTTCTTGCCAGGAGAGGCAGAATCCGCACCAGAAATTCCTAAGCCTAATCCGCAACGTGTGCACATAGCCTTACAGTACAGCAGAGCTCAAGAGCTGCAAAAATGTGTTTGTAAGAAGTAGGGTTGAGCGACTTTTAGTTCAAAAGTCAAGTCGAGTGAAATCGGCCGATTATGGCGAAAAGTCGGGGATCGACCGAAACACGAAACCCAATGCAAAGTCAATGGGAATTTTTTTTTTCCTCTCTCTCTCTCTCCCCACGCTCCTTCATTGGCTGAAAAAATGGAGCCAAGCGCGTCATACGAAACGCGACTTTGGCGCGAAAGTCGCGCACCGCATGGCCGACCCCACGCAGGGGTCGGGTCGGGTTTCATGAAACCCGACTTTGCCAAAAGTCGGCGACTTTTGGAAAATGAATGATCCAATATTGCAGCCAGCATGCAGCCGGCGGGTAAGGAAAGGGTGAATCAAACACCCGAAAACCCCGCCCCTATAGCTGAAGATTGTTCCCTCCAAATTCAGGTGACAGACTCCCTTTAAAGGGAACCTGTCAGGTCCGATAACGCCATTAACCTATACATATTGGGTTAATTTGCAGGTGAATGGCATTAGGAAGTGCGGCAACTGGGAGAAAAGTTATTTTTCTCCCAGGTGCTGCTCTTTCAGTACAGTGGTCGTGCACCTTCATAACGCTATTAACCTGCAGATTAACTCTATACCTACAGGTTAATAGTATTAGGCCAGGATCACACATGCGAGAAATACGTCCGAGTCTCGCATGGTAATACCCGGCATTGCCGCCGTCACTCAGGAGCGGAGAGTGCGGCCGCATAGCAATACATGCAGCTGCACGCTCTGCTCCAGAGAGACGGTGGCAATGCCGGGTATTACCATGCGAGACTCGGACGTATTTCTCGCATGTGTGATCCCGGCCTTATCGGGCCTGACAGATTCCCTCTAAGGCCGAGGACACACACAACGTATAAAAATATGGTCCATTTAACACGGACGAGAATCGCACAAATGTTTACAAAACAGTGATCCGTGTGCACTGCGAGGATGCGATTTCCTCGCATCAAATTATCTGTGTGACATCCGTATGGCATCCGTACGGCGAGATTTTCTCGCCGGCTTCCAAAACGGACATAGAATGGATCCATGGCCTCAAATATTAGTAAAAAGATATATACGGTAATCTAAATATAAATAAATGTCAGTGAGACACATATATATACATGAATATAGTGTTTATGAATATAGTAATATGTATGTGCATACATACAACATACATATAGACATACAGTACATTAAACATAGAGTACATACTCACCATCACTTGTCACTTTGTTCTCCGAAGCCAGTGTCACCTGTAAAAAATATTAAAATAATAAACAAACACTATACTCCCTGATCCGCAGAAATCCAATTAAAACGAGTGTCCCTCACCGATCTCCCGTGGAGAACAGCAGCATCAGCTGATGCGACCGCTCTCCAGGGGCTTCAGGAATACAATGATCGAGGGTATCCTTCCATAATGTATTCCTCACAATGTATTCCTAAGCCCCTGTGAGAAAATAGTCCCTAGTCTCACTTTTGGCATTGCTGTGTGAGAAAGTTCCCACGCAGCAATTGCCATAAAGTGAGACCAGTGAACTACAGTAACCTCTCAGTGATGCAGTGCAGGAGGCATTGTCTCCTGTCAGTGTGTCACTGGAGGTCCTATAGAGCAGTGACATCACCCGATGTCACTTCTATAGGGGAGATCGTCGTGGGACACTCGTTATTAATTGGACTGCGTCGGACAGGGAGTATACGGTTTATTATTTTACGTTTTTTGCAGGCGATCGAGTATGGTAAGTGTGGTGAAATTAAGAATAATAAAATAATTTTTTCTGGCTTTGTCTTTATTTCTTTTTTTAACTCTTTCACTACTCTAGGATTAATAATGGATAGGCGTCTTATTGCCGCCTCTCCATTATTAACCCGGCTTAATGTCACCTTACAATAGCAAGGTGACATTAACCCCTTATTACCCCATATCCCTCCGCTACACGGGAGCGGGAAGAGAGGGGCTAAGTGCCGGAATTGGCGCATCTTACAGATGCACCATTTCTGGGGCGGCTGTGGGCTAGCATTTGTAGCCGGGGGGGATATTACCCCCTTCCCAGGCTACAAATATTGGCCCCCGGCCGTCGGCTTTCCCCCTCTGGTGCAGAAAATTGCACGGGAGCCCACGCCATTTTTTTTTTAATTAAATACTCATTCATAAACATTGGCCTTGCTATTATATATCTACTAGATGGTGGCCCGATTCTAACGCATCGGGTATTCTAGATTCTAGAATATGTATGTACTTTATTTGCGAAGTGGTGTTTAAATCCCGCTGCAATATCGCTGATTGGTCGCTGCCGGCCGCGTAGTATATAGCACAGCCAACACAGATATAGCAGCCACGTAGTATATTGCCCAGACACGTAGTATATAGCACAGCCACGTAGAGTATTGCCCAGCCACATAGTACATAGCACAGAGACGTAGTATATAACACTGCCCATGCAGTATATAACACAGGCCACATAGTATAGAGCACAGCGATGTAGTATATTGCCCAGCTACGTAATATATACCACAGCCACGTAGTATAAAGCACAGCCCACATAGTATGTAGCACAGAGATGTAGTATATAACACAGCCCACGCAGTATCTAACACAGCCCACGTAATATATAGCAATGTGGACACCATATCCCTGTTAAAAAAAAGAATTAAAATAAAAAATAGTTCTATACTCACCCTCTGTCGGCCCCCGGATCCAGGCGAGGCGTCTACCGATGCTCCTCGCGACGGTCCGGTCCAAAGAGTGCACTGCAGTCTCGTGAGATGATGACGTAGCGGTCTGTCAAGACCGCTACGTCATCATCTTGCAAGACTGCAATGCATGGACTGGTCACCGGAGCGTCGCAAGGAGCGGGAAAGGCCTCAGCTGGATCCAGGGGCCGACGGAGTGTGAGTATATAATGTTTTTTTTTTTTATCATTATTTTTAACATTAGATCTTTTTACTATTGATGCTGCATAGGCATCTTATTGACGCCTCTCCATTATTCACCTGGCTTAATGTCACTTTACAATAGCAAGGTGACATTAACCCTTTATTATCCCATATCCCACCGCTACACAGAAGTGGGAAGAGAGAGGCTAAGTGCCAGAATAGGTGCATCTTACAGATGTGCCTTTTCTGGGGTGGCTGTGGGCTTCAATTCAATTATCACCTGTGCAGTACAAGGAAATCCTGAAAACATGACCTGTTTGCTGCCCTCGAGGAGTGCAGTTTGAGACCCCTGGACTAGAGGATCGTATCCTACTACAACTGATGTGGAGCACCAGAATCTATGTAGCAGAGCATCCATCATCTAGAGTAGACTCCAGGCGACACTGCAAGTGCTGGGTTCTGTCTGTACAACTGAACCCTGCAGAGCAGAAGAAGAGAAAACGCTAATCATCCTGGGAGGAGGTAGAAATAAATCCAAACATCTCACATTCATTCAAACAATTGACACCTTCACACATTACACACACAACCATAAGCTCCCTGAGAGGATGCCGCGACGTGACAATCTGAGAAAACATGTTAGCAGATGAGATACTTCAGCAGACTCCTGCTCCTCTTAGGTTTTGCTTATACGGGATCGTTCTGTAAAAGTGATAGAAAGCTGAGCTCAAGCACTATACAAAAAATGTCACGACGCCACAGATTCTACTTCTTGATTTAGAAATGACCCCTATTAGAACTGGAAAATATCTTTTTTACAATTGTGACCATTCAAGAAGGGATAGAACCTCAGCAAAAATACCAGAACTAACAATAATATTAAAAGGTGTATTTTTTGGACAACTGATATAGGCAAATACAGGTTATAGATGTAATAAGAGGAATCCTTTGCTCTGGACCCCCACTAGTAGCTACAACTAAGCAACTAAGATCTGGTATCTGACAATGCATCTAATCTTGCACTATATGATACAACATTGCCACTCCAGCTCCTTCCAGAAAAAAAAACCACATGTATCTGTGTGCAAATTCTTCAGACAATAACAGTTGATTGCAGGGAATTTGAGAGTTCAACAACCTACTTTTGTTGAGCTAACGCCAATTGAAAAGGTTGTCCCATCATATCCACAGCGTATGCTATATATATCCATCAGATGTGTGTCCTTCCGCATCTATCTTGAGAACAAGGCTCTTTTGTATTAGAGTGATCTAGAGTCCTCATGGGCTCTAGAGTGCTCATGTGCTCTTCAGTGGTTGTGTGCTCTAGAGTGCTCTACAGTGCTTGTGTGCTCTACAGTGTTTTTGCGCTCTAGAGTGTTCATGTGCTCCAGAGTGCTCGTGTGCTCTAGAGTCCTCATGAGCTCTACAGTGCTTGTGTGCTCTAGAGTGCTTATGTGCTGGAGTACTCATGTGCTCTAGTGTTCTCATGTGCTCTAGAGTCCTCATGGTGCTGAGTCCTCATGTGCTCTAGAGTGCTCACGTGTTCTAGAGTGCTCATGTGCTCTACAGTGCTCATGTGTTCTAGTGAGCTCATGTGCTCCAGAGTGCTCTAGAGTCCTCATGAGCTCTACAGTGCTTGTGTGCTCTAGAGTGCTTATGTGCTGGAGTCCTCATGTGCTCTAGAGTACTCTTGTGCTCTAGTGTTCTCATGTGCTCTAGTGTTCTCATGTTCTCTAGAGTCCTCATGTGCTCTAGAGTACTCATGTGCTCTAGTGTTCTCATGTTTTCTAGAGTCCTCATGTGCTCTAGAGTAGGGTTGAGCGAAACGGATCGTTCATTTTCAAAAGTCGCCGACTTTTGGCAAAGTCGGGTTTCATGAAACCCGACCCGATCCCTGTGTGGGGTCGGCCATGCGGTACGCGACTTCAAAGTCGCGTTTCGTATGATGCGCTTGGCGCCATTTTTTCAGCCAATGAAGGAGTGTGGGCAGAGTGATGACATAGGTCTTAAGGGCGTGGACGCCTATCGCCATCTTGTCGCTTGTGCGCTGTAGCGATTTGCAATGTGTAACATCAGCTTTTCTGTTCAGGGACGGAGGGGAGAGGGAGAGGGAGAGGGAGAGGGAGAGGGAGAGGGAGGGAGGGAGGGAGGGAGAGAGAGAGAGAGAGAGAGAGAGAGAGAGAGAGAGAGAGAGAGAGAGAAGAAAAAAAAAGTTCCCATTGACTTTGCATTGGGTTTCGTGTTTCGGTCGATCCCCGACTTTTCGCCATAATCAGCCGATTTCACTCGACTCGACTTTTGAGATAGTCGGGTTTCGCGAAACCCGACTCGACCCTAAAAAACTAAAAGTCGCTCAACCCTACTCTAGAGTGCTCACGTGTTCTAGAGTACTCATGTGCTCTAGTGTCCTCATGTGCTCTAGTGTTCTCATGTGCTCTAGAGTCCTCATGTGCTGAGTCCTCATGTGCCGAGTCCTCATGTGCCGAGTCCTCATGTGCCGAGTCCTCATGTGCCGAGTCCTCATGTGCCGAGTCCTCATGTGCCGAGTCCTCATGTGCCGAGTCCTCATGTGCTCTAGAGTGCTCACGTGCTCTAGTGTTCTCATGTGCTTTAGTGTTCTCATGTTCTCTACAGTCCTCATGTGCTGAGTCGTCATGTGCTCTAGAGTGCTCACGTGTTCTAGAGTGCTCATGTGCTCTACAGTGCTCATGTGTTCTAGCGTGCTCATGTGCTCTAGAGCGCTCATGTGTGGCAATACTTTTCAGGGCTCCAAAATAAGTGAATTTAGACAGCCAGGCCTGAGCAGCAAACTCTGCGTTCCCATCGGCACTCGATGGACTATGTTCTCAAGACAGATGAGGGACCCGCATCCGTCAGACATTAATAACATAATCTGTGGAATAACCAAAAATACAAGAATAATTTTCCGATCCCCAGCATAAACACTCACACTGGATACATACATTTTGGAGCATTACAAAACCTACCTCTCCTGTAATTGGCATGCATAAATTAATTGATTTTCTTTAAACATTATTTCATTTTATCTGTCCCAAAAATAAAGTGCTAAAAAGTAAAATATACTTTCGATTAGATTAACATCCTCACAGAACCCATTGCTGCTTGTTCTATTCTTTGTATTTTAGGCTGATTGTTTCACTCCAGTTATTAATATACTTTAGGACTTATGCGAATTACACAGCCGTAAACAAACAAACAAACATGGGAGGCAGTGAAATGTGGCGTCTGTAAAACGGTCTCCAAAATAAATAAAGTAAAATCGTCACATAAACAAAGCAAATGAATAACAATAAACAGGACACAGGAAAATCACATGTGGAGAGAGGTAGGAGATTCACCACACCCCCGGGACAAAACTTGGACATCATGACCACCTAAAGTCGCAATCGAAATCCACCGGCAGTTTAAGGCAAGGTTCACAAGCATTCAGTGCTCTCCGCTGAACACTGCACTGGGGGTTCTGTCGGAAGTTATGATGGCCATAGATATTAGATGGCTGTCAGCTGAACGATGCTTTGGTTGATCATTTAGCTGACAATCCCATATACAGGAGGGCTTGATCAGGGGAGAGCTCCTGTGCTCGTTAAGAGCAAACTGATGGCTGACACTTTGGCCGGAGGCTTATCTCAGGGAAAGTAATGTGATTGGCAGTCCAAAATTCAAATATGTCCAATTGACAGCTCTCCGGACCATAAGCCAGTGTCTGCATAAACATCAGGACGTCGGCCAAAGCCGTTGATATCAGCTGGTTCAGCCGACATTGGCCTAATGTGTATGGCGGCCTTTAGGCTAGAATTTGCCTGAATCCCACAAAGCCCCAACCACCACTAACAACTAAGTCACTTTGGACTGTATCTGGCCTCCACCCCAGCAGTGTTCATCTTTTTCAGACACACTCAAAGTGTTATAGAACATGTATTTTTGCACATATAAAAAGGATGAACAATGCTGAGACAGAGGTCAGACAGTCTAAAGTGACTCAGTCGGCCTTAGAATAGTAAATGGCTCTGTCAGGGCACTGTCGAAGCAAAGTGGATATGATTACATGAAAACTCCTACCCACTCTGCTGTTGAACTGTGCCATTTTGATGCATTTTTTCTCTATTAGCTTCCATGTAGAGCCTGAAAACAAATGCATGCAAAAAAACGCAGTTGTGTTTTAAAGGCAGAATTAAAACGTTTCTATACCGTAAATAAACATTAAAAACGCTGCTTCAAATCTGAACCAAAAAAGCATAAATAAGTGGTATTTTATCTAAGGCAATTTTTTATGGCATTAAAAGAAAGAATCAGTCGTGATTTTTTAAAAATCATTTACTGATCACCGTAACCAATTTGTTCACTGTGTTGTACAGATTGTTACAAATAAATGGATACCAAATACGTTTGGGTTATTAATGCTTATTTAGAAATGGGCATTAAAAATGTCATTGTTGCAATTGTTTTTCATTATTTTTTAGTGATTTCATAGGAAGAAAAACAAATCTGTGATGTTTATTTTACTCCTAGAGTACAGGTTTTTAGACATGCACTGGTATATAGAGATGTATCTGTATGTACCAGTACACTCTGCCTGTAGGGAAGCAAAATACAAGGCACATTCAAGTAGAGAAACTTCGCTTGAAGATTGCAGGGGACAATACATCTCACACAGACTGAATAAAAGTTGGGACGTTGTCCTGATCTTCTGGGATAGCAGGACAACTCAACTAAATCAGGACTGTCCCACTAGGTCCGGGATGTTTGGAAGCTATGCAGAAACCTACAGTTTTGTAAAACACAACTCACATACTGCAGATTTCCGGGTATGAGTTAAAGCCCACAATGTAGCTAAACATTACAGACTTTCTTCTGAATTATCGCATATTTCCAAGCTTTGCACTTCAACTGAAGCAAAATCCACTGTTACACGTGCAAATTACAGGCAATTTTTGCTTCGGAATTTTCCAGTGTGTGAACCTATCTATACTGCCACGTGATAATTGAAGTACAGAGTGACAGATTTTGGATTGGGGCCCAAGAGCTTCAAGTTACACCTCTGTGAGAAAGAATTCCACATGGCCCCAAAATGACTTATTATTTAGTATTATCCAGCGTTTATACTGGTTCATGGAGAGGAGTGTGGACACTTGCTGAGGACTTTGAAGCTGGTTACATAATCTTTTAAAATATAATTAAGGCACAAACATTCATGGCTGGTCTGTATTTACCCGTAGAAACATGCTATAAAGTATTTTGCAGGATCCAGTAACCCATCAATGTACAGTATTTTACATTGCGTGCCTCCTGTTCTCCTGATACCCTTATGGAGCTGGCGCCGGCGTCTCTCTCATTACTCAAAGCTTGATTTTAGGATTACATAAACAAGCTACTTTTAGACAAGGGGGAAAAAAAACAAAAAGTTCCACACAGATCTAAGGCCCAATAGAGAGAAGAAAAGATGTGATTTAAGACATGAAGTAATGTGCCAGCACTGTTGTGGTCTGCGCGGTTCTGCTCATAGGACACGTGAGTGTGTAATAGAGAAAAGGGAGGAATTCTTCATACTTATGTGTATTGCCAATAACATGGCATAAATCAGATCTGAGAGTCACAAAACGAGATCCAAACAGAAAGCAAAGTGAAAAGCAGGGGACAGGGGATAGTCACTATAGAATCATAGAATGTTAGATTTGGAAGGGATCTCAAGGGTCGTCGTGTCCAACCCTGCTCAATGCAGGATTTACTGTCTCAGACACGTGTCTGTCCAGCCTCTGTTTGAAGACTTCCATTGAAGGAGAACTCACCACCTCTTGTCCTGATCAGTTCGAATGAAAACATGTAAAGCAAAGGCGCAGAAGTAGAAAGAAACATAACACCACCCCATTCACTGCATAATGCATGTTGTACAGTAAACGGATCCAGGGTGGGAAATGAGATTTCCTCTAGGCATCAAACGTAAAAGGTTTTTCATCTCAACAGGCATCTCTCCTTGTAAAAGAAAAAATAAAATTGGCCAAAGACATTAGATTTTTTTTTTTATTAGGGAGATCTGTGAATAATCCAACAGTCAATTATCCCACAGGGTTTAGAAAAACTACCTAATATCCATGTCCATCAAAATTGTCCCCTAAAGGGTTGCGGTGAATGAGACATTTCACTACAGACATGCCAGCCTTCAGGCTCCATACATTAGATTAACGTCAGCCGAACCAGGCAAAATCGGTGAGATTGGGTGACCACTTAATGTGCATTGGGCCTTATAGCTCTCTACTCGCTTCCTAGTAAAAGCACATAAATGTTAGGCTGAGCATATTTCTTTGGGGAAGAAGGGAACGATACAATAAAAGTACAGCCAACAGCTATCTCAGGTCTGGGCAGCCATAGAGTAAAGCAGGACTGGAAGGAGATGGGGAGGTGAGATGACCTCAGATGACTTCCAATGGACATTGCACATGAATGGACTCATTGCTTGCAATAAAAACATCTCTATACTGAGCCAGATAACAAAAACAACCAAACATCAATTCCTAATTATAGTGTAGATAATGTTTGTTATTTCTGACAGCTAGCCGCACATACCAGTGAGGCAACATAAAAACGCTGTAGGTTTTAATAACGATTGTGCAATGGCAGTAGAACATGGCCCGTCATCTGCTGAAGCTTTCCTTGGCTCAGACAGGCCCACCACCGTACCTCATTTACTAACTGTCGCAGACGTATATAGAAAGGAGCACCTGCTATTTAAGGATCTACCACTGCTATAAAAAGGAGCCTTTTTATTTTTAACACCAGTAAACTCAGTGGGAAAATGTAAAAACATGTCCTCAACTATTCCTGGAAGTGCTGAAAACAGCCTGAAATGTTCAATATGTGACTCTACCTTCCCAGAGTAAAAGGCACAGTCTTTACCAAGTTTGGTCTCTTTAGTGACTGCAGCCTTCTGAAATGCACAGCGAGATCACTTAGAAAAATAATACGGAGGAAAGGCTCGCCGGCAGCGACAGCCAGTGACCAGCGTCATGCATCTAAAGGGAAGTTATCAAGGACAACACTACTGCTTTAATGTGCTGGAGAGGATACTGGACATATACCGGACAGTAGTCAATCTGCCCCACTGTTTCATGAGATTAGTACCCTAATGTATATTACTGTTTACTTATTTACTTACTGCAGGGTATATGCTCAATTTGTTTGCTTTTCTTGGGTTTTGTCTGTGAAATGACCAGTGTGAATGTGCTCCTACGCTTTGCACATATACCAACTTATGCTCCGGCTCATTTATTTGGTTTTGATATATTTTCTTGTACTCTGTACAAATAGGGACATGTCACCCTTTCTGAGCTAGGCATTTATCTACAGGTCCTTCTCAAAAAATTAGCATATAGTGTTAAATTTCATTATTTACCATAATGTAATGATTACAATTAAACTTTCATATATTATAGATTCATTATCCACCAACTGAAATTTGTCAGGTCTTTTATTGTTTTAATACTGATGATTTTGGCATACAACTCCTGATAACCCAAAAAACCTGTCTCAATAAATTAGCATATTTCACCCATCCAATCAAATAAAAGTGTTTTTTAATAACAAACAAAAAAACCATCAAATAATAATGTTCAGTTATGCACTCAATACTTGGTCGGGAATCCTTTGGCAGAAATGACTGCTTCAATGCGGCGTGGCATGGAGGCAATCAGCCTGTGACACTGCTGAGATGTTATGGAGGCCCAGGATGCTTCAATAGCGGCCTTAAGCTCATCCAGAGTGTTGGGTCTTGCGTCTCTGAACTTTCTCTTCACAATATCCCACAGATTCTCTATGGGGTTCAGGTCAGGAGAGTTGGCAGGCCAATTGAGCACAGTAATACCATGGTCAGTAAACCATTTACCAGTGGTTTTGGCACTGTGAGCAGGTGCCAGGTCGTGCTGAAAAATGAAATCTTCATCTCCATAAAGCATTTCAGCCGATGGAAGCATGAAGTGCTCCAAAATCTCCTGATAGCTAGCTGCATTGACCCTGCCCTTGATGAAACACAGTGGACCAACACCAGCAGCTGACATGGCACCCCACACCATCACTGACTGTGGGTACTTGACACTGGACTTCAGGCATTTTGGCATTTCCTTCTCCCCAGTCTTCCTCCAGACTCTGGCACCTTGATTTCCAAATGACATGCAAAATTTGCTTTCATCAGAAAAAAGTACTTGGGACCACTTAGCAACAGTCCAGTGCTGCTTCTCTGTAGCCCAGGTCAGGCGCCTCTGCCGCTGTTTATGGTTCAAAAGTGGCTTTACCTGGGGAATGCGGCACCTGTAGCCCATTTCCTGCACACGCCTGTGCACGGTGGCTCTGGATGTTTCCACACCAGACTCAGTCCACTGCTTCCTCAGGTTCCCCAAGGTCTGGAATCGGTCCTTCTCCACAATCTTCCTCAGGGTCCGGTCTCCTCTTCTCGTTGTACAGCGTTTTCTGCCACATTGTTTCCTTCCAACAGACTTACCATTGAGGTGCCTTGATACAGCACTCTGGGAACAGCCTATTTGTTGAGAAATTTCTTTCTGGGTCTTAAGGCCCCTTCACATTAAGCGACGCTGCAGCGATACCGACAACGATCCGGATCGCTGCAGCGTCGCTGTTTGGTCGCTGGAGAGCTGTCACACAGACCGCTCTCCAGCGACCAACGATGCCGGTAACCAGGGTAAACATCGGGTAACTAAGCGCAGGGCCGCGCTTAGTAACCCGATGTTTACCCTGGTTACCATGCTAAAAGTAAAAAAAAAACAAACAGTACATACTTACCTACAGCCGTCTGTCCTCCAGCGCTGTGCTCTGCTTCTCTGCTCTCCTCCTGTACTGTCTGGGAGCCGGAAAGCAGAGCGGTGACGTCACCGCTCTGCTTTCCGGCTCACAGCCAGTACAGGAGGAGTGCAGAGCACAGCGCTGGAGCACAGACAGCGGTAGGTAAGTATGTACTGTTTGTTTTTTTTTACTTTTAGCATGGTAACCAGGGTAAACATCGGGTTACTAAGCGCGGCCCTGCGCTTAGTTACCCGATGTTTACCCTGGTTACCAGTGAAGACATCGCTGGATCGGTGTCACACACGCCGATCCAGCGATGTCCACGGGAGATCCAGCGACGAAATAAAGTTCTGGACTTTATTCAGCGACCAACGATCTCCCAGCAGGGGCCTGATCGTTGGTCGCTGTCACACATAACGATTTTATTAACGATATCGTTGCTACGTCACAAATAGCAACGATATCGTTAACGATATCGTTATGTGTGAAGGTACCTTTACCCTCTTGCTTGAGGGTGTCAATGATGGCCTTCTTGACATCTGTCAGGTCGCTAGTCTTACCCATGATGGGGGTTTTGAGTAATGAACCAGGCAGGGAGTTTATAAAAGCCTCAGGTATCTTTTGCATGTGTTTAGAGTTAATTAGTTGATTCAGAAGATTAGGGTAATAGGTCGTTTAGAGAACCTTTTCTTGATATGCTAATTTATTGAGACAGGTTTTTTGGGTTATCAGGAGTTGTATGCCAAAATCATCAGTATTAAAACAATAAAAGACCTGACAAATTTCAGTTGGTGGATAATGAATCTATAATATATGAAAGTTTAATTGTAATCATTACATTATGGTAAATAATGAAATTTTACACTATATGCTAATTTTTTGAGAAGGACCTGTATATAGCTTCCCATGGATGGTTGGCTGAACAGTTGGGGCCCCTGTCGTGCCCAGCCCTTATTCACATTGAGGTCAACTGACACAGGGTAAGGGTTTAACACTAGAGACAGGCTAGGACCGTCCCGACTGGGGACACCTTGTCCATGTGGGATGGCTTTTATGCACTTTTGATTATAATAGCGTTAACTAAGTACCCTATATTATTTATATGACCTATTAATATTAACTTATATACTTACTATAGGGTATATGCTCAATTTAGTTTTGTTTTTTTTTCTTGGATTTTGTCTCATGACCTTAGTCTCCTCTCAAATTCTAATTTTGTGTGGGATCTTGTTAAGTAGTTAAAGGGAAACTGTCATCAGATATTTGATATGTAATCTGATAGCAGTAGGGACAGGGACCCTAATTACAGTGATGTATCACTTAGGTTACTGATTACAGCAGTTGTAACAGAGTCACAGTTTTCTCTGCTGAAGAACTAGCAGAGCTCAGTTGTTGAGCGAGCTGTGTATAACTCTGACCACACCAAAACTCTCTGTGTACATGGTATAGTGGCAGAGAGCTGGAGGCACAAGGCCACATGTCCTGTGGTGATAATCTCCTGCTGATAAAAAACTGATTATATTGAAACTGCAAAACACAGTCCAGTAAAGGTACCGTCACACTAAGCGACGCTGCAGCGATACCGACAACGATGTCGATCGCTGCAGCATCGCTGTTTGGTCGCTGGAGAGCTGTCACACAGACAGCTCTCCAGCGACCAACGATGCCGAAGTCCCCTGTAACCAGGGTAAACATCAGGTTACTAAGCGCAGGGCCGCGCTTAGTAACCCGATGTTTACCCTGGTTACCATTGTAAAAGTAAAAAAAACAAACACTACATACTTACCTTCCGCTGTCTGTCCCTGGCGCTCTGCTTTCCTGTACTGGCTGTGAGCACAGCGGCCGGAAAGCAGAGCGGTGACATCACTGTTGTGCTTACTGGCTGGCCGGCACTCACAGCCAGTGCAGAGAAGCACAGCGGGGGACAGACAGCGGAAGGTAAGTATGTAGTGTTTGTTTTTTTTACTTTTACGATGGTAACCAGGGTAAACATCGGGTTACTAAGTGCGGCCCTGCGCTTAGTAACCCGATGTTTACCCTGGTTACCAGTGAAGACATCGCTGAATCGGCTATAAGGATATTCAGGGTAAGTCGACATTGAGTGGGGGCGTAATTTTAGGGTGCCAACCTCCACGGTCAGGCAGGGTCAGATCAGGGACTTTCCTAGTCTGAACATGGACCTCTTGAGTTCAGGTTTTGCATGTCTCCTGGTTTGTACATTAGCCATGTGAGTGTGTAGGCTCAGTCATAACAACAATATGGGAATAACTGACTTCTGTCCTTGAAGTAGGATGCCCCAACTTCTACCGATGTCTTGTATTTTCTCAGTATAATTTCTTCTAATGCTGCCGACTTTCATTAACAATCAATCTGAATAGTCGGTGCCATTTGTCTTACTCCAATTTAATTAAATTAACAGGGCAGACAGCTTTCTCTTGCTTGATGACTTCACTCAGGACATGACCTTTTCTACATGTAAGACTATTCAATCTTTTTTTATGTGTCTTTCCAAAATGACAAACTCTATATTTCTTCAAAGCAGCAGTCTCACTGCTACTAAATTGAGAGCAGCATCACATTTCCAAGACAGACATGCTTTTATCCAGGCATCATGACTCCAAAGATCTGCTTTGGAGTACCCTCTACTACCTCCTGATGAATCTATATCAAGGATGGGGAAATGTTTTGAGGTCACAGTGAATTGGTAGCTACATGAGGTCCTTTATTTATAAGTGACTTATATTCTTGTTGGGTTCTACAAATTTGGGTTTACCACCTGCTGGATCAAGCAGGGGTTTTCTCTCCAGCTGAACCAGGTGCCTTCACAATCTGGGCACTAGTGGCACTTTTTCTGTGATGCATATATTGTTTGCACTGGCACTTTTATTATGTGGTATCTCCTTGTGGCCCGTTTGGTGCATATGTTTATGCACATGTGTGGGTCATGTATTGCTTCTACATTAATTACGCATACCCTGTTTTTTTAAAGTCATTCTGTCCATATTTATGGATATTCTGTCTATTTGTTCTCCCAAATTCATCCAGATTAGGGTGATTTTTTGTGGGTACAGGGTTCCCTAGGGTCCTCTAGGGTTAGACGACGGTGAGCAGGGGCATCAAATCTTACGTGCTTAATTTAGGGTGCCAGTCTCCAAGGTCAGGTAGAGCAATTCTTAGGGATAGTAATAGGTTCTCCTTTGCCCAATATTCTGACATACTCAGTCCTGTAGTTTGCCTGTAGTTTTCCCAGGCCAACATTATTTGTATATTCCAGGAGCTAGTTTGATATTTTATTTTAATTGTGATTAAGTTATCTTTTACTGGGGTACCTTTTTGTAGTTACATTTTTCACATTTCCACTGTAACCAGTATCATGGAACAGGACAATGTCCAATAAATTGCATCATTTTTCAAAAAAAAAATGATTTATCCAAGATAAACATTATTTAAGGGATTTTCTCAACTCCTTGCCCCAGACAAGCATGCAACAAAAAGATCTAAAACTATTAAAACGTTCCAAAATGATGATATTTGCTTTACTGCAGATATCTCCTTCCTCTTACTGTCTCTGAAAACTTACTTTACTTTTAGAAGATCCTTCATGGAACCCTACATCGGAGTGATTGTATAGAGACACAGAACAAATATTCACTATTGAAATGCATTTTCTTGCTGTCGTCAATCTTGTAAGTAAATCAGGTACTAAGGGCGATAAATCCTAAACCATCCAAAGTCAATGGCATTTTACTGGTAAATAATGGGAATAAACAACCATTTACACTGCAAGAATATCTCAAATTTAGTCAGGAGAAAGAAAAAAAAACAATGTGTGTGCATGAGATTTCAGAAATCTCATAGCTTTTGCTAGTTCTGTTAAAAGCAACTTTTTATTTGCATTAAAAAAACGTAACAAATAATAAAAATGTTGCAAAAACATTGCATGTGAACATAGCCTAAGGACGCTACTGCTTTCCCGACAGCACACCCTAAGAGCACACCCTGGACATTAAGATTCTTCACAAAGATGTCAACAAATCAGGGTCAGTAGTTGCACAATGAGTCTGTTTAGAGGAGTTTCATGTGTTGTCTCCAAAAAAGACCTTGACATCACTGAAGGACAAGCGAAAAGTCATAACGAACAAAATACAGTTAAAACAATGTGGAAGACAGAGAGATTTATTTATGTGTCATTTGACTCTAGAGAGGATTAAGTCTGAGAATTACTTTTCCACTACCCCTTAGGACTCTTTGGCAGCTCCTCAAATGTTGGCCGATTAGCTGCACTCCCACATAAGCTGGTATATAAGAAAGTGACATTAATATTTTGCTCTTACCGTGACACCTTATTAGATTTAATTCCTTGAAATAGTCCAAAAGGTTTAAACATGGAGCCGCAGCCCAGAGATTAGTGATTGCAGAATTATAGATTACCAAATCCAGGTTGGGCACAGATGGATCTGATGCAGCCTGTAGAAGTGTATTATTTAATTATGGCTTTTCCCAAACTGTGTTGTCCACACTTGTCACTTAATGCAGGAGCAAAAGACTGTGGGTCGCCAGCGAAAGCTGCAAGTCAGTGAGGGGCTTACAGGTCTGAACCCCCTGCAATCAGTTGAGGAAACCACAAGAAAACTGTCGGGAAAATTAAAATTAGGGTATACATCACCTATTGAACGAAGACTGGCTATAGTTTGAAAAATATTTAGAAGTGAGAGTCCTCAGTGGTGGATAGCTTTTAATGGCTAACTAAAAACATGGTAACAAATTGCAAGCTTTCGAGACTACGCAGGTCCCTTCATCAGGCAAAGACTAATGCAAAATCTGAAGATTTACATACTTATACACAACACAGCACAGAGAGAAAGAAGGCAACAGATAAGACAAGTGACGTGAAGCAGAATTATCATTATGTGAGAGGGGTAGACATAGTTATTGGAACAGTTCATAGATAAGGAAGTATTTATGTTTTATAGTCCTCTGAATGGGTCTGGTCCTATGTTGTGATGACCCCAGAAGGTCTAAAGAGCAAATTCCTTAATTGATGTAAAAAGACATATCTACTGGCTAACAAAGATAGATATCTTTCCTGTATGGTTATAG
Source organism: Ranitomeya imitator (assembly GCF_032444005.1). Taxonomy (NCBI): domain Eukaryota; kingdom Metazoa; phylum Chordata; class Amphibia; order Anura; family Dendrobatidae; genus Ranitomeya; species Ranitomeya imitator. The sequence goes on along the minus strand of NC_091284.1, from coordinate 699,357,320 downwards.
TTTGAAAAGTCCTCTCCCCTCATCAGCAGGGTCCAAGGGCATTAAATACAAATCTCCTATGCCATCATCTAAATGGACAGAGGTTAGGACATTTTACTCACTAAAATATTAGAAAACTGGGTATTTTCCTAAGTATTTCATGTAAATAGTTGTTCATATTTTTCCAGGAGCAGAAAAAGCCTGGGGGTCCTGCTTCCCCTGCCCACACACAGTGATTGACAGCTTTTCCTGTTGAAAATACAAAGCTGTCAATTACAGTGTTGGTGAGGGAAGAAGGACTCACAGGTGTTCTCTATGTGTCCTGGAGGAACTGAATATTAAGGCTGCGTGCACACGTTGCATTTTTTCGTGTTTTTTCCCAATAAAAACGCTATAAAACCGCAAAAAAAAACCACATACAATAAGCATCCCATCATTTAGAATGAATTCCGCATGTTTTGTGCACATGATGCGTTTTTTTCCGCAAAAAAACGCATCGCGGTAAAAACCGCAGCATGTTCATTAATTTTGCGGGGTTTTTTTGCGGATTTCCCACTACAAAATGCATTGGGAAGTGTCTGGAAAAAAATGCGGCAAAAACGCGGCAAAACCGCATGCAGATTTCTTGCGGATTTCTTGCAGAAAATGTCCGTTTTTTCTCAGGTATTTTCTGCGAGAAATCCTGAACGTGTGCACATAGCCTAATAAAAATATATAAAAAACAGTATAACACAAGCTCAGCCTTTACTTGCTGGAGGTAAGGCTACTTTCACACATCAGGTTTGTTCCCTCCTGCCCAATCCGACTTTTTTGAAAAACCGGAACCGGCGAAATCAAAAGCTGGATCCGTTTTTTTCTCATTGACTTGTATTAGCGCTGGATTGCACCGAATGGCCTACCGTTCATTCTGTTTTTTCAGAATCCGGCTAAAATTTCAATTCCGGCTTCTGGAAAAAACGTATACAGTAACGTTTTTTGTCTTCGGCAAAAAAGCCGGAAGCACCGGATCCAGCGGATTTTTGCTAGAATGGAAATCTATGGGAGCTGGAAGGTGCCGGATCTGGAAAATGACGGATCCCGGCGCCAGATTCCGGTTTTTTAAACTGAGCATGCTCCAATTTTTTTTAATCCAATTATCAGGATATGCTAGTCGGATCCGTGGAAAAAAAATGATCAGTCGCATCAGTTTTTCACAATCTGCAATGGATCCGTTTTTTTCAACATTCGATGGATTGTGCCTGACAGCAAAAACCTGATGTGTGAAAGTAGCCTTTGGCTACTTTCACATTAGCGTCGGACTCGGCCCGTCGCAGTGCGTCAAGCCGAGGTTCCGACGCTAGCAGTGAAACGGAGGCACAACGGAGGCAGCGGATGCATTTTTCCTGCGCATCCGCTGCCCCATTGTAAGGTGAGGGGAGGTGGGGGCGGAGTTCCGGCCGCACATGCGCGGTTGGAAAAAGCGGTCCGTTGGCAGCAAAAAAACGTTACATGTAACGTTTTTTGCTCCCGGCGGTCCGCCACAACACAGCGCAACCGTCGCACGACGGTTGCAACGTGTGTCAATGCGTCGCTAATGTTAATCTATGGGGCAAAAACACATCCTGCAAACAACTTTGCAGGATGCGTTTTTTCCGCTAAACGACGCATTGCGACGTATTGCAAAAAACGCCAGTGTGAAAGTAGCCTTACTGCGGAAATATGGCCTCCACTGATAAAATTTACGCAAGCCACCTAGCAGATCCCAGAGATACCCCAGCCTTCACCCTTTAAAGGGAACCTGTCACCCCGTTTTTTCAGATTGAGATATAAATACTGTTAAATAGGGCCTGCGCTGTGCGTTACTATAGTGTATGTAGTGTACCCTGATTCCCCACATATGCTGAGAAATACATTACCAAAGTCGCCGTTTTCGCCTGTCAATCAGGCTGGTCAGGTCAGGTGGGCGTGGTGACATCGCTCTTTTCTTCCCCAGCTTTCCGTTAGTGGCGTAGTGGTGTGCGCATGTTGCAGTGATGAATCCACTGCGCGCACGTGAAGAAGCAGCGCGCGATCTGCGCTATTACCCCCTGTCATCGGTGGGGGCGGCCATCTTCCTGGGGCCGCGCGTGCGAGTTTGCATCTCGGCTTTGGGAAAATGGCCGCCGCGATCTCTTCTGCACACGCGCGGCATCCCGCGGCCATTTTCCTGAAGCCCCGTGCAGCAGAGCACTCCATCTGCGCACGCGCGGCCCCAGGAAGATGGCCGCCCCCACCGATGACAGGGGGTAATAGCGCAGATCGCGCGCTGCTTCTTCACGTGCGCGCAGTGGATTCGTCACTGCGACATGCGCACACCACGCCACCAACGGAAAGCTGGGGAAGAAAAGAGCGATGTCACCACGCCCACCTGACCTGACCAGCCTGATTGACAGGCGAAAACGGCGAATTTGGTAATGTATTTCTCAGCATAGGTGGGGAATCAGGGTACACTACATACACTATAGTAACGCACAGCGCAGGCCCTATTTAACAGTATTTATATCTCAATCTGAAAAAACGGGGTGACAGGTTCCCTTTAAGCCTTATACAGGGATCGGAAATTACAATATGAACCCCTGTATTGCATCTAAAAAAAAAAAAAAAAAAGAGTTAAAATACAAAATCAGGAAAAAGAAACGAGGTCAGGAAGTAGTTTGGGTGAGAACCAAGAGGACAGAATCAGAGTCAAATTGGCCAGGCAGTAGACAGGTAAAGTCAGTCCAAGGTCAGAAATCAAATAGGCTGGGTGAGGTAGCTGGATTAAACAGACCAGGGTAGGTATAAACTTATAACTGGCAAATCCTAGCAGTATACTGGGAATTTAAGTAGAGTTTGGTACTGCCCCATTCGCCACAGAAGGGAACAGATTACATTTCTGAGATGCTGGATAGCACATACGTCTATTCTGTGTGGCTGGGCAGCACAACAAGCCCAGTTATACCAGTGCCTGTACCATTCAGTGATACTGACCATGATGTCTCATCCATCACTGTGTGAATACAGCGAAGCCTGGTGATGGAATCGGATGTCCCTGGAGCAAGTCCAGGTAAGGATGTAACACATGACCTCTGATAAGGGTGGACAGGACACGAAAAGCTCTAAAAAAGGCTTGTTCAATCCAATTAATCAAAGTTAGCAATAGAGTAAAGCTAGCCATACACGAGACATGTGATGGCCAGGCTCTATCTATCCTCATACAGATATCTCTTCCGAACTTCAGTACTTATGTGTTTTCCATGATCATATTGGAGAAGACCACTGCCAGACTCTTCTTGTAGCCGCTTATTTCCTCTGAAAACAACTGAATAAGTTGTTTAAATTCCAAATGTTGAAGAGTCACGAGGCCCCCATACACATCGGTTGATTGAAATTGGCAGATTCAAATGACGTTAAGGCCCCCCCTCCATACATGTGAGATTACTGTCGCAGAACCAGCGAATATTGATGGTTTCAGCCAATGGACAAAAGTGTATGAGGTCTCCTGACTGTACCCCAATAGATGATGGTGAGGGATAGAAAGATCTGGTATTTCCAATTTCGGACTGCCGCACCTTTTGTTTTTGAAGGGAAAGGCCGCCACCAAAGATGTCTGACATCATATCTCTTGTAGAGAATGCATGGAGTGGTCGGCCAGCTGAGCACTCTTGTGCGCCTGTATGGGAAAGACAGGGGGTCATTGAGCCGGCAGCGATCTAGTGTCTACGGTGAGGGGCTTTAGTGTAAGCGGGGTCTTATATTGCTTTGCTGAAGCCATAAAAATTCTGATACAGAAAAGTAAAAATACATATGAGCACAGCAGCCGTAAAATCATCAAATATGTAAAGAATACATACATACATACTGCATATACAATCAGTATTGTATACAATATTCCAGCTAACAGATATAGAAAAGCAGTGGATAATAAAACTTTCAGTTTTTCCTTTATTTCAGCAATCGTTTCCTTTTAAGGGGCAAGATGAATCAACACGACGAGATCTGTGCCAAGTTTTAAAAACAGATGTAATAGCATAGACTTAAAACGGAAATAATACTCAAATAAATGATAAATTGAATCATGAAGAGTCATTAAAACTCTTTCAAAATAGAATTAGAAAATAAAGGCAACAACTGGAGAAAAAAAAATAGAAAAAATAGAAAACTGGAACTATTCCAATTCTTTTTAGGATGAAATAAAGTAGTTTTACTGATGTCTGAAGCAAACTTCATTATATATTTTTTTTTCAAAATTGAACCTATAGTATAATGTCTGGTCTAAGAGCGTCATTCATCTGAAATGGTGCAAAGAGTTTTTGTTCTTTGGTAACGCCAGTCAGGCCTAGGTCCGACGGATGTATTTCGTAGTCTGCGTATGAACAGCGTTACCTGGACTTACAGTAGGTTTCCCAACCCGAAATTACAGTCACACAGGCACAAATGAGGGTGTGCGTCTAGGTCAAGAGACCTAAAAATGATCCAACCATTGAAGTCCATAAAAAAGACCATGAAACGTTGTCGTCTGAAGCCTTTTAGAGTCGCAGGTCACCATCATTCTGGGCCCCACTATCCAGCAAATGTGAGCTCCCTCCTGTACTGGAGATTTTGCAACATTTCTCAAGTCCAGTAGAAAAGCCCATTGCAAAAACATCATGTCCACCACATACTACATTTCGTAAAAAAATCTCTCCAAATCTCTCACCACCACCAAAACATGACAAACCAAAATGTATTTTATGTGCTATATCATCTAACCAATTGTCCCCTCCATATATTCATTTGTCAAAAACAGTTCTCAACATAGGGATTCAGGTTAGGGACACTGTTATATTATGACTATCTTCAATTTAGACAGCCTAAGTAAGGCTCATGCAGACATCTGTGGATCTCGATCTGATCACGGACCACAATGCACGGACAGGCCGAGGGTTTCCCAGCCGGAGGATGACAGCCTCATGGAAATACATGAAGCCTTCAATATCTGGTCAGAAGACCCACAGCCAGTCTGTGCAATGTGGTCTGTGATCGAACCGAGATCCACAGACATCTGCATGAGCCCTTCGGGCTTACATTAGTTTTTTTGGGAGGGTTTGCATCATGAATTTCATATACTGGAGACTAGTGATTTGATATCAAAATATATTCACGGCCATTGGCCTCATAAATTTTTAGAAGCCAAAATTTGCAACTTCTATAGCCATAGTGTAGAAGAGATGTCCTTAACCTATGACTCGGGAGCCACATATGGCACACAGGGCCATGAAGCGTGGCATACGGGACCATGAAGCGTCGCTCACGGGGCCATGATGTGTGGCTCATGGCTGTCTGTAGACTTTGTTAATTACACACCAACAACTCCCACCAGTCAGTCTGGACAAGGAGGAAGAATAGAGTGTCTTATACCAAGTAATAATTTTATTTTGATAGAATGCACACAATAATCAATAAACAGAATAAAAAACTGCTGAAGCAGGAGTATTTAATCTGCATTGAGTCTTTGCCTATATTACCCCCATTGATATAGGGATATTTCAGTGTTTAGACTTTGTTAATTAGTATCAGATCTAGCCAACAGGTATGGAGAGCAGGTCTTCATGAGTAGTCCTGCACAGAGGAGCAGATGTGTTATACTTGGGTGTGTTTAACATGGTAGTTTTAAGCTGGAGATAGGATGATACTGCCAGTAGGAGGCTTCCTTAAAGCTAGATGTGTTTGAGAACTTGATGCAAGGAATGGCGATAGTTTCCAGCAGAGAAAAACATTTATAAAGGAACCACACACTGTTCACAGGAGAGGGGGCTACCCTTCCCTGAAATAGTATATGGAGGACGAGGCAGGACTGCTGTCTGCTTAATATCCGTCTCTTATCACCTTACTATGTGCCATGCTCAGCAGACAGGCAGATAAATTCCAGACTCACTGCATGCAGCTCCAGTACAAAGCTGACACCGGATGTGAACAGAGGTTGCTCTCGCTACACCGGCCGCAGTGGGGAAAATGAGGGTATTAATAGACAAGGAAATGAAAGTTGACAATTGTGCTGTGAAATGAAAAAGTAGAGGAAAGCACAATCAGAATTTAATGACTTATAAGTAGAGAAACCTGTATTAATAAATGCCCTAACTATTAAGACGCAATGACCAACCAAGACCTAATGTGATAGGGCGCCAAGTACTCATTACTGACCTATTATTAAGAATTAGAGGGAAGCCCGATGCTGTCACATCGGGAGGGTGGTAATGTCAAGATGAGGTCAGGCTTTGCAGCGTTGACAATCTCTCCCCCCATGTGATCACCCACCTATCCCCTCTCTCTTTCCCCATGTGCTGACTCCTCCGGTGCTCTCTTCTTTGATCTGTCTACCCCATGTGCTATGCGCTCCTCCTGTACAAAGATGGCGGCGGTCAGTGAATCATTCGGCTGATCCCGGCAACGGCGTGTTCGGTGTTCCACTGGTGGTACCGCACAAAACGCTGCGTAAGGCGTATACAGGGTGTGTGTGTGGTGCGTACGGCATATACAGTGTTTGTTTGTGTGTGTGTGGTGCGGCGGTGTTCCGCTGGTAGCATTGCGCAAGAGGCTGGCACCACCAGCAGTTTCCATATTGAGACACCCATCACTTGGGTGTCCCAATATGGCGGTTGGTGAAGTTCCGCCACTTGGAATTCTGGGATCTGGACGGAGCAGGACGTGAAGACATTACGAGGTAATTATATATCAAGATGTCCTTCAAAATATCACAGCCTCTTCCATGAACAAGCAGGTACACCGATATGTTTGTATGTGAGGCTGTGATTGGTACTGCGATCTATGACTGGACCTGGTGGCACCTACTGATGAGTTCGCTACTTGCTGCTGATTGGTGGGAGTCACACACAACTAGTTCGCACATTGAAACTCTACCCTAAAGGCCCATTTAGATGGGCCAATAAACGGGAATGATCATTTGTTACAACACTCATTTGCTGATCAGCTTCTGTTAACAGGCCGGCAATCTCCCGACGAACAAGCACAACGCTCCTTCATCGTGTGACTGGATTGTTCATACCAGTAATTAAATCAAAGTTCTCAGCAGCACATTGTCCTGCTTAAACAAAGCTATGCTGCCGGTAACGATGATGTTCTACACGTTCTATTTATAAATCTTCTCAGCGATTGGCTTGTACATGGCTGATCAGTGTTTTTTATTGGCCGCAGTTGGCTCATCTAAATGAGATTTTTAAGGTTTTAAGAAACTTGATACATTGGGAAATATCACACCAATCAGGAGGAACCATTGTCATTTCGATGGTGCTGTGCACCTATTCCTATGGAAGTGTGTTTTTATGTAACTATTTGCCTCTCATTCCTGTTAATACTAATGTATATAATATATAAAGGAAAACATGGGCGAAGAGCACCCCCATCCCAGAGACAACAGAACAGTAGGGTTGTGTAACCGAAGTTTAGGTGAGTTTCCAATGTAAAGGCCAAAAGTAGCACTGTGGCAGAAGGAGAGGATAACACCAAACTTGTATCTACCTATATGTAGAGTAGAGACAGGTTATGACAAAATGAAGGGAAGGATACACAATGCATCTCTCAAAATTTAAAGTGCACTCCACTCTTTTTTTCACATATATACTACTAATTCACCATCAATATTCTAGATATCTCTTGTTTCATAAAACAGAGAAAAAGTTAAGTTTCAGCTCACCCCCATCAGCAAATCCATGAAGATCCGAGCAAGGAAAACGCCACCGCCCAACGTCCTCTGCTGAGTAAGAAAAAAAAATCCAGCTCCGGAGTAAAAGTCATCAATTTTATTTCCACATATTTAAAATTTGGAAAAAGCTGCTTGCAAGTAACTGCACAACTATGGACAAGCTGCACAGGCTGTGGACAAAGAGCACCATGCGTGCTCGAATCGCGTTCAGCTAACTTATGGCTTCTTTTCTGGAATAGTTGTGCAGTTACTTGCAAACAGCTTTTTCCGAATTTTAAATATGTGGAAATAAAATGGATGACTTTTACTCCGGAGCTGGATTTTTTTTCTTACTTATCTCTTGTTTCATCCCAACTCAGTGGCTAGCAAAGATTTTTAGCCCCTCATTATGGGCATTTGTGTCATGTGATCTACTGTCTTACCACCATAGACAGGAAATCTGTTATGGACTGACCCGAGTTGGAGTAGTGATATTGTAACCACTAGGGGCAGCACCAGCAGGTATCGTAGTCAGGGAATCGGCAGAAATTAGTACACGGAGCAGCAGTGTAGTTGAGCGGATTAGCAGGAATAGTAGTTTGGAAATAGCCAGAGGTCAGTACATGAAGCACCAGTATAGTTGGGAGGATAAGCAGGGATTGTAGTCAGTAAATAGCCACAGGTCGGTACACGGTAGCAGCTGTAGAATCTTGAGGGTAAGCAGCAGGTGGAAAGAAGCTAGACTAAAGACTGGGAGCTCAGTAATATCGCAAGGAAGAAACTGCAGTGTCTGGTTTAAGTAGGGTGTCTAATTAGGAGATCACAGGGTTGAGCCAATCAGGAACTCAGGGTGGAGACAATCAGGAACAACACAAGTACTAGTATCAAGGCAAGGAACTGTCCAGTGAGCTGAATAGCTAAGAGGGAAGAGCTGCCACCTGGTGCACAAGAGCTGCTGGGTTTGAATCCTGACAAAATCAGGAATTATAGAAGGACACTGTGTCCCTATGCAACTAAAGATATATAATTTCTACTTTACATTAGAAAGCAGTGATACAGTGGGATACAATGATTAGCTGATGAAGATTAGAAGACAGTTGAGATAGACTGTATATACTGTACATTGTATACACTGACACTCAGCAGTATACGTCAGGGAACAGCAATTCTATGTCAATGATCTATCACTTGCTGCTATTAGTAAGTACCAAGAGAAGCAATGTGATGAGGCTGCTTCCTCTGAAAGGTTAGAAGCATCATAGGAAATGTACTCCGCTTTAGGGGAACCAGATCAGACAACCCAGAAATTATATGAAATCAATTAAAACAGATACACAAGAAACGCACAAGAGGCCCTACCATATCCTTAAATATTAGCCTACGCAGCATTACATAGGCAAAATGAACAATTTATTAGATACACAAAATACAATAAAAAGTATCTCTCAATACTGTCTGCATCTGAGAAAATACAACTCAGTTCGCTAAACAACCTTTAAATACTTCACTTTCTCTAGTTTGGACCTGCCCTAAGTACTACCAGATCTTATAAGCAGGCTAAAAATTAAACAGTGGAAAATAGAGATAACGAGTCCTTCACTGCGCCTAAAAACCCACGAGCATCAGATAACATCACCTTGTTTCCACATCTAAATCTTTTTTCTTTGGCTTTAAACTATTTTCTTGTTTCAATTCTCTTAGGTTTTCTAAAACAAGGATTTGCCCTTTAAGGAACTTTAACCTCTTTACTGTAGAAAGAAGTGAATTTATCTGTAAAATGCACTGACTTACAAGAGTTCTCAGTAAAACTGAAGGCTGAGTGTAGATGAAGTCATTATGTGTTGGGAATTAGTCTGCAGTACGGAGTTTGATGGGAACTAGAGAAAATCTGTGGTCTTCTGGGAATAAGATATAGTCACAAGGCGCTGCTTCATACTAACAAGCAGCATTATGGGGAAAACGGGTCTCAATATTGCTGCATCTAGACTGCATAGGATGAAGAGAAGAAATCCAAACAAAATTATGTTTTTACATGCCATAGATGGGGGCGCCTGACTGCTGAATCCTGTTACTGCTAATCTCCCATTTCTCAATTTTGGAACAAGTGCAAGTTCTGATTATCATCAGCACCTCTAAAGATAATGGCTTAGACTGTAAAGGGAACCTGTCATGTAAAAATTGCTATTAACCTGCAGATATGAGCCAGCCTTGGGCTTTCAGTCACTGACTGACAGCCGGCTCAGCAGTACATCAATCAGTGTATTACTTAAATACTTAAAACTTAGATGCACTGAAAATTGATAAGTACAACTGGAAATACCGTTGATATAAAAGAGCATGGAAGGAAATTGAGAATATTGGACAATTATTATCTTAAGTTGCACTATGGCTTGGGGGGAACCTAGCAGTGTTACATTATTTCTGACATGTCCTGCTGGTAATGGCTCATATGTGGACACTAGATGGAGGCCCGATGCTATTGCATCGGAGGGCGGTAATGACGCAATGGGGGCAGGCTTTGCAGCGTTGAGAATCTCTCCCCCCATGTGCTCACCCACCTATCCACTCTCTCTTTCCCCATGTGCTGACTTCTCCGGTCTGTGCTCTCTTCTTTGACCTGTCTACCCCATGTGCTATCCCCCGTCTCTCTCTTTTCTGTGCTGTGTTCTCCCATCAAAGACAATACTGACATTACAGCAGGAGATCGCAGAGGATACATTTTGTGAGGTAAAATGTTTTTTAAAAACAGTCAGTGAAACATTTTACCTCACAAAATGTATCCACTGTGATCTCCTGCTGTAATGTCAGTATTGTCTTTTGCTTCCTCCCCTGCCCAGGAGATGTGGTATGCTCCGTACACGGTCAGACACAGACAATTTTTAAAATGAACTTTCGTTCCCCTTTAATGTGACCGGCTTCCTCTGCCTGTAGACACGTCGCACATCTGCCACCAGGATCAGCCGAATGATTCACTGCACCTGCGCGTAATTCGCACGGGCGCAGTAAATCAGACCACCACCATCTTTGTGCAGACAGATAGCGGCGGTCACATTAAAACTGTGCATGCGCGCCTCCTGTACAAAGATGGCAGCAGTCAGTGAATCATGCGGCTGATCCCGGCGGCGTGTTCGTGACAATGTTCCGGTGGTGGTACCGTGCAAGAGGCAGAGTGTGGATGTGAGTGTGGATGTGAGTGTGAATGTGAGTGTGTGAGTGGGAGTGTGTGTGTGTGTGAGTGGGAGTGTGAGAGTGTGAATGTGAGTGTGTGTGAGTGTTTGGTGTGTACGGCATATAGAGAGAGAGCGTGTGTGTGTGTGTGTGTGTGTGTGTGTGTGTGTGTGTGTGTGTGTGTGTGTGTGTGTGTGTGTGTATGTGTATGTGTGTGTGTGTGTGTGTGTGTGTGTGTGTGTGTGTGTGTGTGTGTGTGTGTGTGTGTGTGTGGCAACAGTGTTCCGCTGGTGGTACCGCGCAATAGGTTGGTACCAGCAGCAGTTTCCATATTGGTGTCCCAATATGGCGGCCTGTGAACTTCCTCAGCTTGGAATTCTGGGATACGTTGACATCTGGACAGAACAGGAAATTAAAACATTACAAGGCAATTATATAAATAGATATGACCCCCATGTACCCATACAGCTTTCCTGTGCTCTTATAATTTTGCCCATAGATAAGAAATATTTTAGGACTGAGTTTTACTAAATTAATCCTGAATCCCCCACAAATATCAGGTAGCTGTTAGCTGGTTGTTATCAGCGACAGCCACAGCCTTGGTGTAGCTGGTGTAGAGTTATCTCTTAGAGAACAAACAGATCGGTATTCCAAAATTGTTAAAATAGGATCCTCATCTCCTGGACAAACATCGGTCCCCATACATATCAGACTGTCTGCCGATCCCATTGATATCAGCGAGTGCAGCTGACGTTAGTCTAATGTGTATGGGGGGCTTTAGTCTTATGTAATTTTATAAATTAAATGTGTGACATACTGCGTTTTACTAGCCTCCTACAATGCTAATCACTTTTTATTTTTTTACATAAGTCCTCACCCCTAAGGGTACCGTCACACTATAACATTTCGATCGCTACGACGGTACGATTCGTGACGTTCCAGCGATATCGTTACGATATCGCTGTGTCTGACACGCAGCAGCGATCAGGGATCCTGCTGAGAATCATATGTCGTAGCAGATCGTTTAGAACTTTCTTTCATCGCTGGATCTCCCGCTGTCATCGCTAGATCAGTGTGTGTGACACCGATCTAGCGATCTAGCGATGCGATCTAGCGATGCGTTCGCTTGTAACCAGGGTAAACATCGGGTAACTAAGCGCAGGACCGCGCTTAGTTACCCGATGTTTACCCTGGTTACAAGCGTTAAACTAAAAAAAAACAAACAGCACATACTTACATTCTGGTGTCCGTCAGGTCCCTTGCAGTCTCTGCTTCCCGCACTGTGACTGCCGGCCGTAAAGTGAAAGCAGAGCACAGCGGCTGTGCTTTCACTTTCACTTTACGGCCGGCAGTCAGTGAGTACGGGAAGCAGAGACTGCAAGGGACCTGACGGACACCAGAATGTAAGTATGTGCTGTTTGTTTTTTTTTAGTTTAACGCTTGTAACCAGGGTAAACATCGGGTAACTAAGCGCGGTCCTGCGCTTAGTTACCCGATGTTTACCCTGGTTACCCAGGGACCTCGGCATCTTGGTCGCTGGAGAGCGGTCTGTGTGACAGCTCCCCAGCGACCACACTACGATTTACCTACGATCACGGCCAGGTCATATCGCTGGTCGTGATCGTAGGTAAATCGTATAGTGTGACAGTACCCTAAGGCTGGAGTCACATATGCAGTTTTTACAGTTCTATGAGTCATAGGCAGGAATGGGAAATACAAAGGAAGGCTGTAGGGTACATCCCCAAGTTGCATTTATACTGCGGACCCCCTGCAGAGAAGATGCTGCAGAGATATACAAAACTGTATTTACTGAGGATAATATCAAAATTCTACGGAGTGCCGCACATTTCGCCCCTTGCATTGTAGAGGGTGAAAATTGAACTGACATCAGTGGATCTCAAACCCACAATAATTATCAATTAATGCTGCATAGAATATTCGAGGTATGTGCGTAAGATTTCTTAAAACCTCAGGCACTGCAGCTGCAAAAATGCAGATTTTCCAGAAGAAAATGCACAAATACTTGCTGCATTTTTGCTTCGTGGGGACGCACCCTTAAGTTTCATCTTCTTGCTGGTTTCGTCTTATGGCTTTGACTTAAAAAAAAAAATGCATCAGAAACAGAGTCTCAAAAACTGCAGAGACGAGTGCCCTTTCCATTCATCCCATTTAGATGATATATTTACCCATTTTACTTGTTTGTATATGATATTCCTCTGCAGATCCTGGACCTCCTGTGTCTCAGAAAATATAGAGAAGTTGTGCTAACCTGAACAAAAATAATAAAAGCCTGTGTCTTTCCGTATTTGGACACCTCCTGGGCTTAGTGTCTTAGTGTTATTTTTCGTTTAACGTGGTCAAAGCACTAAGGCTGGACCACGATACACTGTGTTTGTAGTGACTACGAAGATCCTGATCATGTCGAGCCCTAGAACTGTAAAAACAAGGAAGCCACTGTCAACACAATGTATATTCCTGGAACTATAAGTGCATTTCTCTGCACATTACATCCTGATCAAAGCAAATTAGCTATTCTTTCATCACCGCTGGTAACTGGCCGTGGATGATATAAAAGCCACAACTACTTTTGTGTATATCTTGACTTTTCAGCATAATTTCCATCAGTGGGCATTAAACCCTATTTTCAGCAAAATGACATATCAACTAAAGACACAATTGGAAACTGCAGAAAAAGAATCATTTGGTAGTGGTGGTGCTTCGAAGGTCGAAATCCACCTCACTGGTCCCACTGTATGCCATTTTAGGTGTATGGCTTATGGCTTTCTGATGAGCTTTTTATTCTTTTATAGACTGACGAGTTACAATGTTCACATAAAACCAAATGAAAAAAGATCTCAAGTAAGATAAAATAAGCCTAACCCAAATACCGTCCATGCATTAATAACCTTCTGCCATAACAAGCACTCATCCTTATCGGCTGAAGGGCCATTCTCTTCTATGACCATGTATACATTTGTCTGGAGTTAGACAGAAGAGTTATTGGTCCAACGAGTAAACATTGTAAAGAGCGAGTAAAACGCAAATCTGATGAAAAGCAAAGTAAGTAGAAAAGTACGAGGGGATCCACAATACCACTGTCTGTATATACAAGGAAGCAAATCTTCATCTCAAATCTTAAATAACACATGTATAATAAAATCCTAAAAAGAATGTACAGAAGAATTGTCACATCTTTCATTTTCTTGCACGTTTACACTCATTTGTTAGCAATTTTATGAACACTCCAAAACTCTTGGGGGATTTAATTTAGTTCTCTCTTGAGAAGGAGAATAAAATTGTGCCAGTATTGAGATCGTTCAGAGCTCTAGCAGATGCCACCAAACTAATCAATGTCTGAAGATAAAAAAAAATTAAATGAACAGATATGGGGGTGGGCTTAGTTATTGAATAAGCCATTCAGCCAGCCCCCTTGACACACAAAACTGATGATGTTCAGACACAGGAAACTCTTCTTTGCTGAGTACAAGTCGGACCCAGGATTGATGCGGATATTAATAAATGTATCACATTTACATAAGGAACAGATCTAAACTTTTTTTTTTTTTTTTCGAGTGGACAACCCCATTCAAAACCAAATTAGAAGTAACTTTAAAAGGCATATGTAGGGAAAACTATTGTTTGTAAGTTAAATGTGTCTCACGATGATTTTTCTCATCTCTGTCTTGAAAAAAAAAAAATAGAAACCTTGCAATTATCACACTGGCCACAAGATTCATGTTTCCTGCACTTTACAGATGCTTTTTCAGCAGTCTCATTATCAGCACAGACAGAATTACGATGACAGATAACAGCTCTATATGCAGTAGATAACTGCATTCATACGACGTGATGGTCAGAGCTCACCTCACCTCTCCTTTCATAATGATTCATTATTAAATGCTTCAAAACAATTCATTAGGTTTAACAAGGTTTGGGACACGTATATACAGCAAGAGCACAAAGCAGAACAAAACACGTCAAGGGCTTTCTTTAACCTGGAATTTAAATGTACCAATATGTTGGAAACGCAATGTATTTTATTTTTTGCCTTACAGGCAGTTAACCCTAAAATTGGATTAGGATAAACAACTATAATCCAATATCTCATCTCAAGCAAAGCAAACTGCTATGGTGCCACAACTAGGCCAACCACGTCTTAAGTGCCCAATTCCCAGAGTAAAATAAGACAAGTGTACACCGAGACATCCCTCTGACCAAGTACCGATGAGCAGGAGAAGCCGTTGACGGGTGCAGCGCTTATGTGACATAATGTTGTGCGAGCGCCGGTAGATGTGGCACCAACATCGCCAGAACAAGGCCAATGCAGGAGGCGAGTTGTTCAGCCTTTTCCTTCTTATACACTGGATCCCAGAACTGTGCACGGTATTCTAAGTGTGGCCGCACCAGTGACTCGTATAGAGACAAACATCTTGCTTTCTTGTATTCCTCTTTTAATGAATCCCATGATTTACTTGCCTTGGCAGCAGCAGCCTGGCACTGAATTTGAGTTTACTGTCCTCCCATACACCAAAGTCTTTTTTCAGTGATAATTTTACCCAGTGTCTTATAATTTAGAACATAATTTCTCATTGCAGGAAGATTGGACACGATCAACAATAATTAACTATTATTATAATCTAATTCTTGTTCCAGATAGTATGTATACCAACATACTCCAGATACTGATTGCTCCTGTATGTGTGTCTATCTGTGCTAAATAATGCCCCACTACATCAGCCTGTATAAAAGTGCCCTGGCAGGGAGGGCAGTTCCCCAGTCTGCCGATTGGTGCAGGTCCCACCAATCAGTAAGTTAGCACCTACCGTGTGGATAAGTGATGACTTGTTTTCTGGCGATCCACTAGTAGAACAGCTTATCCCCATTAGTACTGACACATTCAGGGCTAAGTAGGTGCAGGGCTTGTATCCTTTACCATCAAGAGATGCTAACATTATAACAGGTGAAATTCGATACAATAAAAAAGGCAAAAATTACATATTTAGGGCCAATTAGCAGCAAGGTGTGAAAAAAAAAACCTCTGGCTTGGTGTTTCTACAAACTTATTCCACTAATTGGACAACCTCTTCCCAATCTGCATGTTTTCCCCTTTTAATATAACAACATTTCTACTCACCTGCGGCCATTCCAGAGGTGTCGGCGCTGTCTCTCTCACATAACAGTGTGATCTCACGCGATCCCTGCGGCCAATCAGCGTCTGCTTCACTCTCCTCGCTTAATAAACTGTGCGTAGCTTTAGACTGCTAGACTCTTAACTGTGAAATTTACATGCCCTAAGCATTAGCAACCTTCACTTGCAAACAAAAAAGTTCTACTAATGATGTCTAAATAAATAGGGCTAGATTGTGCATGTGGTTAAGGCTACTTTCACACTTCCGTCGGTACAGGCCCGTCGCAATGCGTCAGGATGTTGTGAAATTACTGCAGTTTTTCAATGCATCCGCTGCCCATTCTGCAGTCCGGGGAGGAGGGGGCGGAGTTTTGGCCGCGCATGCACGGTCGAAAATGGCGGACGCGGCGCACAAAAAAAACGTTACATTGAACTTTTTTGTGACGACGGTCCGCCAAAACACGACGGATCCGTCGCACGACGGATGCGACGTGTGGCCATCCGTCGCGATCCGTCGCTAATAAAAGTCTATGGGCAAAAAAATGCATCCTGCGAGCACATTTGCAGGATCCGTTTTTTGCCCAAAACGACGGATTGCAACGGAGGCCCCACGACGGAAGCGTGAAAGTAGCCTAACCTTTGTCCATATGTCTGTCTGCAGATGGAGACTTTAGAGCGCGGTTCTTCTAAAGGCCCTCAGACAAACTAGATAAGTCGCCCAAACCCATCAATTTCAGGGGGATAAGCAGACTATCTAATGTGTTTGGGGGTCTCCCAACTCTCCACCAAGTTATCTGTGGAATGATCTGGCCTTTGGAACTTCAACAGCTGGATATTGGTTTGGTGGAAAGATGAGCCCCTGACAGGTAATTCTGGCAGTGGCTCTCTCATACAGAAAACATAAACTTTTGGAAAGACAAGTGTTCCTCTTAATGGTGGGGTCAGGAGACAAAGCTAGACCTGCTTCCATAACATGATTTCACCTGCTACATTTTCAAAAAGAGTAATCTTGGTGAGACAATCACAGTCCACATATGAAACCACTCACTGAGATCTGCTTATTTTTGAGTTCTTCTTGCAATATTCTTTATGTCTGTCTTTTTCTATTGGTTTTTTTACGCATTTTAAAACTCCCTTCATTTACATGCTAGAAGTAAGAAAAAAACTCAGCAGTTTATTACAATTCTTGCATTATTCCTTTGTGATGCAGATTTTTTAATTCTTGGCAATCACTAGAGAACACAAATGACAAATTTTACAAACTGATATCAAGAGACATAGCGCATTTTTTGCATAAATCCACCTTTTCGCCGACCACAACTCCTCTGTTTGATGAAGGGAGCGCTGGCGGATCACTTCGATGTGGGAGGTTCGCGTGTTGTCCGGGTGACTCCAACTGGGAGCTTCCCTGATGCTTTGGAAGAGTTGGCAAGTTTACAAAAGTAACATTAAATCGGTGCAAGTCCAGTCTGCCGTGCAGAGATCATATCTAAGTGATTATTCCGAAAACCTATATTCTAAAAGGGCATTCCCTATAAAAATGCAATAAAGCAATGACTTACAAAAGGCACATACGACAAAGTTATCACACAGATCATCTTTATTTTTGGATCCCTTTAAACTTTCCCAGTAAGGAAAGAAAACTCATTGTACGACCTCCTCTATTTAACCAACTAGCAGTGATTTCCAGCTACAGTCGAACAATACCCAAAATGGCATTTTTATGCAGCTATTATTACATTTTACATGGATGAAGAAAGCAACTCATAACTGAACACAACTGTGTACAGCAGCCCTGGAGGACTTTTCTTCATAAGGACGACATTGCTCTAAATAGAGTTTATAATGAAAAAGGGAACGAGAGCGTCAGTGTGACCATCCGCCGGTAAGACTGAATTTACCGCAAACCCTCCACTTATATACTGGATATAGGCAGGCAACTCGATATGGAAGCAGAAAATGCTCCCCTTCCCTATGGGAGAGCCTGGGGATGCGTAGGGGTTACAAAAACACAGCAAACAGCAGGGAGCACCGGAGAAGAAGAAAGAGAGGAGGAGGAGGAGTGATGAAGAGGCAGATTTGGCATTTTCCCCTAAAACAAATTACAGCAGGAAAACCCCCTCTGCTAAATAGACTACACTCAGTTACTTGTACAATTAGTGCCGGAGCCATTAGCATTATCCCCAGGTCCTGTGCCGCTCTTAACTCCTTAGTCACCGATGCAACAACCAAAAACAGGCCATACTCTCACGCTCCAGTCATTAAGTGGTTAATGCACATACGGTACTTATAGTGATGGAGCAATGTAAGTGCAGACATGGTTGTAACATGGGGAATCCAAAACAGATGTGTTCATATTGCCTGAACAGAGATATTGCTATCTCCTTACATTGGGAATGCGAAAAGAGAGGGCCGCCAGAAGCGAACACAGCGGCATGTTCCCCAGCCACCCCCTGAGATGTGGGATGTGATGTCAGAAGAGAGAGGAATGAGGAGATGATGAATACTACTTTAAATGGAAGGGACTTTATTCACAAGCAACCTAAACACACGATGCACATGATTTACACATTACCCATTGGCCCCAATGCAAACTCCAAAAGCTGCCTCCCCTACCATGTGCCAATTACAATACATGGCAGCAGAGACTATGGTGCCCCCTGATCTGCTATCTCCGCCAACCCTATAGCTGCAGTGTGGCGTCCAGCTGCTGCAGAACTTCTTTATAGATGGAGCACTACATATTAAAACAAATCTGTTACCAGGTTTTGATGCCTCCTCTAGAGGAAAAGAGACCCCGATTCCAACGATGTGTCACTTAGTTTACTGGGTGCAGCCGTTGTGACACAATTAGAGTCTTAGATTTAATATGTAGCAGAGCTCAGAAAGCTGCCCCCCGCCCACACCACTGCTTTCTGTTCACATTGCGTATTGACAGTGAGCTGCTTATCAGAGGAAGGGGTGTGGTTGGACCAGGGCTCACACCAGTATAAATCGTGGCAGTGATAATCTCCTGGTGATAAAAACATTCATTGTATTGAAAAAAATACAGCACACAGCCTAAAAAGTGACATATCCCTGAAATCTGTGTTTCAGCCCCTACCTATTGCTGTTCTCAGATTACATAGCAACAACCTATTGACACATTCCCTATAAGGCTCATCAAAATAAGTGCAGTTATATTCAGTCCGTTTGTGCCATGGACCATGTGCTGAGGGCACACTGACCAATAATAATAATTGTATTCAAATAGCGCCAACATATTCCACAGCACATTATGATTCAAAGGGTACAAGTACAATCGTTACCAGACAGTACAGAGTAACAGCTAGTCACCAACTTAGACAAGAGCGCCCACCTCTCACATTAGGAACAATCAGTAATACAGCAAGACTGTCAACCTTCTCGGAAGCACATGTGCCGTTTACACAGGACTGAGTGCTGCCGAGAAGAAAGATTTTTTAATCAACCTTTTGCTCCTTTGTCGGGTGATTAGCAGCCTGTTTAGACTGTCCGATAATCGGGAAATAAACGTGCCTAGGAACACTCGGTCATGATCATCTGCCAGTGTAAATGCTCATTTTTAACCAGCGGAACAGATAATGGAGTTTCCAGGAACAGCATTTTGCAGCAAATAGGAGCAGCACTCAGTGTCAGTCATCTCTCTATAGCTGGCAGGTTCTGGTATTAAAGTGTCAACCCTCGATTTAACTCCCACAATGCAGAGTGCAATAATTTGATCTTAACAAGGACATGTTTAAATGATCTTTAACAAGGATAAAACCTGAAATGAACCCAGACTGTGCTAACATGATGTCATACTTTCCTTATTAACTCAGCACCTTTATCACAGTGCGGGTACCTGACTGTACTTTGTCTTCCTTCAAACAATGCGCAATAAAAAAATTATATTGTGGTACCAAGTTAGCCAGAAAAATTGATGTACGGTAAATAAAAATCAACAAAAGTATTCTAGGAGTGGTACCTTCATCGGCTAATTAGAAAAATTAAGTTTTCCAGCTGTCTTAGAGCACAAGACTGGTTAGCTAATAAAGGTGTCACTCCTAGAATACTTTTGTCATTTTTGGGCACAGAACTACGTACCTTTCCAACACAATGACACGACACACAACATTATATCATGTGATTGTAGCAGCCAATCGCCAACATATTCCCGCATTGAGAATTCAGTGACAAACCTCAGATGGCTGGCTGTAATCCTCTGACACCTTAGTCCTATATTATTATTAAATATAATATAGGAATGTCAAATCAATATGTCTGAAAAATATTGATCCAAATATTAGTTCATTGAAGGGTTAATCTCACAATGGAATTATTTTTTTTTACAAAGGACATTAGCCACATTACTATTGTTAATATATAGCATAAGCCTGACAAAAAGTTTTTTCTTGTCCTTTTCGGCTTTTTTTTTTCATCATCTTCTGCCTTTCTGTGCACCCATATTCTTATCTGCTACTACTACATTTCCAATCAGAACCCATCTTCCCCTCAGTGCTGCAGGTCCCTTCCTCTGCTCCTCTTTGTGCTTCCTGAGATAGATAGATAGATAGATAGATAGATAGATAGGATTGATTTATGATGTGACCAATGAAAGTCCTGAATGTAGAGATTGTGTCACTTAGTAACCAATATTCATTACTTGTAACAGATTCCACAGCTCAGATCCTGATCATGTTCTCATCCGCATGCATAGCAGGGCTGAGCATAGAATAGCTGATATATTCTACAACATGGTTGTCAAGCCATGAGGATTTTGTGAGAGGGTCTGAGGGATGTTTTAGTAGACAGACTCATAGATGCATCAGTTTTTATTAACAAGACAGGGTCAATATGTCCAAATGCAGCTGATACAAGTGGGATCTTCAGCATTGCATAGCTGAGCTGTGCTTACAACCCAGGTATCAGATGGCATATTCCACAAGGTCATTAGGTGCATCTGGACATGCTCCACTGGCAGCATGATAACTACTGGAGGTCCTATTCCTGGGGTGATTCATCATTAAAGCATATAGTTGCAAATCAGTGTAGATTCAAAAATAAGTCATATTGGCACACGATTGATCATTTTGGGAATAACAGTTTGCGATGCCTGCAAATCGATAAGTTTGCAAGCATTGTGTGCTGCTGGGATTCACTGGTTTCTGACCTGGGACCGGAGGGTTTGTATGAGTTATACATACTCCCGGCCAGTGGATGAGGCCTCGTTCCTTTCACTTGTATGGAGCGAGGCCGTGCCCCATCTAGAGACACGGCAGTGCAGTGGGCATTGCCGACTTAAGGGAGTGGCTCACTCCGAACAAGAGTATGGAATGAGGTCCTTATCACTGGCCGGGGTATGTATAACTCATACATACCCTTTGGTCCCAGGTGAGAAACCAGCGAATCCCTGCAGCACACAGTGCGTGTACTGGGGGATTCATAAGTCTACAATCACAGAAAGTGACAGCAGAATTATCAGTTTGGACGGGACAACCCCTTTAAGTATCTGAAATTGCCCATCTCTAGGCTCAACATTATTGAGCTTTTATTGGACCTCATTTGTGATTACACACAATGTAACCATCTAGATTCCATAACAGCATACCACGAATGAGACTGGTAGTATTACCCAATGGGAACGTCATCAATTAAACCGTCCCCACAGTTTTCCTGTCCTGTACCAGGCAGCTAGTTATCTGTACAGTAAGAGAATGTCAGATGTTTTCTGCTTCTAATTGGCCCTTGATGACACCAATCTATAGTCCATCTGTCTACATATAGCGTGGGAGGAATAGGAGAAGCATACAGTGGGGCAAAAAAGTATTTAGTCAGTCAGCAATAGTGCAAGTTCCACCACTTAAAAAGATGAGAGGCGTCTGTAATTTACATCATAGGTAGACCTCAACTAAGGGAGACAAACTGAGAAAAAAAAATCCAGAAAATCACATTGTCTGTTTTTTTAACATTTTATTTGCATATTATGGTGGAAAATAAGTATTTGGTCAGAAACAAACAATCAAGATTTCTGGCTCTCACAGACCTGTAACTTCTTCTTTAAGAGTCTCCTCTTTCCTCCACTCATTACCTGTAGTAATGGCACCTGTTTAAACTTGTTATCAGTATAAAAAGACACCTGTGCACACCCTCAAGCAGTCTGACTCCAAAGTCCACTATGGTGAAGACCAAAGAGCTGTCAAAGGACACCAGAAACAAAATTGTAGCCCTGCACCAGGCTGGGAAGACTGAATCTGCAATAGCCAACCAGCTTGGAGTGAAGAAATCAACAGTGGGAGCAATAATTAGAAAATGGAAGACATACAAGACCACTGATAATCTCCCTCGATCTGGGGCTCCACGCAAAATCCCACCCCGTGGGGTCAGAATGATCACAAGAACGGTGAGCAAAAATCCCAGAACCACGCGGGGGGACCTAGTGAATGAGCTGGGACCAATGTAACAAGGCCTACAATAAGTAACACACTACGCCACCATGGACTCAGATCCTGCAGTGCCAGACGTGTCCCACTGCTTAAGCCAGTACATGTCCGGGCCCGTCTGAAGTTTGCTAGAGAGCATTTGAATGATCCAGAGGAGTTTTGGGAGAATGTCCTATGGTCTAATGAAACCAAACTGGAACTGTTTGGTAGAAACACAACTTGTCGTGTTTGGAGGAAAAAGAATACTGAGTTGCATCCATCAAACACCATACCTACTGTAAAGCATGGTGGTGGAAACATCATGCTTTGGGGCTGTTTCTCTGCAAAGGGGCCAGGACGACTGATCCGGGTACATGAAAGAATGAAAGGGGCCATGTATCGTGAGATTTTGAGTGCAAACCTCCTTCCATCAGCAAGGGCATTGAAGATGAAACGTGGCTGGGTCTTTCAACATGACAATGATCCAAAGCACACCGCCAGGGCAACGAAGGAGTGGCTTCGTAAGAAGCATTTCAAGGCCCTGGAGTGGCCTAGCCAGTCTCCAGATCTCTACCCTATAGAAAACCTTTGGAGGGAGTTGAAAGTCCGTGTTGCCAAGCGAAAAGCCAAAAACATCACTGCTCTAGAGGAGATCTGCATGGAGGAATGGGCCAACATACCAACAACAGTGTGTGGCAACCTTGTGAAGACTTACAGAAAACGTTTGACCTCTGTCATTGCCAACAAAGGATATATTACAAAGTATTGAGATGAAATTTTGTTTCTGACCAAATACTTATTTTCCACCATAATATGCAAATAAAATGTTAAAAAAAACAGACCATGTGATTTTCTGGATTTTTTTTTCTCAGTTTGTCTCCCATAGTTGAGGTCTACCTATGATGTAAATTACAGACGCCTCTCATCTTTTTAAGTGGTGGAACTTGCACTATTGCTGACTGACTAAATACTTTTTTGCCCCACTGTATGTGTCCGGATGCTATCTGATGTGTCAGGTTTCTGTGGTCCTCTAGGCTCTGTTCACATGTCCAGTAGTTATTTCTGCTTTTCGGATCAGTTTTGTTATCATAGAAATGGAAATAAAATGTTCCAGTAGAACCCATTCATCTGAATGGGAACGGAAGTGTCATATGAGGTCTCCGCTGGCCTTCTTTCCAGCTGCAATCTAATTTTAGCCTAATCAAAGCTAAAGTATGCATAACATTGCTGTCTGGCCCAAAGAAAGGGATAGGAACTAGATTTTTTTTGTTTCTTTTTCAATTGAAGTCTATGGGAGATGGATCATAATGGATGGTTTCCCTTTTGCATCCCCTTTTGCTTCATTTGTAAGAGATCCATTATGATGACAACTGGACATGTGAAAAGAGTCTTTAGCCGTCAGGACTTTTGTCATCTGCCCATGGTTGTTAGGAGCAGCCTATCGCTATGTATGGGGAAAACAGATCCAGATTATTCCCCCTACGGTGGAGATGAAGCCTTGGATGATTGCATCTGCGCAGGTTACGGCAGCAGTATGGCGCACACACATAGCTAAATCCAACACAGGATTTGCAGAAGAAAAGGGCGCTACCTCTTAAGCCATCCTTGGAAAGCTTTTACTTTGAGAATCAGGGCAATCCCAGACAGCGTAGCTCGGTCATAAAGCGGTTTAATTGTATGTTATTATTATTTCATGATATTTGAGCAGATGTTACATTTGGGTCATGCAGGGAAGAAACGCACTGTCTGATCAGGTTTAGTTCTGCAAAAACTGAAAACTGCACGTGGTGTTTCTGACTATGGATGGCGTCGGCACCACCTCACTGCACTGCCCGACCTTACCCTTAGGCTCCTTGTTGACTTCAGAACAGTAAAACTAAACGAGTTTCCATCTGTTGCCGTCTTCTGATTTACCAGTATCCATGAAACAAGAGGTCTTAAAAGAACCAGTTTTTGCTCAGATTTGCTTATGCTGTTCCCGTTAGTATTGTTTTGGGAAATTTTTTGTCCCTTTTAAATCTTCCATTCCAGCAACGCCCTTCAGTAAAGAACATACAAACTATCACTTAACACATTGGCCGCTGCCCACCTACAGCTCTGACAAAAATTAAGAGATCACTGCAAAATGTGCAGTTTGTCGGATTTTTCGCTTTCTAGGTATACTTTTGAGTAAAATGTAAATTGTTCATTCATTCTATAAACTTCTGACAACATGTCTCCGAATCTCCAAGCAATACATTTTGTATTTTTTTTCTAAAAATTAGAAATGGTCAAAATTAAATCAAATAACCCGTGCTTTCAGAGCTCAAATAATGCAAAGAAAACAAGTTCATAATCATTTAGAAACAACAATACTAATGTTTTAGCTCAGGAAGAGTTCAGAAATCAGTATTTTGTGGAATAACCATGATTTGTAATCACAGCTTTCATGCGTCTTGGCATGCTTTCCTCCAGTCTTCCACACTGGTCCTGGTGAAAAAATTTAATCAGTTCTTCTTTGTTTGATGACTTGTGACGATCCATCATCCTCCTGATTACATTCCAGAGGTTTTCAATGGGGTTCAGGTCTGGAGATTGGGCTGCCCATGACAGGGCTTTGATGTGGTGGTCACAATTTTTGCCAGACCTGTATATAGTTAGTTTATAGTTTATTCTTTCAGTGCTGCCCACTGATATATACGCACCCCAATGAATCAAAATTATAGGGTATTATATGAACAATATTAGCGTCCAAGGGACATAGCGCCTCAGTAATGTCTTCAGCAGGTAGTCGCTGATTGGGGGGCAATAATGACGTCAGCGGTCAATGTGTTAACAAAAAGGCCTATATCTCTGAAGCAGTATGGCTTTATAAAAAAATAATACTCGGCAGAAATGGAAAAAAAGAACAAAATCTGCACACTTTTGACCTGGTTACAAAATGGGCTTTTCTACAGCAGGTCATTCCAAGAGATGTCAATTATAGCAATGCTTGAAGCCAACAATTATAGTTTTATACAGCAGTGCCTCCCATTCCTGCAACATGACTGAGTAGATGATAGAAAGTCGCTGCCAGACACCTCAGTCGGCAACTTATTGTACCCAAAAAATTGGGTGTTTAAATTGAAATTGTCGATTCTTTTCTCTCATGCCCATGTTGTTTTTTCCTTGTAGATTTAAAGCACCTCTCCAGTGTAGTGCATTTCCCTGCCCCCAGTATTATGCTCACCAGCCGCCATCTTCAGCTCTTCCTAGTGCCGCCCACAAACCTCTCACTGATCGTAAGTCAGAGATAACGGTCACAAGCTAAGCCTGCCGTCACACTAGCAGTATTTGTAAGCCAAAACCAGGAGTGGGTGATAAATACAGAGGTGGTGCATATGCTTCTATTATACTTTTCCTCTATTTGTTCTACTCCTGGTTTTGGCTTACAAATACTGATGTAAAATACTGACCAAATACTGCTAGTGTGACGGCAGCCTAAGGCCGGCCTCACACTCAGCGTATAAAAATACGGTCCGTATTTTACGGCCGTAATACGACACAAAAGTCAAAAAATGGTGATCCGTAAGTACTCCGTAGTCAGGGTGTGTCAGCGTATTTTGCGCATGGCATCCTCCGTATGTAATCCGTATGGCATCCATACTGCGATATTTTCTCGCAGGCTTGCAAAACCGACATACGGACATACAATGGATCCATGTGCTCCAAAAAACATAAGAACATATACACTGTCTATATAATCTATATATATAAACATTTATACCTATTCTATGTGTACACATTTATTCTACCTATTCTACTGGAAGCTGTCAGTGTGATTTTACTGTACTCCGCACTGAATTACCGGCTTTTCTCTCTAACACCGCTGCGTATCTCTCAAGTCACACGCCTGGACCGTGTGTAATCCGTATTTTTCTCGCCCCATAGACTTTCATTGGCGATTTTTTTGCGCAATATGGTGACAAATGCAGCATGCTGCGATTTTCTACAGCCGTAGCAGACCGTATAATACGGATCAGTAAAATACGGCTGATAGTAGCTGGGCCATAGAGAATCATTGTACCGTATGCAATCCGTATTTTCTGCACCTCTCATACGTCCGTAAAACTCGCCAGTGTGACGCCGGCCTAAGTCTGCGAGACCCTCGTTCTGGCCCTTTCTGTATCTCATAGACTTACATTGAGTAGTGACTGCAAGCTCACTCAGCAAACATTGGAGCGATCCAGCAGGTCACAACCTGCAAAATACTACCGGAGCGGCGCCAATAACAAATGAAGGCGGCGGCTGGTAAGTATGGAACTAGAGGGAAGGGAGCTTATATTTGTGGCACCTATTCCAGTGCACAAATTGAATATTGTTACCTCAGTATTTGTTAGCCAAAATCAGGAGTGAAACACGTCCCCACTCCTCTGTTTTTTCCCCACGGGAAATACTCACCAAATACTTAACGTGTGCACGTGGCCTAATTTGCAGCATTTCAAATCTGTCAACGTTTTTTACCAATTCAAATTAATTGGAAAAATGCATAAAAAAACACTCAAAAGCATGACAAAAATGCACAGATTTTATGCAGATTTCCTGCCAGCGCTTCAGTATATGCAGCAGATTTTTAGGCTAGGTTCACATTGCGTTAGTGCAATCCGTTTAGCGCATACGCTAACGGACTGCGCTATCGCAATGTTCCAAAAGGGATTGCGTTTAGCGATTCCGCTAGCGTAGATGCCCGATCTGCGCTAGCGAGAACGGACCCAAAAACGCTGCAAGCAGCGTTCGAGGTCCGTCCTAAACTAACGGGACATCGCTAGCGCATGCCAAAAATGGCATACGTTAGCGATGCGTTAGTTACATTGCCGTCAATGGCAGCTCTAACGGACCCGTTACATTGCGTTAGTGGCGCTGTGTAACAGATTCCGTTAGCGGACTGCCACTAACGCAATGTGAACCCAGCCTTATTCTGCAAATTCTGAAAGTTTGAACAGAGCCTTAAGGCCACGGTCACACGTTCAGTATTTGGTCAGTATTTTACCTCAGTATTTGTAAGCTAAAACCAGGAATGGATGATAAATACAGAAGTGGTGCATATATTTCTATTATACTTTTCCTCTGATTGTTCCACTCCTGGTTTTGGCTTACAGATACTGAGGTAAAATACTGACCAAATACTGATAGTGTGAACGTGGTCTTATATAGGAAATGCCATTTTTTTCTTGTAAAATTTATTCATTACTTATGTATAAAAATGGATGCCATACAGATGACAATAGGGATAAAAATACAGATGTAAAGTGTTTTCTTTTGGGGATGAAAATGTTAGTCTGAAGTCAGCCTAAGAATTGCAGAGGAACAGCGCAATGTAGAGCTCTAGTCTACTCCATCACATGGAAAGCGAGCATGTACTACTACGGACACGCCAGGAAAACTGACAGACCTAATAGGAGGTGATGAGGTATTGCCAAGAAATGCCAATAGGCACATACCTGTCAGAAATATCTTTTTATGGCCATGATACCTTCTTGCAGAATGTCTTAAGATTTTAAACATAGGCTGTTAATAATACAACCAGTCTTTACTATCAACCCAAAATCTAAAGTGACAATAAAAGCGTCCCAATTAAATGCCTGGTTCAACGAATCTCTGAGATGTAGGACACATGATGCTGCATTTGCCATCTGCTCAATTTCACCTCATCCAGGACAACCCGCCGTGCTACAGTCAAGCACCTTAACTGCCTGAGTAATCATTCTGCTCAATATAGGGTGAAGCTCAGGGAAACACATCGATAAGAAGTAAAAGCTGATCAACACCATTTTTTTCCTAATCCCCGTACAAAGGTTTGCCAACCTCCCCTAATTTACATCAATAAAAGGGTGTTAGAAATATATGTAAATGTAAAGATAAACATATACATATATTTAAGTACTGGCTGTCATAGCACGACAATCCTTAGTGAGTGTTTACCTTACATTAAGCATATATCCTTGTGATGTGTCATCAATATCTGATCGGTAGGGGTCTGACACCAGGCACCCATTGCTGATCAGCTCTTCTGGCACTCATATTACCATGTTCTATTGTTTTCTGTTATCAGCCATGTCAAACAGATGGCAAGCCTAGTGTAGTGATCTAGTGTTGCTCAGAGTAACAGCAGATTTACATGAATTTCAAGAATTCACATCTACTTTTCTGGAGCTCAGGCTGTGTTCACATGGTATGGCCACATTTCATTTTGTCCGCATACACATTGTGTGCTGGCATGCACTACGGAGGACAGAGAATGAACTTCAATCCAATATTCCAGCCAGCATGCAGCCAGCGGGTAAGGAAAGGGTGAGTCAAAAACCCAAAAACCCCGCCTCCATGGCTGAAGATTGTTCCCTCCAAATTCAGGTGACAGTGTCCCTTTAAGTCACCCGTTCCCCCCCACACGCTGTTTTTCCGTCTGCAGCTAGTTCACATTGATTGAGTTTTAGTAAACAGTGATATCGACAATTCCCTTAATTTGCTGCCAAATGAGTCTCCATCGATTTGGCAGTCGTTCAGGTGGTGATTCCTGGATGGCAGTCAGAGTGAGATCAGCAGGAAGCTACTCTCAGATCAATGGCCACTGAGTCAGCACAATCCCACATCTGTGGCTCAGTGCTATTATTCAGACACTATGCTGGCTACGTTAACCTGTTAAGATACCACAGACTCCGGCTTTTAGGATGGCTGAGTACCAGTCCTGGCTATTTAGATGTCAGTTTTCACTCCGATCCTTTCGACTACGTGTCAATGAGACACTTATACAGTCACTATATTATTCCACATACGAGGTTCAATCTCAATGCAAACAGCCATTTTGAGTTGTTCTTTACCAGCCACCCCCAGCAGAAACCCACACACCTCTATATAAAGCAGGATCCCCGACTGATCACTTACATGTAACGCAATAGCCCATGGCCCCCATGTATAATCTGCTCTAACACAGTTACCAGATGAATATGTGGTCGACGGCACAATAGGCGCAATAATGACAACGAGATGATTTACACGTAAACTGTGCAAATGACTGCAGTAACATAAAAGGGTGGAAATGATCTACAACTCACGCGTCTGCTACTTTAAAGGATATATGCATATACGCTGAAGATTACGGGAAGGATATGAGAAGGCTAAGCAACATGTTACATTAGCCCAGAAGAAATAAACGCCCTGATAGAAAACAAACAAAACAGAAGAATATAAAACACTTGTAGGGAATATCCACGTTTAGGCCACGTGCACACGCAGAGTATTTGGTGAGTTTTTTACCTCAGTATTTGTAAGCCAAAACCAGGAGTGGGTAAAGAAAACTACTTTTGCTCTGACTGTTCCATTCCTGGTTTTGTCTTACAAATACTGAGGTAAAAAAAACTCATCAAAAACTCAATGTGTGCACGTGGCTGAAATTAGTCTTTGCGCTTAATTTTTGAAGCAAGAATTCCAAAGTTTTTGAGCAGTTTTGTTTTTTTGAGGAGTAGTTTCTGCTCAGTGGCTATCCGGAGTCTTTTTGATGATTTTTGTTTTAGAAGTAACTGAGCAAAACCTCCTTGAAATCTTCTGTGTGCACATATCTGTACGATGGTGTCACACACACAGCTCTCTACTGTAATGTTTTTCAATGCCACTTAACTGAGTTTTCATTTTTTAGTGTTTTTCTGTGTGGCCAGATGTCACATTAAATAAAAAGTGCAATATGAAATACTTCATTTAAGGCCCTTTATTTGGTGGCATTTTGATACCGTTTGTAGGGATCGAGCGTATAATCGGTCCGTGTGATGTCCGAATTCAAAACATTAATGTTTTTACACCAAAACCGATGGTCCATGTATAAAAAAAATTAGCAGCATGTACTACTTTGATCCTTATTCCTCTACGATTATAAGTCAATGGGTTTGTAAAAAAAAAACAACACATACTGGTTAGGCTAGGTTCACAATGCGTTAGGGCAATCCGTAAAGCGCATAGCGCTAGCGGATTGCGCTAACGCAATGTTTGTTTAGGGTCCGCGTTCGGCGTCCCTGCTAGCGATGGACGGACCTCGGACGCACCTCGGAGCTGCAAGCAGCGTTCGAGGTCCGTCACAAAAGAACGGCACATCGCTAGCGCGTGCTGAAAATGGCATGCGCTAGCGATGCGCTACAGCAAAAAAATCACATTGCTGTCAATGGGGTGCGCTAACGGACCCATTGCACGGCGTTAATTGCGACATTTTTGCCGTGCAACACAGTCCGTTAGCGTTAACCCATTAACGCAATGTGAACCTAGCCTAACCCTCTGTATGTCATGCGCTTCTTATGGATACATTACAATTATAAAGCTAGGAAGCGGTATTTGACCTTCATTATTTATTAAATTGTTCATAAATGTTCACACTTGAAACACTGAAATGTTGTTTCTTTTTCCAGGTGGAAAAAACAGCACCATGGAAAGTTTTCACAGTGATATTAATAGGAGATGTATTCAAAGAATATTTGAAAGGTTTTTTCATGTAGACCTTGGAGCACAATCTGATCTAAAATCCACATCAAAAACCACTTAAAATAACTCTTTAAATAAACCTCCTATTAATTTCATTTTCTGTTCATAGAGTGAGGGTTTTTTTTTAGTGGTTATTTTTTGACATACAGTGGGGAAAATAAGTACCGTATTTAATACACTGCCGATTTAGCAACTTTTCCCACCTACAAAGAAAGGAGAGGTCTGTAATTTTTAAGGTAGGAACACTTCATCTGTGAGAGACTGAATCTAAAAATATAAACCAGAAAAACACATTGTATGATTTTTAAATAGGTACCGTAATTAAATTGCATTTTATTGCATGAAATAAGTACACTGCTAAAAAAAAAATAAAGGGAACACCAAAATGATCAATGTAAATCAAAATTAATATCTCATGGAGGTCTGGATTTGCAATGATACTCATCAATCAAAGTAGAAAATCAACTTACAGGCTGATCCAACTTCAGTGGAAATGCCTCAAGGCAAGGATATGATGCTCAGCAGTGTGTGTGACCTCGACGTGCCTGTTTGACCTCCCTACAACGCCTGGGCATGCTCCTGATGAGGCGACGGATGTTCTCCTGAGGAATCTCCTCCCAAACCTGCATTGAAGCATCAGTCAACTCCTGGACAGTCTGTGGTGCAACGTGACGTTGGTAGATGGAACAAGACATGATGTCGCAGATGTGCATGGTACGTGTGCCATGCTATATTTTTCTCGCACTCATTGACTTGCATTGGCGAGTGTAATCTGATTCTCGAAGAGAGTCGCAGCATGCTGTGATTTTTTTAAATCAGATCCAAGCTGAGAAAGAACTTGCCGATGAGCACTAACTCATTTACTAAAATTGGTCAGAGTGCATTGCGATGTTTTCTCACATTGCACTCGTCCGACGTATACGCCAGTGTGAGTGAGCCCCAACTCCTGTACTCGCCTCCGATGCAGGAGCTGTTCCAGCAGTGTCGGCATCGGCTCTCCCAGGCTTGCGTCACACTGTTATGTCACGCGGACCCTGCGGCTGATCACAGGCTGCTCCTCGCTCCTCTCCTTCGGCTAAATCAGACATCCAGACGAAGAGCAGCAGCCACAATGAAAAATATGAAAGTAACTAGGATGACACCTGAGAAAAAAAATCATCTCTCTTGAATGACAACACATGGATATGTGAATCTAGTCTAGTAAAGATGGATATGAAGACTGGTTAATTTTACTATATGGGATGTGTTTTATTTATCATGGGGGTTTTTTTACACTACACTTTTCTTTCTTTTTCCACCATGGAAGTGCGGCTTCTGGGCAAAAGAAAAATACAGTAAACAGATCCAATTTATATCTGTCACGTCTCATTCCCATGGGCTGTATGACATACGTTATAGCTCTTCAGAGATGCTGCAGATAACATTATTCACTTATAAAAGTGTAAGGTGACAAACATGTCAGCTCTGAGCATTTATAGGTGCACAGTCACTTCTGTGTAGATTGAGAGTTGTGAATATTAACCAGCAGATTATAAAACTAAAAGGCTTCTCCTTTAGAAAATCAATTTTCAAATATCTTATTTGGCAATTTTAAGTTTTGAGTGCCCCATATGGGACCCTCATCTAATACCCAACTAGGAAAGTATCTGCAAAGAGCGTTTCTTACTCTAGAGGTGACAGAAAAACGACTGGCACATCCAAACTAGTGCCAAACTATAGCCAGGCATCCTTGTCTCAAGAAGTCATTGTTCAACCTCTACAAAGGGGTAATCCGCATGGCTGCATTGTGGCTGTATGTTCTCTTGTATTATAGCAGCAATTCTTGGAAGACTCTGGGTCTTGGGATCCCAACACGCAGCCTCATAGGCAAACAGGACTTGATGACATCTACCCTATTTCATAGCCATGTTCTGGAGACGCATTGCTAGCCGACGTAGCCGTCTTGGGGCAGTGGGAGGTGAACGTCTGTAAACAATAATGTTGCACAGGAAACAGATCTGTGTTTATCTGAGGTTTTCATTTCTCGTCCTAAGTTGCTCATTCATATTAGTGGCGGAACTCGTGTCTGATAATCAGGATAATCAGTGCATAGGGTGAAATATATGCCTCTAATTACATACATGTTTGCTACCTGCAGTCCATTTGCAGGAGGCCCCCCGATGTAATACTGGTGTAATATTAGCAGCTGTTTAACCACATACACTTTACTTCACAATGACATCTTTAATAGTCATCATGTCCGTCCATACATGTTGTATGAATAGTGATAGTCCTATCACTATTCCATTATACAGCATTATTCACATAAATCTCAACGTCCAATCCACTATATTCTCCTTATACAGAGACCAAGTACAGCATGTGACGGAGTAATACACCAAGTGAACATATTGGTGGCCTTCCGAAATGAACTAATTATTCAGGCTGTCATCTCTCTGTGTAAAATGGCCTTAAAGGGCTTGTCCTATATTCTGTCCCCAGGAACGCACTACCCCATTGTCTCCTGGCTTCCTGATGACTGACAGCTCGGATGAGAGGTATGGCTTCACCGTTCGCCCAAACCATGCATTCTCTGATGCTGCCAGTAGACACAGCTCTGCCTCTGCAGCATTGGAGGCGTTCATGGGCCATCTGCAGAGCCACTCTCCCAAACTCTATAGAAAAGATCTTGTAAGTGCTGCGCTCCTAGCCCAGACACCGCCCACCACTGATAGACTGCAGCAATAACTGATAACCAAGGTAATGAGTAGTAAACTACAGAGTTAAAACTTCCTCCTTCCTAGAGAAACATCAGTGATTTTTTAATTAAAAGGAAAATTGCAAAGTTGCTTGTTTGTTACAATCCATTTGCAATTTTACCCATTTAAGAGGATGGGACAACCCCTTTAATATTTGGGGGACATGAAGACAAAAGTTGACCTGCGACTGTGATAAAATAGGAGCACAATTTCAACTTTCTTCTTGATATTTACTGCAAATTTATTCCAAGTGATGGACAACTCGACGACGTCACCGGCGAGTATTCTGCGCCTATAGCTAGAGCTGTAAAGCTCTTATATTGTGACCGTCTTGCCTTGGTATCATTTGCCGCTTTCCATTCTCTCATCTCCTTTGATATCTGACCTATAATTTGTTTTTGCATCTATAACAATACACAAGTAAACAGATTTGTTTATGTTGGAAAATTAATTAGAATCATAAATTGCAGCGTTTGCCGTGCACTGTGTGTAGAGTGTAAATTCCCACACTGCTCTAGATTAATTATACATATTAAAATCTTGTATTCACTTTATTCAGCAATGAATTAATAACGGAAATCTCCCATTTAACTGAAGATCCTGTGATTACGAGCGGAGTAATCACATTTAGGGGTCATTCAGACGCCAGTGGTTGTGCTCATTGTTTTTTTTAGGGGGCAAAATATAATGGAGGTTTCTGAAGATTTTCCTAGCACATGGTAAAACGTACAGCGCCACAGATGACAACTGAGAGCTGTACGATATTTTCACTGACCCATAAATTTGCATGGGTGAGCTAGTTGTAATACTTAGGGTACCGTCACACAGTGCAATTTTCATCGCTACAACGGTACGATCCGTGACGCTCCAGCATCGTAACAATATCGCTGCAGCGTCGTAGACTGCTGTCACACTTTGCAATCTACGACGCTGGAGCGATAATTTCATGACGTATGTGCGATGTAGAAGCCGTTGGTTACTATGCGCACATCGTATACGATATATGTTACACCATGCGATCATGCCGCCACAGCGGGACACTAGACGACGAAAGAAAGTTTCAAACAATCTGCTACGACGTACGATTCTCAGCGGGGTCCCTGATCGCAGGAGCGTGTCAGACACTGCGATATCGTAACTATATCGCTCGAACGTCACGAATCGTGCCGTCGTAGCGATCAAAATTGCACTGTGTGACGGTACCCTTAGATTAAAGGGACTCTGTCACCTGAATTTGGAGGGAACAATCTTCAGCCATGGAGGCGGGGTTTTTGGGTGTTTGATTCACCCTTTCCTTACCCGCTGGCTGCATGCTGGCTGCAATATTGGATTGAAGTTCATTCTCTGTCCTCCATAGTACACGCCTGCACAATTCAATCTTGCCTTGCACAGGCGTGTACTATGGAGGACAGAGAGTGAACTTCAATCCAATATTGCAGCCAGCATGCAGCCAGCGGGTAAGGAAAGGGTGAATCAAACACCCCAAAACCCCGCCTCCATGGCTGAAGATTGTTCCCTCCAAATTCAGGTGACAGTGTCCCTTTAATATCGGACAAGCTCCATGCGTTTGAGTGGACCTTATGGTCCAAGATAAAAATCAGACATTATTTACCCACCAACTATCATACTGTCTGAAAAACATAGGTGAATGGAGCCATACAATTGGATATGGAATATTAAGAAGAGAATGTTTGTGTATTAACACATACAGCTAATCATAATGTGTAATATGGTAATAATTCCATCAGACACAAGCAGAAAACATGAGAAAACATTGCTGTTCACAGGATACACATGTGGACGGTACAGAAGACATGTGTTATGCACACTGGGAGGACGTGGACACAAGGATCAGTCACAGATATTCTCCTAATTCTCATTTTCAATTTGTTGCATCACATTGGTTGTCACTATAATCATGTCACACATCCTATGTCTTCACTATCAATATCCATCACACAGAAGTCATCAGACAAGTTACTAAATACTGCTCAGATCTGACATCACACCGGCACCCTGGCATCCCGGCACCCTGGCATACAGGCACTATGGCATACCGGCACCTGCAGCATATGTCATCTTCTACGCCTGGATCCCCTCCAGCCTTACGGGATTCAATACTACAAGTGGAAGTTGGAGGTGTATTCACTAAGGGTGCATGTCCACGGTCCAGATTGCCAGCGCTTTGGACGGAGCAGAAAACCCCAAAGCGCCGCCCCTTTCTGTATGCGCGGTAATTCCGGATGTGTTCATTGCACACATATAAAATCGCCACACCCTATACATAGGACTGTGTTATTTACATTGCGGCAACGGGGAGTCGCCGCAAGGTAAACATACATGCTGCGTTCTAAAAAGACGTGCCGCATGTCAGTAAACGTGAGGCCGCCGGGTGCGTGTTCGCACGCATAGTGGAGACGGGATTTCATAAAATCCCCTCCACTATGCGGTAACATCTGGACGCTGCGGGTTGAACGCTGCGGCTGAACACAGCGTTCAATCCGCAGCTAATCCGGATGTAATCCTGAACACATACCCTAATATAAAACTGGTTTACTCATAGTAAGTATATATACACTTTTATATACTGTATATCTGTATGTATCTATATATCTACACTGTGAGTCTATAGTTGGAATCATGCTGGTGTAAAAGTCTGCAGAAGAACGATTAACAAACACTACAGTTTTGGACAGCAGAAAAAAGATTTAAGGCGGATATGAGTAAAAAAGTCAATTGGATTTTTCAGTTATTCTGAATGTGATCAATTGGTGATTTGTCATTTCAACTTATGATATTGTCGTCCAAGACTACAATATTGAGAACTGATTTTCAGCTGTAGATATTTCTGCAACAAAACTGTCTCATTTTAATACTCCCTTACAATATATTTTCAATGCTTAGGATAGTGCAAACAGATATCTAAAGCTACAGGTACATATTGTGATGCTAGTTTCTACTCAATGTGATGCTAGTCACTAATCACAGACTTACCGTGAGGCAGGATAGTCAAGAGGTCCGGGGACAGTACCAAGAGGGCTCAGAATAGACAAAGGGAAAATACAAAAGTGTAGTCAAGTCACAGTCCGAGGTCAGAGTATCAGGAAGGTAGCAGATCAAGACAAATTGGTAAGTCAAAAAGATGGCCAGAGGTAAATCCAAGGTCGGCAACTGAGATCAGAATACAACTCAGAGCACAAAGCAAACACACACACACCACTTGAGAAAAGCTATAATTGGCAATGGTCTGACCACTGTCAGAGTGCTAAATAGCCCTGTAATCACTCAGAATCAATGACACACACCTGGAGTAGATCCCACAGACCCAGCCAGATTGGACGGCTGAGTAGTCAATCACAATATTCACACCGCTGCCTCAGACTGGGCAGTAGAGCTTGCACTCACAATTAGTGATGAGCAAGTATACTCGTTGCTCGAGATTTCCCGAGCATGCTCGGGTGACCTCCGAGTATTTGTAAGGGTACCGTCACATTAAGCGACGCTACAGCGATATAGGCAACGATGCCGATCGCTGCAGCGTCGCTGTTTCGTCGCTGTGTGGTCGCTGGAGAGCTGTCACACAGACAGCTCTCCAGCGACCAACGATGCCGAAGTCCCCTGGTAACTAGGGTAAACATCGGGTTACTAAGCGCAAGGCCGCGCTTAGTAACCCGATGTTTACCCTGGTTACCATTGTAAATGTAAAAAAAAAAAACGAACAGTACATACTTACATTCCAGTGTCTGTCCCGCGCCGTCAGCTTCCCTGCACTGTGTCAGTGCCGAACGGCCGTAAAGCAGAGCGGTGACGTCACCGCTGTGCTTTACGGCTGGCCGGCGCTCACAGTCAGTGCGGGAAGCGGAGGCCGGGGGACAGACACAGGAATGTACGGTAAGTATGTACTGTTTGTTTTTTTTTACATTTACAATGGTAACCAGGGCAAACATGGGGTTACTAAGCGCGGCCCTGCGCTTAGTAACCCGATGTTTACCCTGGTTACCAGTGAAGACATCGCTGAATCGGCGTCACACACGCCGATTCAGCAATGTCTGCGGGAGATCCAGCGACAAAATAAAGTTCTGGACTTTCCCCAGCGACCAACGATCTCCCAGCAGGGGCCTGATTGTTGGTCGCTGTCACGCATAACGATTTCGTTAATGATATCGTTGCTACGTCACAAAAAGCAACGATATCGTTAACGATATCGTTATGTGTGACGGTACCTTAAGTGCTCGGAGATAGTTTTTGTTGACGCAGCTGCATAATTTACATCTGTTAGCCACCATAAGTACATGTGGGGATTGCCTGGTTGGTAGGGAATCCCCACATGTAATCAAGCTGGCTAGCAGATGTAAATCATTCAGCTGCGATGAAAACAATCTCTGAGCACTAAAAATACTCGGAGGACACCCGAGCGTGCTCAGGAAATCTCGAGTAACGAGTATATTCGCTCATCACTACTCACAATCTGACAGCTCAGTCAGCACTTAAGCCCATAGGGTGGCAGGCCTGTCATTCACAGCATCCCTAGGACACTGAGTGATGGATTCGTGATATACAGTATATAAAGATTATGCCCTATACTAGAGCTAAGCAAAAAGACTCACAGGCTCAGTGGCCGTATCCATAGTCCATGGGAGATGGAGTAAAGCCCGGCAAACTCCTTTCTACCTGCTGACATCCCCGATACCTTTTCTGATTAGTAGGCTTCGCACAACATCATCACACAAATGACATGCACCAGGCCTACTAATCCGAACAGGCGTCCTCTGCTGGATGTCCTTCGAGCGTGGGAAAAATTCAGAAAAGTTCCCAGGCTTGAGTTCATATGAGGACATCCAGCAGAGGGCAACTCAATGCGAATGAAGGTAACTACAGGTCATTGACCTAGTTTCCATTCATTCGCTGGGGTTTTAGGCTATGTGCACACGTTCAGGAATTCATGCAGAAAATTCCTGTGAAAATCCGGACATTTCTGCCAGATTTCCGCATGAAATCCGCATGCGTTTTTTTGTGCGTTTTTTGCGCGGGTTTGACGCGGTTTTTTTCGGACATCACATTTCCCAATGCATTAGACAGTGGGAAAACCGCGAAAAAAACGCAAAATTAATGAGCAGGTTCATTATTTTTCCGCAATGCGTTTTTCATGCGGAAAAAAGCACATCATGTGCACAGAAGTTGCGGATTTCATTAAAAATGATAGGATGCTTAATGTATGCAGATTATTTGCGGTTTTATAGCGTTTTTATAGCGCAAAAATGCTAAAAAAACGCAAATAATCTGCAACGTGTGCACATAGCCTTACAGCCAGGAGCATAGCTGCATTATAGCAGAGCTCCTGGTTGTAAAAAAAATTAACCCCTTCAGATGGCTCTACAACGTGGGACGTTACAGATCCTCGGAAGGTATGTATATTGCTGGTTTATTATTTTTTATTTGTTACAAAGCGAGGGTCTTCAGCGAGTGGATTGAGAGTACAATAAAATATTACAACAAACGGTGTGTTTATTTCATTAAATTACTTTTTAATAATGTGTGTGTGGTTTTTTTAACTCTTTCATGCTACTGGATTAATAATGGATAGGTGTCATAATTGATGCCTCTCCATTATTAATCTGGCTTAATGTCACCTTACAATAGCAAGGTGACATTAACCCTTCATTACCCCATATCCCACCGCTACACGGGAGTGGGAAGAGAGTGGCCAAGTGCCAGAATAGGCGCATCTTCCAGATGTGACTTTTCTGGGGTGGCTGGGGGCAGGTGTTTTTAGCCAGGGGGGGGCCCAATAACCATGGACCCTCTCCAGGCTATTAATATCTGCCATCAGTCACTGGCTTTACTACTCTGGCGGAGAAAATTGCGCGGGAGCCCACGCCAATTTTTTCCGCCATTTAACCCTTTAATTTAATAGCTAGAACGGCCAAATTTTGCACATACACACTACTAACATTAGTAGTGTGGAACATGCAAAAAAAAAAGGGGGATATGAGATGGTTTACTGTATGTAAACCATGTCTCATATCATGTCGGATTTAGGAAGGAGATAGCAAAGCCGGCAATTGAATTGCCGGCTTTAAAGCTATCTAGCGCTGGATGAAATATTAATATATATACATATATGTGTCTCAATGACATATATATATATATATATATATATATATATATATATATATATATATATATACACCTATTCTATGTGTACACATTTATTCCACCTATTCTATTGTAAGCTGTCAGTGTGATTTAACTGTACACAGCACTGAATTGCCGGCTTTTCTCGCTAACACCGCTGCGTATTTCTCGCAAGTCACACTGCTGGTCCTTGTGTAATCTGTATTTTTCGGGCCCCCATAGACTTGCATTGGCGATTCTTTTGCGCAATACGGTGACAAACGCAGCATGCTG
Source organism: Ranitomeya imitator (assembly GCF_032444005.1). Classification (NCBI taxonomy): domain Eukaryota; kingdom Metazoa; phylum Chordata; class Amphibia; order Anura; family Dendrobatidae; genus Ranitomeya; species Ranitomeya imitator. The sequence goes on along the minus strand of NC_091284.1, from coordinate 699,317,321 downwards.
CGATTTTCTACGGCCGTAGAAAGCCGTATAATACAGATCAGTAAAATACGGCAGATAGGAGCTGGGGCATAGAGAATAATTGGGCCGTGTGTAATGCGTGTTTTACGGACGTATTTAATGCGCTCATACGTCCGTAAAACTCGCTAGTGTGACGCCGGCCTCAGACGTCTAAAGAAAATCCACTGATGGACTTTTAGTAATCTCTTGACAATGCAAATTCCTTTCAATGGGAATCACTGAGCACAAACATCAAATTGCCTAAATTCCCATAATAAAGAAAAAAAAATGTCATTTTCAGAAGGGGACGCTCAGCACTTAAAATATCATTACCCACAGTGAGAAGTTACATTGTATTTGATCACTTCTCGCTCCTAGCATTTCTTAGAAACTGTTACTTTAGGCAACAATCTTGCCAGACAATATATCGGTCCCTGACAACCAGGACTCCAGAGGGTTCAGTCTATTAGCAGAATCACATTTGAAGACATAAAGGACCGAAACGCGTCAGTAATCATTGTTATAGCTAAATGTGACAAGTCCTACCATTTTGTATCATGCACAGCTGTGATGGCACATGCAAAAGATGCCCAAGAATCAATGTGAATTACCATATGAAAACCATCACAGGTCCTACAGCGTAACCACACATAGGCACTGCCATAATCATCTAACTACCGCATATCATAAACATGATCATTATACCATACATCTGCGAGGAGTCTATGTTCTCCCCGTGTTTGGGCGGGTTTCCTCCCACACTCCATAGACATACTGATAGGGAATCTAGATTGTGAGCCCCGATGGGGACAGTGATGATAATGTCTGTAAACCACTGTGGAATTAATGCCGCTATATAAGCAAGTTTAAACAAATAAACACATTGCGACAATACCAGATAATCACATTCATCTTGTTCTGTGCCCTTACTGAGCAGCGCTAGCTCATCTCTTCTTGCTACCTCCAACACAATGACTTATGGACTGCGCTGTGACCAGAGTGCACTCAGATTGTGCCGCAGCGTACCCCTATATATAACAAGGCCATCTGCATGGGGCATTACAGCTGGCGGGTTACATGATGCATATGATGGGCACTGCCCCATACAGAAGGGTACAGATCAGCGCTCGCACTAACCTACCACCTGGGTATAGCAACAGCTACACTGACTCAGGGCTTTACGTAAGAGGTTTACGCAGGCATGGCCGTGGTGTAGCTGACCCCATTTCATTGCTCCCCAGGAATAGCGAGCATGGTCACTAGCATGCCAATAATGCCGAGATGGCCGCCATACTCACTGTCCTTAGCCCGGAACAGGAGCATAGAGGAGAGGTGTACAGTCTCATCATCGTAGTGCAGGGACAGGCGATGAGAGAGGGGCCAGCCGCTGGCCATAAGCTCACCCGTACCGCGCTCTACACCGCGAGCTTCACCGAGCACAAGCCTCAGACCACCGCCGATCAGAGGGGACACAGGCTCCTCCAGGTGCTACACATCACCCCCTCTGTATATACCTGCTGTATACTCCTCCACCTCACTGTATACCTGCTGTATACTCCTCCACCTCACTGTATACCTGCTGTATACTCCTCCACCTCACTGTATACCTGCTGTATACTCCTCCGCCTCACTGTATACCTGCTGTATACTCCTCCACCTCACTGTATACCTGCTGTATACTCCTCCACCTCACTGTATACTTGCTGTGTACTCCTCCGCCTCACTGTATACCTGCTGTATACTCCTCCACCGCCTCACTATATACCTGCTGTATACTCCTCCACCGCCTCACTATATACCTGCTGTATACTCCTCCACCGCCTCACTATATACCTGCTGTATACTCCTCCACCTCACTGTATACCTGCTGTATACTCCTCCGCCTCACTGTATACCTGCTGTATACTCCTCCGCCTCACTGTATACCTGCTGTATACTCCTCCACCGCCTCACTATATACCTGCTGTATTCTCCTCCACCGCCTCACTATATACCTGCTGTATACTCCTCCACCTCCTCACTATATACCTGCTGTATACTCCTACACCGCCTCACTATATACCTGCTGTATACTCCTCCACCGCCTCACTATATACCTGCTGTATACTCCTCCACCGCCTCACTATATACCTGCTGTATACTCCTCCACCGCATCACTGTATACTCCTCCACCGCCTCACTATATACCTGCTGTATACTCCTCCATCTCCTCACTATATACCTGCTGTATACTCCTCCACCTCCTCACTATATACCTGCCGTATATTCCTCCACCTCCTCACTATATACCTGCTGTATACTCCTCCACCTCCTCACTATATACCTGCTGTATACTCCTCCACCTCCTTACTGTATACCTGCTGTATACTCCTCCACCTCCTCACTATATACCTGCCGTATATTCCTCCACCTCCTCACTATATACCTGCTGTATACTCCTCCGCCTCACTGTATACCTGCTGTATACTCCTCCGCCTCACTGTATACCTGCTGTATACTCCTCCACCGCCTCACTATATACCTGCTGTATTCTCCTCCACCGCCTCACTATATACCTGCTGTATACTCCTCCACCGCCTCACTATATACCTGCTGTATTCTCCTCCACCGCCTCACTATATACCTGCTGTATACTCCTCCACCTCCTCACTATATACCTGCTGTATACTCCTCCACCGCCTCACTGTATACTCCTCCACCGCCTCACTATATACCTGCTGTATACTCCTCCATCTCCTCACTATATACCTGCTGTATACTCCTCCACCTCCTCACTATATACCTGCCGTATATTCCTCCACCTCCTCACTATATACCTGCTGTATACTCCTCCACCTCCTCACTATATACTCCTCCACCTCCTCACTATATACCTGCTGTATACTCCTCCACCTCCTCACTATATACCTGCTGTATACTCCTCCACCTCCTTACTGTATACCTGCTGTATACTCCTCCACCTCCTCACTATATACCTGCTGTATACTCCTCCACCTCCTCACTATATACTCCTCCACCTCCTCACTATATACCTGCTGCATACTCCTCCACCTCCTCACTATATACCTGCTGTATACTCCTCCACCGCCTCACTATATACCTGCTGTATTCTCCTCCACCTCCTCACTATATACCTGAGGTATACTCCTTCACCGCCTCACTATATACCTGCTGTATTCTCCTCCACCTCCTCACTATATACCTGCTGTATACTCCTCCACCTCCTCACTGTATACCTGCTGTATACTCCTCCACCTCCTCACTATATACTCCTCCACCTCCTCACTATATACCTGCTGCATACTCCTCCACCTCCTCACTATATACCTGCTGTATACTCCTCCACCGCCTCACTATATACCTGCTGTATTCTCCTCCACCTCCTCACTATATACCTGAGGTATACTCCTTCACCGCCTCACTATATACCTGCTGTATTCTCCTCCACCTCCTCACTATATACCTGAGGTATACTCCTTCACCTCCTCACTATATACCTGCTGTATACTCCTCCACTTTCTCACTATATACCTGCTGTATACTCCTCCACCTCCTTACTGTATACCTGCCGTATACTCCTTCACCTCCTCACTATATACCTGCTGTATACTCCTCCACTTCCACAGCAGGTATATAGTGACAAAATGAAGGAGTATACAGCAGGTATATATTGAGGAGGTGTATAAGTATACAGCAGGTATATAGTGAGGTGGAGGAGTATACAGCAGGTATATAGTGAGGTGGAGGAGTATACAGCAGGTATATAGTGAGGTGGAGGAGTATACAGCAGGTATATAGTGAGGTGGAGGAGTATACAGCAGGTATACAGTGAGGAGGTGGAGGAGTATACAGCAGGTATATACAGTAGTGTGGAGGTGGAAGAGTATACAGCAGGTATATACAGTAGTGTGGAGGTGGAAGAGTATACAGCAGGTATATACAGTAGTGTGGAGGTGGAAGAGTATACAGCAGGTATATACAGTAGTGTGGAGGTGGAAGAGTATACAGCAGGTATATACAGTAGTGTGGAGGTGGAAGAGTATACAGCAGGTATATACAGTAGTGTGGAGGTGGAAGAGTATACAGCAGGTATATACAGTAGTGTGGAGGTGGAAGAGTATACAGCAGGTATATACAGTAGTGTGGAGGTGGAGGAGTATACAGCAGGTATATAGACCTTCAGACCATGGTGTGATCCATCCCGTTCATTTGTAGCATACACTAAACACATCTCATGGTCATGGTACCATGTAACTCTGTGATACACACAGCCATGTCCACCATGCTTTGCCCACCATGCCCTCCTGTGTGGCATGACAACCATCCCCAGATATTCCTGTGCCACAGAGAACAATATACAACTATGAGGAGAAGACTGCGCTGTCATCAGCCAGACACTGAGCGGTGCGGACACCAGTGCCCACCAGTCCGGAGCCCCCCAGACACCACACATCAGCTGCTGGCATTGCGGCGGGCAGGTGACAGGAGCCATACACAGAAGGGCACAGAGCAGCGCTCGCACTAACCTCTCACCCGGGCGTAGCAGCAGCTGCACTGAGACAGGACTTTACGGAACAGGTTCTGGCAAGCACAGCCGTGGCGCGGTTTGCCCCCTCTCATAGCTCCCCAGGCATGGCGAGCCCGGTCCACAGCATGCCAAAGATGATGAGGCGGCAGCCCCGGTCTCTGCACTCAGCACAGCACAGAAGCACGGAGGAGAGGGAGGGAGGGACGAAGATGGCCGGGAGGAGCCGGCTCACATACTCTGTTATTATTGTACAGACGGGCTATGTAGAGAGGAGCCAGCTGCCGCTGATAAGCTCACCAGACTGCGCGCTACCGGCGAGCTCCAGACTGCGCGCTACCGGCGAGCTCCAGACTGCGCGCTACAGGCGAGCTCCACACTGCGCGCTACAGGCGAGCTCCACACTGCGCGCTACAGGCGAGCTCCAGACTGCGCGCTACAGGCGAGCTCCACACTGCGCGCTACAGGCGAGCTCCAGACTGCGCGCTACAGGCGAGCTCCACACTGCGCGCTACAGGCGAGCTCCACACTGCGCGCTACAGGCGAGCTCCAGACTGCGCGCTACCGGCGAGCTCCACACTGCGCGCTACCGGCGAGCTCCAGACTGCGCGCTACAGGCGAGCTCCACACTGCGCGCTACAGGCGAGCTCCACACTGCGCGCTACAGGCGAGCTCCACACTGCGCGCTACAGGCGAGCTCCAGACTGCGTGCTACAGGCGAGCTCCAGACTGCGCGCTACAGGCGAGCTCCAGACTGCGCGCTACCGGCGAGCTCCAGACTGCGCGCTACCGGCGAGCTCCACACTGCGCGCTACAGGCGAGCTCCACACTGCGCGCTACAGGCGAGCTCCAGAATGCGCGCTACCGGCGAGCTCCAGACTGTGCGCTACCGGCGAGCTCCAGACTGCGCGCTACCGGCGAGCTCCAGACTGCGCGCTACAGGCGAGCTCCACACTGCGCGCTACAGGCGAGCTCCAGACTGCGCGCTACAGGCGAGCTCCAGACTGCGCGCTACAGGAGAGCTCCAGACTGCGCGCTACCGGCGAGCTCCAGACTGCACGGCCTCATATACTGCTGATGGGAAGAGGCACGGGTGACTCTGTACCCTACTACACTGCCTGCTGTATACTCCTCTACCTCCTCACTGTATACCTGCTGTATACTCCTCCACCTCCTCATTGTATACCTGCTGTATACACCTCCACACTATATACCCGCTGCATACTCCTCCACCTCCTCACTATATACCTGCTGTATACTTCTCCACCTCCTCACTATACAACTGCTGTATACTCCTCCACCGCCTCACTATATACCCGCTGTATACTCCTCCACCTCCTCACTATATACCTGCTGTATACTTCTCCACCTCCTCACTATACAACTGCTGTATTCTCCACCGCCTCACTATATACCTGCTGTATACTCCTCCACCGCCTCACTATATACCTGCTGTATACTCCTCCACCTCCTCACTATATACCTGCTGTATACTCCTCCACCTCCTCACTATATATCAGCTGTATACTCCTCCACCTCCTCACTGTATACCTGCTGTATACTCCTCCATCTCCTCACTGTATACCTGCTGTATACTCCTCCACCTCCTCACTGTATACCTGCTGTATACTCCTCCATCTCCTCACTGTATACCTGCTGTATACTCCTCCACCTCCTCACTGTATACCTGCTGTATACTCCTCCATCTCCTCACTGTATACCTGCTGTATACTCCTCCACCGCCTCACTATATACCTGCTGTATACTCCTCCACCTCCTCACTATATACCTGCTGTATACTCCTCCACCTCCTCACTATATATCAGCTGTATACTCCTCCACCTCCTCACTGTATACCTGCTGTATACTCCTCCATCTCCTCACTGTATACCTGCTGTATACTCCTCCACCTCCTCACTGTATACCTGCTGTATACTCCTCCATCTCCTCACTGTATACCTGCTGTATACTCCTCCATCTCCTCACTGTATACCTGCTGTATACTCCTCCACCTCCTCACTGTATACCTGCTGTATAGTCCTCCACCTCATCACTATATACCTGCTGTATACTCCTCCACCTCCTCACTATATACCTGCTGTATACTCCTCCACCTCCTCACTGTATACTCCTCCACCTTCTCACTATATACCTGCTGTATACTCTTCCACCTCCTCACTATATACCTGCTGTATACTCCTCCACCTCCTCACTATATACCTGCTGTATACTCCTCCACCTCCTCACTATATACCTGCTGTATACTCCTCCACCTCCTCACTATATACCTGCTGTATACTCCTCCACCTCCTCACTATATACCTGCTGTATACTCCTCCACCTCCTCACTGTATACTCCTCCACCTTCTCACTATATACCTGCTGTATACTCTTCCACCTCCTCACTATATACCTGCTGTATACTCCTCCACCTCCTCACTATATACCTGCTGTATACTCCTCCACCTCCTCACTATATACCTGCTGTATACTCCTCCATCTACTCACTATATACCTGCTGTATACTCCTCCATCTCACTATATACCTTTTGTATACTCCTCCACCTCCTCACTATATACCTGCTGTATACTCCTCCACCTCGTCACTATATACCTGCTGTATACTCCTCCACCTCCTCACTATATACCTGCTGTATACTCCTCCATCTACTCACTATATACCTGCTGTATACTCCTCCATCTCACTATATACCTTTTGTATACTCCTCCACCTCCTCACTATATACCTGCTGTATACTCCTCCACCTCCTCACTATATACCTGCTGTATACTCCTCCACCTCCTCACTATATACCTGCTGTATACTCCTCCACCTCCTCACTATATACCTGCTGTATACTCCTCCACCTCCTCACTATATACCTGCTGTAGCCTCCTCTATTTTTTTCCTAAATATCTATTGTATGTGGAGTAGTCTACAGCAGATATATACCGAGGAGATGGAGGAGTATACAGTCTGTTTCAGTAGCTCCACAATCATGGGGAAGACTGCTGATTTGCCAGATGTCCAGAAGGCAGTCATTGACACACCTCACAATTAGGGGTAAGCCACAAAAGGTCATTGCTAAAGAAGCTGGCTGTTCACAGAGTGTTGTATCCAAGCATATTAATGGAAAGTTGAGTGGAAGGAAAAGTTGTTGCAGAAAAAGGTGCACAAGCAACCGGGGATAGCTGCAGCCTTGAAAGAATTGTAAAGAAAAGACTTCAAAAATTTGGGAGAGATTCACAAGGAGTGGACTGCTGCTGGAGTCATTGCTTCAAGAGCCACCACATACACACATATCCAGGACATGGGCTACAAGTGTCGCATTCCTTGTGTCAAGCCACTCATGACCAATAGACAACACCAGAAGTTTCTTACCTGGGGCAAGGAGAAAAGGAGCTGGACTGTTGCTCAGTGGTCCAAGGTGTTGATTTCAGATGAAAGTAAATTTAACATTTCATTTGGAAATCAAGGTCCCAGAGTCTGGAGGAACAGTGGAGAGGCCACAATCCAAGCTGCTTGAGGTCTAGTGTGAAGTTTCCACAATCAGTGATGGTTTGGGGAGCCATGTCATCTGCTGGTGTAGGTCCACTGTGTTTTATCAAGACCAAAGTCAGCGCAGCCGTCTACCAGGAAATTTTAGAGCACTTCATGCTTCCCTCTGCCGACAAGCTTTTTGGAGATGGAAATTTAATTCTCTAGCAGGACTTTGCACCTGTCTACACTGTCAGAAGTACCAATACCTGGGTTAAAAAGAACAGTATCACTGTGCTTGATTGGCCAGCAAACTCGCCTGACCTTAACCCCATAGAGAATCTGTGGAGTATTGTCAAGAGGAAGACGAGCTGAAGGCTGCTATCAAAGCAACCTGGGCCTCCATAACACCTCAGCAGTGCCACAGGCTGATCACCTCCATGCCACGCCGCATTGATGCAGTAATTGATGCAAAAGGAGCCCAACCAAGTATTGAGTGCATTTACTGAACATACATTTCAGTAGGCCAACAGTTCAGATTTTACAATAATTTTTCAAGCTGGTGTTATAAAGTATTCTAATTTAATGAGATAATGACTTTTGGGTTTTCATTGGCTGTAAGCCATAATCATCAACATTAGCAGAAATAAACATTTGAAATAGATCACTCTGTTCGTAGTGACTCTATATAATGAGTTTCACTTTTTGTATTGAAGAACTGAAATAAATTTACGCAGCGTCAAACCTTCAGTGGCCAAATGTCACAGCATTGTGGATGGGAATGGATATCTAGAAATCCCATGTCCACTATGCATCCACAGATGCCTGTGGATCACCTGCGGAGACTGACATCTTTCTAGTACGCAGCATGTCAATTTCAATAGCGTCTCCACAAGAGAAATGACATCAATACAAGGCATTGGATGCGGTAAATCTGCACGGTTCAGTGAACACATGCGGATTCACCTGCGTTCAATAGAAGACAGCAGCAAACATGCACTTCGTCCAAAGTGCTGCTAATTCGCACTCGGCCTTAGTCTTCCTCCATCTTCTGCAACCTTCATGTAGATCAAGTAATATACTCTTTTTAGAACTGTTCAGTATATAAAGCACTTGACCAGCCACTGAGCCGAGCCCCTGAGGAAACCACCTCCTGTGGTGATACATGTGGGATCCTTATTTACCTGAGTGACAATGCACATGGCTTTATTGTACAGTGTTTCTGCTTATCTCTTTTATATTAATTTGCTGTTGAATTATTTATACATTATTATCTGCATTGGACATTTTTTTTTGCTTATAGGCTATTTAACTTCACTTTAAGGGAAATATCTAATTATATTATTATATATATATATTATTATTATTTATATTTATTCTTGTGCCATTTTTTTTAAGCTTAGGAAACAGGCACAATGTGCACATTTATAAGTGTTTTTATTTGTCTTGTCTAGGTTATTGTGTTTGCTACATAACAAATAGTTATGTTGTTTAAATTTAGGAAGTGCAACCAATATTTTGTGTGTCTTTTTTTTCAAATTGTGTGTGATTTATACATATTTGCTTAGCACTCCATCAATATACAGGTAGTGCCTACTCCATTGGCAGTTTTTGGTAGTTGATTGGTTGCATGGTTCCCTCTCTTCTTCTAGTCTGTTTTAGTTTTTATTATTTTTGTTTTATTTTTTATTTTCTGCTGATCTGCATTAGGCCGCCGTCACACATGCGAGTTTTACGGACGTAAGAGCGCAGAATCTACGTCCGTAAAACTCGCAAAAAATACGGCACAATTATTCTCTATGCCCCTGCTCCTATTTGCCGTATTTTACTGATCAGTATTATACGGCTTTCTACGGCCGTACAAAATCGCAGCATGCTGCGTTTGTCACCGTACTGCGCAAGAAATACGCCAATGAAAGTCTATGGAAGCGTGAAAAATACGGATTACACACGGACAAGCAGTGTGACTTGCGAGAAATACGCAGCGCTGTTAGAGAGAAAAGCCGGTAATTCAGTGCGGTGTACAGTAAAATCACACTGACAGCTTACAGAAGAATAGGTAGAATAAATGTGTACACATAGAATAGGTATATATATATATATGTCAGTGAGACACATATATGTATATATATTAATATTTTTTCCAGCGCTATACAGCTTGAAAGCCGGTAATTCAATTACCGGCTTTTTCCTTCTCCTTCCTAAAACCCGACATGATTTGAGACATGGTTTACATACAGTAAACCATGTCTTCTCTCCATTTTTTTTGCAGATTCCACACTACTAATGTCAGTAGTGTGTATCTGCAAAATTTGGCCGTTCTAGCTCTTAAAATAAAGGGTTAAATGGCAGAAAAAATTGGCGTGGGCTCCCGCGCAATTTTCTCCGCCAGAGTAGTAAAGCCAGTGACTGAGGGCAGATATTAATAGCCTGGAGAGGGTCCACGGTTATTGGCCCCCCCCTGGCTAAAAATATCTGCCCCCAGCCACCCCAGAAAAGGCACATCTGGAAGATGCGCCTATTCTGGCACTTGGCCACTCTCTTCCCATTCCCGTGTAGCGGTGGGATATGGGGTAATGAAGGGTTAATGCCACCTTGCTATTGTAAGGTGCCATTAAGCCTAATTAATAATGGAGAGGCGTCAATTATGACACCTATCCATTATTAATCCAATACTAGTAAAGGGTTAAATAAAACACAAACACATTTTTTAAAATTATTTTAATGAAATAAAAACAATGGTTGTTGCAGTATTTTATTCAACGCCCAATCCAGTCACTGAAGACCCTCGTTCTGTGAGTAAAACAACATAATAAACCAACAATATACTTACCCTCCGCAGATCTGTAACGTCCAACGATGTAAATCCTTCTGAAGGGGTTAAAACATTTTGCAGCAAGGAGCTGTGCTAATGCAGGCTGCTCCTCGCTGCAAAACCCCAGGGAATGAGGCTAAAAATAGATCAATGATCTATATTTAGCTTCATTTGCGGTGAGGCGCCCTCTGCTGGCTGTTCATAGATCGTGGGAAATTACCTAGAAAGCTCCCAGGCTTTCTAGGCAAGTTCCCACGATCTATAAACATCCAGCAGAGGGCGCCTCACCGCAAATGAAGCTAAATATAGATCATTGATCTATTTTTAGCCTCATTCCCTGGGGTTTTGCAGCGAGGAGCAGCCTGCATTAGCACAGCTCCTTGCTGCAAAATGTTTTAACCCCTTCAGAAGGATTTACATCGTTGGACGTTACAGATCTGCGGAGGGTAAGTATATTGTTGGTTTATTATGTTTTTTTACTCACAGAACGAGGGTCTTCAGTGACTGGATTGGGCGTTGAATAAAATACTGCAACAACCATTGTTTTTATTTCATTAAAATAATTTTAAAAAATGTGTTTGTGTTTTATTTAACCCTTTACTAGTATTGGATTAATAATGGATAGGTGTCATAATTGACGCCTCTCCATTATTAATTAGGCTTAATGTCACCTTACAATAGCAAGGTGGCATTAACCCTTCATTACCCCATATCCCACCGCTACACGGGAATGGGAAGAGAGTGGCCAAGTGCCAGAATAGGCGCATCTTCCAGATGTGCCTTTTCTGGGGTGGCTGGGGGCAGATATTTTTAGCCAGGGGGGGGGCCAATAACCATGGACCCTCTCCAGGCTATTAATATCTGCCCTCAGTCACTGGCTTTACTACTCTGGCGGAGAAAATTGCGCGGGAGCCCACGCCAATTTTTTCCGCCATTTAACCCTTTATTTTAAGAGCTAGAACGGCCAAATTTTGCAGATACACACTACTGACATTAGTAGTGTGGAATCTGCAAAAAAAATGGAGAGAAGACATGGTTTACTGTATGTAAACCATGTCTCAAATCATGTCGGGTTTTAGGAAGGAGAAGGAAAAAGCCGGTAATTGAATTACCGGCTTTCAAGCTGTATAGCGCTGGAATAAATATTAATATATATACATATATGTGTCTCACTGACATATATATATATATATATATATACCTATTCTATGTGTACACATTTATTCTACCTATTCTTCTGTAAGCTGTCAGTGTGATTTTACTGTACACCGCACTGAATTACCGGCTTTTCTCTCTAATATATGTGTCTACTGACACATATATATATATATATATATATATATATATATATATATATATATAGACAGTATATATATATTTTCTTTTCTTTTTGGGACACATGGATCACTTCTATAGCGGTATGTTGGTTTTGCTAGCCTGCGAGAAAACCACGCAGTACGGATGCCATACGGATTACATACGGAGGATGCCATGCGCAAAAAACGCTGACACACCCTGCCTACGGAGGAGCTACGGACCACTTTTTTCGGGACTTTTCAGCGTATTACGGCCGTAATATACGGACCGTATTGTTTTACGCTGTGTGTGACGCCGGCCTTATGGTTTTCACCAATATGGCTTTTGATATGGATACACGGCAGGCTTTGCTGCATAAACAGCCCTCTAGGGGTTTTGTTTGAAGATATGGTGAACATAGATATTATTAGATTATCTATAGAATTAATTGAAGCACACAAACTTGCAAACAGACTGTGGTGGAATATCTGCAGTTTAGAGGATTATAGGTAATGTTCCATGGACTTAGACCCCAATTAATGAAGACTGGTGAATTTCTCGCCGATCTTGATGAAGTCGCGTGGTGGAGTTTTGAAGAATTGCACGGCTCATCATGATCTGGGAGCGTCTGACCATTGGCATGCACCTCTGCCATGACCTCTTAGAGACCGAAGAGTGATTTCTGGTGTAGGAAACGCTACAGCTCATTATGAATTTGATGAGGTGTGTAGTCATGCTCCCGCCATACCCCTGCCCAGCCTATTTCTGCAGAGATAATAAAAATAACTTAAAAAATATAAGGGCCTTTAGATAGAATCCAGGTCAATGCCAGATATAACTTTAAAAAGAAAAAGAGTAATAATGCAGTATCAAATTCAAGTGAGCTTACCAATGATTTATTATAATCGGAAACCAGCAACGCCGAGAGATAAGACAAGGCGGTTCATTCCAAACATAAGAGGCCCGACAACACACTCCAACCTCAACCAAATGCTCTAGAATGAGAAGCAATTGGAAGTAGGGTTGACTTATGATAGGCTACGTTCACACTAGCGTTGTGCGCCGCTGCGTCGGCAACGCGACGCACAACGCACCGAAAAACGCGTGCAAACGCACGCAAAAACGCTGCGTTTTTCGACGCGTGCGTAATTTTTTGACGAAAATCGGACGCAAGAAAAATGCAACTTGTAGCGTTTTCTTGGTCCGACGCTAGCGTCAAAAAAGACGCACGTGTTGGAAAACGCAACAAGCAAAAACGCATGCGTCCCCCATGTTAAACATAGGGGCGCATGACGCGTGCGTCGCCGCTGCGTCACCCGACGCTAGCGCGACGCACACTAGCCGAACGCTAGTGTGAACGTAGCCTTAAATTGATGATTTGTAGACCATCTCCGTACAAATGATTGCACCTTGAAAGGTCTAGGTCTATGCTGAAAAGTAGCCTAACCTTTTCCCCAATGGCGAGGCTGGATACATTAACATTTGTTAAAGATTAGTGATGAGCGAGTGCACTCATTATTCGGGTATTCCCAGCTCGGGTGATCTCTGAGTATTTGTTAGTGTTCAGAGATTAAGTTTTCATCGCCTCAGCTGAATGATTTACAGCTACTACCCAGCCTGAGTACATGTGGGGGTTGCCTGGTCGCTGGGGAATCCCCACATGTAATCAAGCTGTCTAGTAGCTGTAAATCATTCAGCTGTGGCGATGAAAACTAAATCACCGAACACTAACAAATACTCGGAGACCACCGGAGTGTGCTAGGGAAAACCTGAGCAACGAGTACACTCGCTCATCACTATTAGGCTAGTTTTACACTAGCGTCGGAATCTCCCCGTCGCAATGCGTCGGGCAGAGATTCCGACGCTAGCGTTTAATGCACTGCACAACAGAGGCAGCGGATGCATTTCTCCGGCGTATCCGCTGCCCCATTGTGAGGTGCGGGGAGGTGGGGGCAGAGTTCCGGCCGCGCATGCACGGTCGAAAAAAGCGGTCCGTCAGGAGCAAAAAACGTTACATGTAGCGTTTTTTGCTCCCGACGGTCCGCCAAAGCACGACGCATCCGTTGCACGACGGATGCGACGTGTGGCAATCCGTCGCAATGCGTCGTCAATACAAGTCTATGGGGAAAAAATGCATCCTGCAAGCACTTTTGCAGGATGCGTTTTTTCTGCAAAACGACGCATTGTGACGGATTGCAGTTAACGCTAGTGTGAAAGTAGCCTTAAGGTACCTTCACACTAAACGAAATCGCTAGCGATCCGTGACGTTGCAGCGTCCTGGCTAGCGATATCGTTCAGTTTGACACGCAGCAGCGATCAGAATCCTGCTGTGATATCGCTGGTCGGGGCTAGAGGGCCAGCACTTTCTTTGGTCGCTGGCTCTCCCGCTGACATCGCTGAATCGGCGTGTGTGACACCGATTCAGCGATGTCTTCGCTGGTAACTAGGGTAAACATCGGGTTACTAAGCGCAGGGCCGCGCTTAGTAACCCGATGTTTACCCTGGTTACCATCCTAAAAGTAAAAAAACAAATGCTTCATACTTACCTTCCGCTGTCTGTCCCTCGGCGCTGTGCTTTCCTGCACTCACTGTGAGCACAGCGGCCGGAAAGCAGAGCGGTGACGTCACCGCTCTGCTTTCCGGCCGCTGTGCTCACAGCCAGTACAGAGAAGCAGAGCGCCGGGGACAGACAGCGGTAGGTAAGTATGTAGCGTTTGTTTTTTTTACTTTTAGGATGGTAACCAGGGTAAACATCGGGTTACTAAGCGCGGCCCTGCGCTTAGTAACCCGACATTTACCCTGGTTACCGGCATCGTTGGTCGCTGGAGAGCTGTCTGTGTGACAGCTCTCCAGCGACCAAACAGCGACGCTGCAGCGATCCGGATCGTTGTCGGTATCGCTGCAGCGTCGCTAAGTGTGAAGGTACCTTTAATGATGTATACCTCTTTGCAGGCACTATCTTTCAAATTGTTGTATTATCAGCCAAAAGTGACACAAAACCTTTTAGTGGAAGACAGACAAGTTTTCTGGGTAAAGAAAATCTTTAACATAATCCCTCAACCTTTAAGATTAATCTCAAATTGTTTCCAGCTTTGTATATCATCTTTATCTTGGCTTGTAATGATAAGATCATTAGCATTCGAAACAAATGGTGGATTTATCTTGTGAAGAACAAAGTTCTGGAATCCACTACCCCAAGATATAAGGACCATCCACAATTTGCATAGTTTAGGCGCTCCCTAAAAACACTGTTGGAATAAGTTTAAATGCAACAACTCCATTCCTGTTGTAGTCTGCATTGAATGTCTATGAGTGTTCATTTGTCAGCTATGCTGTGATTGTTAAAGTTTGTACAAAAAGGTCAGAGGACTCTCACTGATTGCATCATTCTGCTGCTGTTTCCTTCACAGAGAGACATGTGTTACATGGACTAGATTATATCGGTAGTTACTGTCAAAGCTTTCTTATTTTGTTCCAGTTCAAGCTGCATATATTAAACACAGTTTGCCTTACGTTGGATTCTGCTGCTTATATGAAGTAACACGCGCTGCTGTGGTAATACTCCGGCTAACAGGTTATGGGCCCAGCCACCGGAAAGTAAATGGTAAAAAGCCCAGTCACCGGAATAAGCAGCGAGCCAAGCGCAGACAGCACAGAGGAACCCCCGGAATACAAGGACACCGGAACGCAAAGGTACCGCAGTGTACAGAGCACCGGACAGCGCAGCTTAAAGGGCCAGTAACAAACAAAAAAAAGGTACAAGAGACAAGAATGTCTACAGAAAGGAATGCAGTGAAGTACACAGTGCCAAGTCTCACAAATCACAATTACAGCTCCTGGAAATTCAAGGTAAAGATGTTACTTATAAGAGAGGGTACATGGAAATGTATTGAACAGCCTGTGCCTGACCCAGTACCGGGTGATTGGCTAGAGACTGATCAGAAAGCACAAAGCACTATTTCCCTCAGCATAGATGATAACCAGATTGTACATGTATGCAAATGTGATACTGCAAAGAAAATGTGGGAAGAATTACAGAAAGTGCATGAAAGGTCAAATCTCAGCAATAAGCTATATCTTATGAGAAAGCTGTATCAGTCTAAATTAAGTGATGGCCAGCATATGCAGGACTATATCAGAAACACCCTAGAGATTGTGGAGCGCCTAAGGGGTATTGGTGAAGAAATTAAAGATTTTCATGTTGCTGCATTACTATTAAGTGGTCTTCCAGAAAGTTATGACACGCTTGTGACTGCATTAGATGCCAGACCAGATGATGAACTCACACTAGAATATGTGAAAGGGAAACTTGCAGATGAATACAAGAGAAAGTCAGAGACTATTAGCAATAATATATGCAAAGCAGAAGCAGCATTAAAGACACAGTACTTTTCTAAAGCTCAGAGTCATTTAAAGGAAACTCGTGAATGTTTTGTCTGTAAAAAGCCTGGTCACCTTAAAGCAGACTGCAGAGTGTGGAAAGCAAGAATGAATCAGTTTAAAAAGCAGGACAGTCATCAAAAGGTTAAAACAGCTGTAAAGAAGGAAGATGCATGTATTGCGACTGCATTTGGGGTCAGCACAAGCCCATATGCAAACCATGTTTGGTGTATTGACTCTGGAGCGACTGCTCACATGACACGTGATAAAGATTTCTTCATTAATCTAGATGAAAGCAAGTCTGAAAAGGTAATTTTAGCTAATGGTCACTATATGACATCAGAAGGAATAGGAGATGGTTATCTCCATTGTCAAGTTCAATCCTCAGCACAAGTCAGAAAAATCCCAGTTAAAGACGTGCTGTATGTTCCCAAACTTGAAAGTAACCTTTTATCTGTAAAGAAGCTTGCACAACAGGGAAATATAGTTACATTTAAGGATGACAGATGCATCATTTCAAAGAAGGGTCATACCCTTGCCGAAGGAAAAATCAAAGATGAACTTTATCAGCTGAAATGCAATGAAACTGTTTACAGTGCTAGACAAGATTTTCATAAGGACTGTATTCATGTGTGGCACAGACGCCTAGGCCACAGAGATCCAGAAGCAGTAAAGAAACTAGCTCAACTTGCAAATGGTATTGCAATCAACCAGTGTAATCAAACAATGAAGTGCACAAGTTGCCTAAAAGGGAAAATGTCCAGAAAATCGTTTCCTAAAGTAAGCACTACTAAATCTGCACAGATACTGGATTTGATACATACAGATGTGTGTGGTCCAATGAGTGTTCTTACTCCCAGCAAGAAGAGATATTTTCTCACATTCATTGATGATTATTCCAGATATACTGTTACTTACCTACTTCAAAGTAAAGATGAAGTTCCACAGAAACTTGAAGAATATCTTGCTGCAGTTCTTAACAAATTTGGAAGAATACCAAAGGTACTGCGAGCAGATAATGGAACTGAATATACAAGTGGTAAAGTGCAAACCATCCTGAAAAAGAATGGAATCGTGTTCCAGACAACCGTTCCATACAACCCAGAGCAGAATGGCACAGCAGAGAGAAAGAACCGAACTCTTTGTGAAAGTGGAAGAAGTATGCTATTTGATGGAAACCTACCTACAACATATTGGGGAGAAGCCATCATGACTGCTACCTATCTTCAAAATCGACTGCCAAGTAAAGCTACAAGTAAAACTCCATATGAGCTATGGAACTGTGAGAAGCCCAACCTGAAGCATCTCAGGATATTCGGAAGCAAAACTTTTGTGCATGTTCCCAAAGAAAAACGTTCTAAGTGGGAATCTCATGCAAAGGAAGGAGTTCTTGTGGGGTACAGTGAAACTCAGAAAGGATACAGAATCCTGCACCCACAGACCAACACAGTAACAATCAGCAGAGATGTAGTGATTGATGAAAACTCAGTATCGCTCAAATTTCATGAGGTTACGCAAATAATTCAACCTAAGGAACAAGAATTTCAGTCAGTGATTCCAGACATTGAAGAGAATCTCAAAGAAAATACTGAAGTCTGGATATGCTCTGAAAGTACTGAAAAAGAAACAGAAGAACCAAGCCAACCTCAGGAGATCAGAAGATCAGGAAGATCAAATAAAGGAATTCCAGCTAAACGCCTTTCTTATATGGTCAGATCAATTCCAGAAGAAGAGCCACAGTCATGGCAGGAAATGCAAAAACTGCCTATTCATAAGAAGCAAAAATGGATAAAAGCTGCTGATGAAGAAATGGAATCCCTTCATAAGCTCAAAACATGGGAGCTCACAGAGCTACCTCAAGGCAAGAAAGCAATTGGATGTAAGTGGGTCTTTAAGAACAAATATGACTCCGAAGGTAATGTTCACCGTTTTAAAGCAAGATTGGTCGCAAAAGGATATTCACAAAAATATGGTGAAGATTATGATGCTACTTTTGCTCCAGTTGCCAAGCAAACTACATTCAGAACTTTATTATCCATAGCTGCTGTTCAGCAGATGAAAGTAAGACATTTTGACATCAAAACAGCCTTTCTACATGGAGACATTGAAGAAGAGCTGTACATGACTCAACCAGAAGGCTATGTTAAAAGGGGTAAAGAGAACCTTGTTTGCAGAATGCAAAAATCTCTCTACGGCCTTAAGCAATCAGCAAGAGCATGGAACACTAAGATGAACAAAGTGTTAATCGACGAAGGATTTAAAAGGTCTCAAGCGGATCCATGTTTGTATACAAAAGGTGTATCACAAGATTGGATGTATGTTATTCTATATGTGGATGATGTAATAATAGCGCATCAAGAAGAGAGAGAAATTTCAAAACTAGGTCAAATTCTGAACAAGCATTTCGAGACCAAGGACCTTGGAGATGTGACATACTATTTGGGAATCCAAATCCAGAGAGAGGAAGATGGAAGTTTTCTTCTTAATCAAAATTCTAAAATCTCCACAGTTCTAAACCAGTTTGGAATGTCAGAAGCCAAAGGCATATCAACTCCAATGGATCCATCTTACCTAAAATTGGAAGGAGAAGAAGATCTGCTACCCACAAATGACAGTTACAGACAAGCAGTGGGGGCACTTCTATACATAGCAACCACAACCCGTCCAGATATCTCAGCCACAGTGGGAATTCTCTGCCGACGTGTAAGCAAGCCACGCCAAAGAGATTGGAATGCAATTAAGAGACTTCTTCAGTATCTTAAGGCAACCCAAGAGTTAAGTCTAAAGATTTCTGCATCAGGAGATCTAATTCTCAGAGGATATGTAGATGCAGATTGGGCTGGAGACTCAAGTGATCGAAGATCAACAAGTGGTTACTTGTTCAAGTTAGGACACACTTCAATCTCATGGTCCAGTAGAAAACAAGTGTCAGTTGCATTGTCTTCTACAGAAGCAGAATATACATCAGCTGCTCATGCAAGTCAAGAGTTAATTTGGTTGAAGCAACTTTTGGAAGAATTCGGCAAACCACTAGCTGAACCAACTGTTATCTATGAGGACAACCAAGGATGTATCAAGCTCGCCAGCAGTGAAAGGATAAGTGCAAGAACAAAGCACATTGATGTTAAACATCATCACTTGCGTGACTTAGTAGAGCGTGAAGTTCTAAAGTTCGTTTACTGTGAATCTGACAAGATGTTAGCAGATGTTTTGACAAAGCCATTGTCAAGAGCCAAGTTTGAAGAATTCAGAACTGCAATGGGACTAACAGGATAAGCAGTTGTTGAGTGGGGGTGTTGGAATAAGTTTAAATGCAACAACTCCATTCCTGTTGTAGTCTGCATTGAATGTCTATGAGTGTTCATTTGTCAGCTATGCTGTGATTGTTAAAGTTTGTACAAAAAGGTCAGAGGACTCTCACTGATTGCATCATTCTGCTGCTGTTTCCTTCACAGAGAGACATGTGTTACATGGACTAGATTATATCGGTAGTTACTGTCAAAGCTTTCTTATTTTGTTCCAGTTCAAGCTGCATATATTAAACACAGTTTGCCTTACGTTGGATTCTGCTGCTTATATGAAGTAACACGCGCTGCTGTGGTAATACTCCGGCTAACAAACACATTTGTTCAGAGTGGCTATTCACGTTCCCTAATCAAAGTCATTTTATGTTTGTGTGTAGCCCATTCACTATCACCATCTATCCCCCACCCCCTGCAGATGGCTGGACCATCATTGTAAATACATCATTGTAAATACACACCTGTACTTTGTATCCCCCCACCTCACTGTAGATTGTAAGCTCTCACGAGCAGGGTCGTCTAAGGCTGGTTTCACACTTGCGTTTCAAAACGCATGCGTTTAAAAAAAACGCATGGTGAAAAAACACATGTAAACGCGTGCAAACGCTGCGTTTTTTTGACGAATGCGTTTTTACATGTGGTAAAAAAAACGCAGCGTTTTGACGCATTTACATGCGTTTTTTCATGCGTTTGCGTTTTTTAAACGCATGCTGAGAAATGTGTGACTGCTGCCAATCATCAAAATAAAGTAAAAAACCCACTATAAACAAAAATAGTTAGGGGTAGGGTTAGGGGTAGGGATCATAACCCTAACCCTAAAGGGATCCTAACCCTACCCCTAACCCTAAGCCTAAAGGGATCCTAACCCTAAAGGGGTTAGGGTTAGGATCCCTTTAGGCTTAGGGTTAGGATCCCTTTAGGGGTAGGGTTAGGGATAGGGTTAGGATCCCTTTAGGGTTAGAGTTAGGATCCCTTTAGGGTTAGGGTTATAATCCCTTTATCACCTTTATGGTGGGGGGTGGCATATCAGTGTGTTTTCTGTTTTTTTTTAAATAAAAACGCATGCGTTTTTAAAGCAAACAAACGCATGTGTTTAAAAACGCATGCGTTTCCATTGACTCCAATGTATTTTTTGACACACAAAAAACGCATGAAAACGCATGCGTTTTTATGTGTCAAAAAAAGCCTCTCAAAAATACTACAAGTTGCATTTCTGAAAAAGAATGCATGCAGCAAAAAAACGCATGCTTTTCAAAACGCGACCAAACGCGTACAACAAAAAACGCATGCTTTTTTTGTGCAAAAAACGCTGCAGACAAAAACGCAAGTGTGAAACCACCCTTATTTTGCTTTAATTATTGTATTGTTAACGTTGTTACTTATGACTTTTGTGTTTGAAACTGTTAAATTGTAAAGCGCTGTGGAATATGTTGGCGCTATATAAATAAAGATTATTGTTATTACTACCTGATACAAGAACGTGATGGCCTGATGTTTCCAGCAAATACACTCATTGTAATATGCAATATTGAATTGCTTTATTCCAACATCAAATACAGTCATGGCCAAAAGAGTTGGCACCCTTGAAATTGTTCTAGGAAATGAAGTATTTCTCCAGAAAAAATTGTGTGTAAATATCTTTGTTTCAAGCATGTGATGCTCATTCAAACTCACATGTGGCAAGTAACAGGTGTGGGCAATATGAAAATCACCCCTGAAACCAGATAAATCGGGGAGAAGTTGACTCTTTGCATTCTGTGTTCCACGCTAAGCATGGAGAACAGAAAAAGGAGAAGAAAACTATTTGAGAACCCCAATTTTTGAAAAATATTAACAATCTCAAAATTACAAGTCCATCTCCAGAGATATTGATGTTCTTTGATCCACGATGCGCAACATAATCAAGAAATGTACAACCCATGGCACTTTAGCTAATCTCCCTGAATGTGGAGAAAAATTGATGAAAGGATGCAATGCAGGATAGTCCAGATAGTGGATAAGCAGCCCCAATCAAGTTCCAAAGAAATGTGTCAGGTTGCATCAGTGTCAGCGCAAACTATCTGTCATCATTTGAATAAACACTAAGGGAGGACTCCTAGGAGGATCCCACTGCCGACACAGAGAAATAAAAAAGCTAGACTGCAGTTTGCCAAAATATACATGAGTAAGCCAAAATCATTCTGGGAAAGCATCTTGTGGACAGACAAGATCAAAATAGAGCTTTCTGGTTCTACTGTTTACCGAAAACAGAATGAGGCCTACAAAGAAAATAACACAGTACCTACTGTCAAATATTTTGGAGTTGCTTTGCTGCCTCTGGCACTGGATGCCTTGACTGTGTGTAAGGCATCATGAAATCTTAAAACTAATAAAGAATTTTGGGTGGCAATGTAGTGTCCAGTGTCAGAAATTTGGGTTTGCGTCCTAGGTC
The DNA here is from genome assembly GCF_032444005.1 of Ranitomeya imitator. NCBI lineage: Eukaryota > Metazoa > Chordata > Amphibia > Anura > Dendrobatidae > Ranitomeya > Ranitomeya imitator. The sequence goes on along the minus strand of NC_091284.1, from coordinate 699,295,097 downwards.
ATGAGACTTCCAGCAGGACAATGACTTCAAACATACTTCAAGAAGTCCCCAGAAATGAATGGAAACAAAGCACTGGAGAGTTCTGTACTGGCTAGCAATGAGTCAGGATCTAAATCCCATTGAACACTTGTGGAGATCTCAAACTTGCTGTTGGGAGAAGGCGAGAGTCCTGGAGCAATTTGCAAAAGAAGATTGGTCCAAAATTCCAGTTGAGAGGTGTAAGAAGCTAGATGGTTATAGGAAGCGATTGATTGCAGTTATTTATTCCAAAGGGTGTGTAACCAAATATTAAGTTGAGGGTGCCAACAATTTTTTTAGGTCCATTTTTGAGGTTTAGTGTGAAATTATGTCCAATTTACATTTTTTTCTCTGTATAAAGAAATAAACGTGTATAACAAAACGTGTATTTACAATAATTTTCTGGAACAAATTTAAGGGTGCCAACACTTGCAGCCATAACTGATGATATTGAGGCTGTATATTATTTTTTCAGTATACTTTGTCAAGGTGATCACATTAAATTGTCCTTTTTTTCTATCTTCTTCATTTTATTTTGTATCATAACTGCTATTTTGTGTTTCACCATACTTATTACCTGCAGGTATTGGGAACTGCGATGGGTGCAGTTTTATGGCAACTTGTCTTGAAGGGGAAGCACATATACCCAATACAACTTTTCTATCAATTGAATTTTTTGGGGGGACAGGACACTTGGATCTCTGTCAAGAGTTTATTGAGGTAATACATGTAAATTATTGGCAGATCAAATGTACGCAACAGACTTCTTATATCATCGGAGTTCCTGGATCTGGAATTACATCTACACGATGCACGGATGACAATGTAGATATTCCATAAAGCCTCGGACATCAGCAGTTCCAGAAGGTACAATTAAAAGAGACAGGAGAAGGCATGCAATGAATGTTGTGCAGTAAGAAAGAAGTTAACATTGATAGCACAAGGAGGGCCTGACTTGATTTGTGAGAGTGTCTACTGCTCTGTCTGGTGGTAGAGGATGGCTTTTAGTGTTTTATGAATCTGAATAGAGCATGTGAGCTGTACAAGGGAGGAGAGAGAGAGACTGATGTGGATAAAGTGCACTGCATGTGTGAAAGGGCAGTATATTTCAGAGAAAACATCAGAGAATATAGATGAAGAAAATAGATTTAGAAAATTTTACAGCTCAAGTGAACCGGACACTCGTTTAAATATTTTGCCTAGCCTAAGTGTCTCCCACCTGGTCTTAAGGTACCGTCACACTAAACGATATCGCTAGCGATCCGTGACGTTGCAGCGTCCTGGCTAGCGATATCGTTCAGTTTGACACACAGCAGCGATCAGAATCCTGATGTGATGTCGTTGGTCGCTGCAGAAAGTCCAGCACTTTATTTCGACGCTGGACATCCTGCTGACATCGCTGAATCGGCGTGTGTGACGCCGATTCAGCAATGTCTTCGCTGGTAACCAGGGTAAACATCGGGTTACTAAGCGCAGGGCCGCGCTTAGTAACCCGATGTTTACCCTGGTTACCAGCGTAAAAGTAAAAAAAAAAAAAAACACTACATACTTACCTTCCGCTGTCTGTCCCTCGGCGCTCTGCTTCTCTGCCCTGTGTAAGCACAGCGGCCGGAAAGCAGAGCGGTGACGTCACCGCTGTGCTTTCCGGCCGCTGTGCTTACACAGGGCAGAGAAGCAGAGCGCCGAGGGACAGACAGCGGAAGGTAAGTATGTAGTGTTTGTTTGTTTTTTACTTTTACGCTGGTAACCAGGGTAAACATCGGGTTACTAAGCGCGGCCCTGCGCTTAGTAACCCGATGTTTACCCTGGTTACCGGCATAGTTGGTCGCTGGAGAGCTGTCACAGACAGCTCTCCAGCGATCAAACAGCGACGCTGCAGCGATCCGGATCGTTGTCGGTATCGCTGCAGCGTCGCTTAGTGTGAAGGTACCTTTACTGCCATGTTTAAATATATAGCACTTTGTAGATTATGACATTTTGATAAATTCTTCACGAATTGACTTTAGAGTGGTGACGTAGACAACATGCAAAGGTAAACAAGTAAATTTCCAGGCCAGAGGAACGATAAAATTTAAAGCGTGAAAGAGATAACCTTACAGCAATTTGGAAAACAGAACCAGTAACATGAAAATGTACCATTATAAGCTTGCAGAGGTGATTGTCTGGTCTTGTTCTGGATTATTTATGCCTAGACACATTTTTAATTTATGTATGATAAACATTCTTTAGCTGTTATACTACTACAGTTGTATTGGCTACTTATTGAGTCATGTATTGTTAATACTGTACTATTACCACATAGGTGGATACTTTTTTTTTGCAGGTGACCTGTTTCTGGTCTTGATGCTCATCAATGTTCTCACCATTAGAACAATCATGACCAGTTTTGAGTAGAAAACATATATTTAGAGATTGTGGGGATTCTGGGCTAACACCATATATGCTCATTGACTGAGGTTATTTTGAAGTAGTAGAATTTATGTTCATTTAGCATAGCCATTTTGGAATAGAACAAGAAGGCATAAACTTGGCACATAAATGACATTACCTAGAACTGAATGTCCTGAAAAGTTAATGAATAAAAAAAGAAGATTGGTCCAGAAGCAGGGTGGCCAACTCAACTTTTCATTTTTCTTGGCATTGTATAAAAAATCATGGAAGTCTTTTGTTACACAGAATGACATTCAAGCCAAGCTATATTTTGCCAAAAGCTTGTGGGTAAATGTGTCATGGTTTGATGAGATCAAGGTGACCCTTTTGGCCATAATTTCAAAAGGTATGTTTGCCTAAAGCCAACACTATGCATCACCAAAAGCACACGATATCTGCAATGAAGCATTACACTTTGGTGCTGTTTTTCAGCAGCTGGAACTCGGACTTTAGTGAAGGTGGAGGGAATTATGAACAATTTCAACCTTCAGACCTAAAAAGATGAAGAGGAATTTCACCTTGCAGCATAACAATTACCCTAAGCATACCTCCAAATCAACAAAAGAATGGTTTTGCCAGAAGATCACAGTTTTGGAGTGACCCAAAAAGTGCCCAGACCTGAATCAAACTAAAAACCTGTTGGTTTACCTGAAAAAGGCTGTACACAGGAGATCTCACAATCTGACAGATTTAGAGTCAGAGGCGTAGCTAGGGTTTTGGTTCAGGGGGGTTGAAACTTTTGGGTGGGCCCCTAACCAGGTAACCTTGATTACAACTCGGTGACGCCCCCTAATACTGGAGGAGGATCTCAGCAGGTGACAGCGATGTTGCTGAAATAATCTCTATATAAAGACCAATATGGATATTACCGCCATATGGTCAGTGGTAGATACCAGCCCTACAGAACATATAAGAGATCACAACATAGTTACAGATAATAACTTACCACTGACGTTCTTTCTGATGGAATCGTTCATTTTTTCCGTCTTTTCCATCTGGCCCAGACCGACATGACAACTTCTTACACCCAGGACTCGTCTGCCGAGATTACAACAAAGACTCGTTTCACTTCTCACATTCCAGCCCCATCACTATCTATCTCCAACCTGCACAAACTCCTCATCCTGCTGATATTCCAATACTGAGCCTCTGCCGTATGTGTCCCTATTACTGCACCTGATACCCCAATACTGAGCCGCTGCTGCCGTATGTGTCCCTATTACTGCACCTGATACCCCAATACTGAGCCACTGCTGCCGTATGTGTCCCTATTACTGCACCTGATACCCCAATACTGAGCCACTGCTGCCGTATGTGTCCCTATTACTGCACCTGATACCCCAATACTGAGCCACTGCTGCCGTATGTGTCCCTATTACTGCCCCTGCTGTGTGGTTCTCTGTGCCCTCTAAATTCTTAAGCAACTCTCTACTATATAGTAATGCCAGGTGCAAGTGCCCTAGAAAACAGTGCCCATATTTTGCCCCTAGAAAGTAATAATGCCCTGTGTGCCCCTTTGATAGCCACAGTAACCTGAGTTCCCCTATAACAATAAGTGCCCACTTTACATTTAATAATGTCCCGAGTTTCCCCCCTGTACAGCTCCCCTATACACAGCATGATGCTCTCTTATACACAGTATAATGCACCCACACAGTATACTGACTCCTTAGTAGCCCTCAAACTGATGGCTCCAACAAAGTATAATGACCCCCACACTGTAATATCTATACTGTATGATGGCCCCCTAGATAACCTCCATATACAGTAGCATAATGCACCAAATAGTCCACAATATAGTATAATGCACTCCTCATAGGCAGACTCTATAGCATACAGCAGCCCCCATAGGCAGACACCGTAATAAGGCAGCACCCCCTTATAGGCAGACCCTGTAATAAGGCAGTACCCCCATAGGCAGACTCTGTAGTATAAGGCAGCACCCCCATAGGCAGACCCTGTTCCATTGCGTGTGCGGAGTTCGGCACCGGGGATTTACCATCTGCCATTTTATTGCATTTTCATATATTTTGGCCTTATGACTGCTTTCTTCTGAGTATATATTCTTAATGAATGAGCAGTTGGTCTGGTATGGTCCTGTCCAGTCATATAAATATTGCGGCTAATTAATTCACAAATGAGATTAATGTTACTCTATTGACTGGCATGCTTTCCACTAAGTATTCCTGTAATAAGGTGGCAGATCCTGTATAAAGGCAGCACCCCCATAGTCAGACCCTGTAATAAGGCAGCCCCCATAGTCAGACCCTGTAATAAAGCAGCACCCCTATAGTCAGACCCTGTAATAAGGCATCACCCCCATAGTCAAACCCTGAAAAAAGGCAGCCCCTGTAATAAGGCAGCACCCCCATAGTCAGACCCTGTAATAAGGCAGCACCCCTATAGTCAGACCCTGTAATAAGGCAGCCCCCATAGTCAGACCCTGTAATAAGGCAGCACCCCATAGTCAGACCCTGTAATAAGGCAGCACCCCATAGTCAGACCCTGTAATAAGGCAGCACCCCATAGTCAGACCCTGTAATAAGGCGGCAGACCCTGTAATAAGGCAGCACCCCCATAGTCAGACCCTGTAATAAGGCATCACCCCCATAGTCAAACCCTGAAAAAAGGCAGCCCCTGTAATAAGGCAGCACCCCCATAGTCAGACCCTGTAATAAGGCAGCACCCCTATAGTCAGACCCTGTAATAAGGCAGCCCCCATAGTCAGACCCTGTAATAAGGCAGCACCCCATAGTCAGACCCTGTAATAAGGCAGCACCCCATAGTCAGACCCTGTAATAAGGCAGCACCCCATAGTCAGACCCTGTAATAAGGCAGACCCTATAGTCAGACCCTGTAATGAGGCAGCCCCCATAGTCAGACCCTGTAATAAGGCAGCACCCCCATAGGTAGACCCTGTAATAAGGCAGCACCCCCATAGTCAGACCCTGTAATAAGGCAGCACCCCCATAGGTAGACCCTGTAATAAGGCAGCACCCCCATAGTCAGACCCTGTAATAAGGCAGCACCCCCATAGGTAGACCCTGTAATAAGGCAGCACCCCCATAGGTAGACCCTGTAATAAGGCAGCACACCCATAGTCAGACCCTGTAATAAGGCAGCACCCCCATAGGTAGACCCTGTAATAAGGCAGCACCCCCATAGTCAGACCCTGTAATAAGGCAGCACCCCATAGTCAGACCCTGTAATAAGGCAGACCCTATAGTCAGACCCTGTAATGAGGCAGCCCCCATAGTCAGACCCTGTAATAAGGCAGCACCCCCATAGGTAGACCCTGTAATAAGGCAGCACCCCCATAGTCAGACCCAGTCATATAAATATTGCAGCTAATTAATTCACAAATGAGATTAATGTTACTCTATTGACTGGCATGCTTTCCACTAAGTATTCCTGTAATAAGGTGGCAGATCCTGTATAAAGGCAGCACCCCCATAGTCAGACCCTGTAATAAGGCAGCCCCCATAGTCAGACCCTGTAATAAAGCAGCACCCCTATAGGCAGACCCTGTAATAAGGAGGCAGACCCTGTAATAAGGCAGCACCCCCATAGTCAGACCCTGTAATAAGGCATCACCCCATAGTCAAACCCTGAAAAAAGGCAGCCCCTGTAATAAGGCAGCACCCCCATAGTCAGACCCTGTAATAAGGCAGCACCCCTATAGTCAGACCCTGTAATAAGGCAGCCCCCATAGTCAGACCCTGTAATAAGGCAGCACCCCATATTCAGACCCTGTAATAAGGCAGCACCCCATAGTCAGACCCTGTAATAAGGCAGCACCCCATAGTCAGACCCTGTAATAAGGCAGACCCTATAGTCAGACCCTGTAATGAGGCAGCCCCCATAGTCAGACCCTGTAATAAGGCAGCACCCCCATAGGTAGACCCTGTAATAAGGCAGCACCCCCATAGTCAGACCCTGTAATAAGGCAGCACCCCCATAGGTAGACCCTGTAATAAGGCAGCACCCCCATAGTCAGACCCTGTAATAAGGCAGCACCCCATAGTCAGACCCTGTAATAAGGCAGACCCTATAGTCAGACCCTGTAATGAGGCAGCCCCCATAGTCAGACCCTGTAATAAGGCAGCACCCCCATAGGTAGACCCTGTAATAAGGCAGCACCCCCATAGTCAGACCCTGTAATAAGGCAGCACCCCCATAGGTAGACCCTGTAATAAGGCAGCACCCCCATAGTCAGACCCTGTAATAAGGCAGCACCCCCATAGTCAGACCCTGTAATAAGGCAGGACCCCCATAGGCAGACCCTGTAATGAGGCAGCCCCCATAGTCAGACCCTGTAATAAGGCAGCACCCCCATAGGTAGACCCTGTAATAAGGCAGCACCCCCATAGTCAGACCCTGTAATAAGGCAGCACCCCCATAGGTAGACCCTGTAATAAGGCAGCACCCCCATAGTCAGACCCTGTAATAAGGCAGCACCCCCATAGTCAGACCCTGTAATAAGGCAGCACCCCCATAGGCAGACCCTGTAATGAGACAGCACCCCTATAGTCAGACTCTGTAATAAGGCAGCCCCCATTGTCAGACCCTGTAATAAGGCAGCCCCCATAGGCAGACCCTGTAATAATGCAACAGCACCCATTAAAAAAAAAAAAAAAAAAATACTCACCTGTCTTCTTCCTGGTTCCTGCGCTGCTCCCACTGATCTCCTGACAGCGGGCACCGTGCAGTGACGTCATCGCGCCCGCTGTCAGTGTCGGCAATGTCAGACGCCGACACTGACAGGGGGATAATAATAATAATAATCTTTATTTATATAGCGCCAACATATTCCGCAGCGCTTTACAGTTTAACAGTTTCTAACACAAAAGTCATAAGTAACAACGTTAACAATACAATAATTAAAGCTGATGATGATGGGGATGGGGATGATGGGAGAAGGAGCGCAGCCGGTACAGCTGATCTTCCGATGACGGTGGGGGGCCCACTGCTGGCACTGGGCCCCCCCCGCCTGGTCAGGGGCCCCATAGTGGCCGGGCGGCAGAGCAGGGAGATCGATTTTCCCTGCTCTGCCACCGAATTTAACTGTATCGGCGTGCTGCACGCGCCGATACAGTTACAGTAGCGTAGGTCCGGTTGGGCCCCCTCAGAGCACCGGGCGCCCGCACCCTCTGCCCCCCAGTAGCTACACGGAAGGCTGCACGGAAGAGTTGGCAAAATTTGCCAATCCTTGATGTGCCATGAGGAGGATGGTCACTACTCTTTTTATTGAAGGCCTATCTTCAGAATGATGCGACACCTTCCTCCGCTGCTGTTTAGCTGTTACTGGTGGAGGATGGAAGTTCTCAGATGCTGCCGAAACACAGCAGCTCTATATATATCAGAACTACAGTGGCCTTTATTGGGTTTTACAGATCCACCCCTATTAATTTGAATAGGGTGTTGGTCTGCAGCTGAACAGCGAGGGGTGTTGGTGTTGCATCCCAACTGATCAGATATAATAACAGTAATAATAAAAAGTGGTGGCCAACCTCTTTAAGGGTGTGCATATTTATGTAATCAGATTATTTTACGTCTTTTTTTCAGCCTTGCTAACTATGTTACTATGTTATATATAAGGTATATAAAGATATGAACAGAGCCTATACACACAGAATTAAAACTTTTCATGTTGCTGTATTTCACCTAAAATAGTGATTATGATATCATATGAAAGCCGGAAGACTATACCTAGCTAAGCTTTATTTCTAAGGTTCTGCTTGCCACATGTGAAGTCATGACATATTTCATACATTCTTGGCAGTGAAAGTATTCCAACAATTGCAGAAGCTACAAGCTCTTGTGTAAGGTTAGCATTATAACTCTCTGAATTGTTTTGATGTGATACTAAATATACTAATGAATCATGGTACCATTACTTACACTCCAAGTGTCCCATGTTACCTTACCTTGTAGCTAAAAAATGCCAAAAAGCCATGCGGTTCAAATGCAAATCAAGACATGTGAAGCTGAAAAATTACGTATTTTCTGTTTTATAGGAGACATAATCAGTGAAGCCAGTAGCTGGCAAAGCTTCTCAGTCATACTGCATTTTGCACATGGAGACTTTGTAGGCAGGAAACTGGAGCTGGAAGGTGGTGAATAGTGTACCTGCATCTCCCATTGTGTATAAAAGAATTGTGGCTATCACAGAATATATAGGGGGTTATGGAGACACTTTGGCTACAATTCATCAAAGTGCTCTTGGCAGATTTCTGGTGTAAAACATTTAAGAAAGTTGCAAAACTTTTGCGAACTCGAAATTGGGAAAAAATGTGCTTTTCATAGAGCTATAGAATGTTATAGCTGGACGGATCCTCAAGGGTCATCTGGTTCAACCCCCTGCTCAAGGCAGGATTCACTATCTCAGACAGATGTCTGTCCAGCCTCTGTTTGAAGACTTCCATTGAAGGAGAACTCACCACCTCTTGTCCTGATCAGTTCGAATAAAAGCATCTAAAGCAAAGGCACAATGCTGGCTCAATGCAGGAATCACTAAACCATCTCAGATAGATGTCTGTCCAGCTTCTATTTGAAGACTTCTATTGAAAGAGAACTCACCCACTCTCATGCCAGCCTTCCACTCATTGATCATTCTCACTGTCAAAAAGTTTTTTCTAATATCTAATCTTCTCATTTTCAGTTTAATTCCATTGCTTCTCATGTTTCCATGGGCAAATGAGAATAAGGATGATCCCTCTACACTGTGACAGTCCTTCAGATATTTGTAGACAGCTATTAAGTCTCCTCTTAATCTAGCCTTCTTTTTTGCTAGATCCTTTAATCGTTCCTCATAGGAGATACTTTGCAGTCCGCTCACCATCCTGGTAGCTCTTCTGTGAACTTGAACCAGTTTTTCAAAGTCTTTTTAAAAATGTGGTGCCCAGAACTGGACACAGTATTCCAGATGAGGCCTGACCAAGGAGGAGAGGAGGGGGTAATTACTTCACGTGATCTAGACTCTATGCTTCTCTTAATACATCCTAGAACTGTGTTTGCCTTTTTTGCTGCTGCATCACACTGTTGACTCATTTACAGTTTGTGATCTATTAGTATACCCAAGTCTTTTTCACACATGCAGTTGCTTAGTTCTATTCTTCCCATTCTGTAGATGTAATTTTTGTTTTTCTTGCCCAGATGTAGAATCTTACATTTCTCCCTGTTAAATACATTCTATTAGTCGCTGCCAATTGTTCAAGCTTATCTAGATCCTTCTGAATCCTTTCCCTGTCTTCTCTAGTTAGCTATCCCTCTAAGGGTACCGTCACACTGAAACGACGCTGCAGCAGTACGACAACGATGTCGATCGCTGCAGCGTCGCTGTGTGGTCGCTGGAGAGCTGTCACACAGATCCCGAAGTCCCCTGGTAACCAGGGTAAACATCGGGTTACTAAGCGCAGGGCCGCGCTTAGTAACCCGATGTTTACCCTGGTTACCAGCGTAAATGTAAAAAAAACAAACATTACATACTTACATTCCGTGTCTGTCCTCCGGCGCTGTGCTTTCCTCTGCACTGTCAGTGCCGGTCAGCCGGAAAGCAGAGCGGTGACGTCACCGCTGTGCTTTCTGGCTGGCCGGCGCTGACACAGGATGCAGGAGGAGTGCAGAGAAGCACAGCGCCGGGGACAGACAGCTGAAGGTAAGTACGTAGTGTTTGTTTTTTTTACGTTTACGCTGGTAACCAGGGTAAACATCAGGTTACTAAGCGCGGCCCTGCGCTTAGTAACCCGATGTTTACCCTGGTTACCAGTGAAGACATCACTGAATCGGCGTCACACACGCCGATCCAGCGATGTCAGCGGGAGATCCAGCGACGAAATAAAGTTTCAGACGATCTGCTACGACGTACGATTCTCAGCGGGGTCCCTGATCGCAGTAGCGTGTGAGACACAGCGAGATCGTAACAATATCGCTGGAACGTCACGGATCGTGCCTTCCTAGCGATCAAAGTGCCACTGTGTGACGGTACCCTTAGCTTTGCATTGTCTGTAAATTTGATCAGTTTACCTTTTGATAAGATCGGACAAAGTGGGGGGGAGCACGGGTGGGACATGGTGTGGAGAAGCCTGCCCAACATATTCTTCACCAGTTCCTGACTGAAATAACATTTCTGATGAGGTACACATAGGTGCACGATAGTTGTAAGAACCTCCTAATTTATTAAGTTTCATGCAGCTCTTAATAAATTCAATACACTTTATTCCCACACACCTGTCATTAAGACTGGCATACAAATCACCAATCTTAATAAATCGGGCCCATTGTGTTAGTGCAATGTCAGCCACATTCACCTATCTATCAGGGCATGTAACTGACATGATGAACCCTGAGACTACCTGACATTGTGCCTCCTGTGGCTGACATTTTATGGGTGCATGTAGTTGGCACAGCATATGAGAAGCATGTGGGTGATAATTTATCTGGGAACGTTTCTACCACTTTATGAATTGCTTTGACTATCAATATATATACAGCTTATACTTGGCACTTGGTGCCAAAATCAGGCAGGAAAACACAGCACAAAAACGTTGCCATGGAGCACGGAGCACACCACAGACCAGTGTCCGCTTTTCTCTGTCCGAAGGTTGGAAAGCTATAAAACAAGCCTGTCATATTTATCTTCAGTTAAAGAGTTTGGCCACTTCATCTATGTTTAAAAAAATTGAAATGATTTTGCGACACTTTCTAATACATCAGTATTACATGTTCTGCTCCTGCACTTCTTAGTGCCGCCTTCCTCACAGACTGCACAGCTGTAGTGTCCACAAAATGGCTGCTGATGGAGGAGCAGTGACCAGACCTATCCATCAGCCTTCCCTATAAGAAAAAACTTCACATGGCAAAGCCTTTTTGCAATTGGAAGAGTCTGATCACATGCTCCTCCTTCGGCAACCACGCGAGAGCTGTGAGGAAGGCGGCAGTAACAAGTGCTGAAGGCGAAGCTATAATACTTATATATTACTAAGTGTCACAAAATCATGCCCTCAACACATCTATTAAAAGGAACCTGCATGAATCAGAGACTAGCTGCGATTGCAGGTATGTTTTACCTCTGAAACGCTGCAGAGTCTCAGAGACATCATTTGAAGAGCCTTCCGGGGACTATAGGGAGAGGTCTAAAGGTACCGTCACACTCAGCGACGCTGCAGCGATATAGACAACGAGCCGATCGCTGGAGCATCGCTGTTTAGGTCGCTGTAGAGACGTCAAACACAGCAACTCCAGAACGATGCAGGAGCGATCCAGTGACGTAACGGCGACTCACTTATCGTTCTCGCTGGTTGTTAGCTCCATGTAAAACGTTGCTGGCGTCGTTGCTTTTGCTGTCAAACATGACGACTCACGCCGACCTGACGACCAAATAAAGTTCTGGACTTCTAGATCCGACCAGCGATGGCACAGCGGGATCCAGATCGCTGCTGCGTGTCAAACACAACGAGATCGCTATCCAGGACGCTGCAATGTCACGGATTGTTGTCGTTCTCGTTGCAAAGTTGCTGAGTGTGACGGTACCTTAAGTAGTCTGGGGTTGATCCCAGCTGGCTTCTCGCCTCTAGTTGATTGGCAGGTCTCTGCCATTTGTGTCCATTGGAAGCAATCTGTGAATCAACTGGAGCAGTGCCGAGAGAAACTGGGCGGGAGAGGAGATGGTAACACCAGAGTAGTTAGGTCTATTCCTATGGTTCCTGGCCGGCTCGTCAAACTATGTCTTCTCTGAAGCAGTGGAACGTTTCAGAGAAAAAACATACCTGACTGCAGTCGTGAAGCTAAGGCTCATGCTGCCGTGTTTGGACAGCATGAATCAGCTGACGGGTTCCCTGTAAAGTGGCCATCCCCTTTAAGGCTATTCTCAAATAGGAGTCAGATGTCCTGTAATATGTTATGTGCCTTCAGGATGCTCCGAAGCCACATAAAAGCAGATGCTTTTAGATCTAAACAGACCGCTCTGATTTATACTCCATTCACTGCAGTCCTCTATGGTATATATTTGCTTTAGTAACCCTCACAGTGTTAGTGCTTAGAGACATCTGTTCCTCCTGGAGTAGGCCTGGAATCTTAGCTGCACACTGGGATCGGAAAGTTAGGAAATAGTATAAATAGCATGTGACTGTACATCACTAAAAAGGGCCTTCAGCGCACCCATCGTGTCTGTTCAGGCAGGCATCTAGTATTCAGACTAACACACTGAAATAGAGGTACGTTCCCTAAAGTCACCTCTGTGCGTAGAGGTACAGCAACGGTACGGACATTGCATGTTTGTTGTAATTATGTTTACCCCTCCTCACATGTAAAGCGCCATGGAATAAATGGAGCTATAATAATAAATAATAATAATAATAATCATCACGTTTTATGGAATAATCTTCATTTATAAATTTCAATTAACATATTCATCTACGTTCTCCTTCCACTTTTTATCTGTCTCTCAAAATTATTCATAAATTAAACTACTAGTAGTACATCAAAGCACACAAAAAACTACTTAGTGCAGACCTAGGCAAAGTGCGGCCCATGGGCCACATCTGGCCCGCAGACCGAGACAGCAGAAGGGCTGAAATAGTGGCCCACGGGCTGCACTGTCAACTCCCCCGCCCGCCCATTCTCCGCCACCGCTCTTTACAGCCTCTGGATGCAGATAGCAGTGAATACATTGGTGGCGGAGGGATCAATGGCTCTGTCTTCCACAAATCAGTGTGTGAGACAGTAGTCGTAATGACATTATTTCATCACTTCATTTGTGCACTGCGGACAGTCAGTGCATCGGAAAGAGCAAAGGCAGAGTGCCGGGGGAATGGGAGCAAAGTGAGTATGTGTTGTTGGGGACTGTGTGGAGCTCATGCTGTATATAGAGAAGCTTATGCTGTATATAAGAGGCCATGTTGGGCTCATTCTGCATATAAGGGGCTATGTAGGGCTCATGCTGTATATAAGCAGCTATGAGAGGCTTAGACTGGATATAAGAGGCTATCTGGCACTTATACAGTACATAGGGGGCTATGTGGGGCTCATACTGTATATGAAAGGCTATGTGAGTCTCATACTGTACTTGGGGGCTATGTGGGGCACATGATGTATGTAGGGGACCTATATGGGGCACATGCTGTATATAAGAAGCTACATGGGGCACATGCTGCATATAAGGCTACATGGAACAAAGAAAGAAAGTACATGCACCAAGAAAAATGGGATCACCACACCAATAGTTATACTACAAAAAATGCAAAAAAAATGTTATTGATAAACAGCACCACACAAAGACCGTAATTTAAAAACAATTAAAAAGCCTCCATAACAAGCTGGAGGGTTTCAGGTCCATTCAGAATATGAGTTAAATACTCAAGAAAACATTGTACAGGTGTGGACCTTGAGGAAGACGCTTTAAGCGTCGATACGCGTGGGTCTAACATTGCTACAGCCTGCTTTGCTAAATATCTAGATGACCTGCCTGACGGTGTGGGGACACTATACCGGCTCCGATCTTGTTTGAGACTGGTACTATCTGGGTATTTAATCTCTAACATATACTGTGGACGGTGAGGTCTCCCCACCAACTGTGGGAGTTATTGCTGTATGATTTATGCTAACTGACCCCATTTTTTGAATGAGATGCCTGAGATAAAGACCTTGCTTTATTGTTTCTGAAAAGGGGGAAAACAGCATGCATATACTGATTGGTTTACATCATTGTGAGTTTGGTCTCTTTTAGAATTATATATGCATAATAACTGATGCAGACTGTACAATGTTTTCTTGAGTATTTAACTCATACTCTGAATGGACCCGAAACCCTCCAGCTTGTTGTGGAGGCTTTTTTATTTTTTATTAAATTACGGTCTTTGTGTGGTGCTGTTTATCAATAAAAATTTTTTTGCATTTTTTGTAGTAAAACTATTGGTGTGGTGATCCCATTTTTCTTGGTGCATGTACTTTGTCTTTCTTTGTTGCTGGTTGTTATGAATATGCATCAGGTGATCCCCCCTGTCTCTTTCATTTAGGTGGATAGTGCCCGCTCAAATTTGTGTTTTTTGGCTTATAAGGCTACATGGGGCACATGTTGTATATCAGAGGCTACGTGGGGCACATGCTGTATATAAGATTCTACATGGGGCACATGCTGTATATAAGATTCTACATGGGGCACATGCTGTATATCAGAGGCTACGTGAGGTGCATGCTGTATATCAGAGGCTATGCGGGGCACATGCTGTATATCATAGGCTATGCGAGGCACATGCTGTATATCAGAGGCTACGTGAGGTGCATGCTGTATATCAGAGGCTATGCGGGGCACATGCTGTATATCATAGGCTATGCGGGGCATATGCTGTATATCACAGGCTATGCGAGGCACATGCTGTATATCAGAATACGTTGGGCCTATTCTGTATATCGGAGGCTACGTGGGGCACATTCTGTATATAGGAGGCTATGTGGGGCTCATACTTTATATTGAAGGCTATGTGTGTCATATCGTATATAGGAGGCTATGTGGGGGCTCATACTGTATATAGGGGGCTGTATGCCAGCTTATACGGTATATAGGGGATGCTAGTATACTTAAGTGTGCTCATTATTAAGTTATACAATTAATATTAATGTAGAATTATTATAATGAATGTGTTAATATTGAGCAGAATTAATTTTAGTCTATTTGTTAAGCTTTCCACAACACTCAGGGTCTCTTATGTCATCCCTCCGGAAAATTAATTGCACATCCCTGACATAGTGGAACCTGCTAAACTAGTGGGGCACATGCCCCATCCCTGCTGAATCGGGATGTAAACAAACAGAGCTGCAGATTGAAAAGTACTACATGGAAATTTAAAAAAAAAAATACAATTTAAGGCATGTAGGCAGTAAGCAGTGCACCGTAGGTAATAGTATTTTTTGGTTACTTTTAGACATTTTTACACAAACAAAATTAATGTATGAGATTCAAGGGGTGTACACATGGTGCGTAGATGGGTTGCAATGGCAGCTAGGGGTCAGACACTTGTGTCTGCCACCACGGTACGCCTGTGAAGATGACGCGGTGGCTGGCATTCATAGGAGACTTTGATTTTTACTATATAATATACCATATAGCATAAGTAATTACACAAATGGAGGTTCATGCTCCCTAAGGAGACTAAAAAAGTTTAACAAAAATTAAACTATAGAAAAATTAAAGTATATTTGAATCAACCAATTTTCCTCCATTAAAAATAAATAATAAAAAAAATCTGTTATCCTTTAATCTGCAAAGGAAACCCTGATCTATAAAGATAGAAAGCTAACTAGCCCGATCAGTAAGCTCTGTAAAGAGAAAAAAAATGACAGAATGGGTTTTAAAAAAATGCAAGCCCATAGTGGTATCAATAAAAAATGTCAGCTCGGAACGCAAGCCCTCACACAGCTCAATTCACCAAAAACTTTTGTTACGGGTCTTGGAAAATGGTGAAACATACACATTTTGTTTTATGAATTTAAGATTTTTTTTCCCCTAAGTAAATAAGCAAATATGTATTCATTTTAGTATCGCCATTAGTGTACTTACTAGGGGAATCATATTGCCATGTAATTATTTTCCCATGCATTGTTAAATATATGTTATTCAAATCTGCAACTTGTCCTGGAAGACAAGAAACAAACTGTATGGATAGAAAAATGAAACAGTTACAACTCTTGGCAGAAGGGAAATTAAAGGGAGTCTGTCACCCCTTTTTTTCGATTTGAGATAAAAATATGGTTCTATTGTGCATGAGCTCTGCATTACAGCACTACCTTCATATCCCCCACCTTTGCTGAGAAAATACCTTTGCAATCTCTATCCGTTTTCCTATGTAAATTACCCCGGTCTGGTCCGATGGGTGGGGCCTATTCGCCACCTCTCCCCCCTCTCCTCGGCATTCTCGACTTAGGCTACTTTCACACTAGCGTTGTTTGCTGTACGTCGCAATGCGTCGTTTTGGAGAAAAAACGCATCCGGCAAAGTTGCCCGCAGGATGCGTTTTTTTCCATAGACTTGCATTAGCGACGTATGGCCACTCGTCGCATCCGTCGTGCGACGGATGCGTCGTGTTTTGGCCGACCGTCGGCACAAAAAAAGTTGCATGTAACGATTTTTTTGTGCGTCGTGTCCGTCATTTCCAACCGCGCATGCGCGGCCGCAACTCCGCCCCCTCCTCCCCGGACCTTACAATGGGGCAGCGGATGCATTGTAAAACTGTATCCGCTGCCCCCGTTGTTCATTTTTGTCACAGTTTGCATCGGTACGTCGGGCCGACGCATTGGCAACGGCCCCGTACCGACGCTAGTGTGAAAGTAGCCTTAGCGAGATCTGTGAATAGCACAGATCCCGTACAGTTTCTGCACGTGCGCATTGAATTGGCCTCTAGCGCCTGCGCAGTATGCTTTGCCCAACTGTGGTCAAAGCATAAAATCACTATTGCACATGCGCCCAAATTTTTCATTACGTTCTATGCCCCCTTGCATGGCAAGACTTCCGGGGCACAGAACGTAATATAAAATGGTGAGAGGCCACTTCAATGCGTAGGCGCAGGAAAACAACGCCAACGCAGGAAAGAAGAAAAATTAATACGTAGAGCAAGGTAGAAGGTGAGGAGAAACGGCAAATAGGCCCCGCTCATCGGACCAGACTGGGGTAATTTACATAGGAAAACGGAGAGATTACAAAGGTATTTTCTCAGCAAAGGTGAGCAATCAGGGGATATGAAAGGTACAGCTGTAATGCAGAGCTTATGCACAATTGAACCATATTTTTATCTCAAATTGAAAAAAGGGGTGACAGATTCCCTTTAAAGATGAAAGCACAAGTCGGTAAGGGGTTGAGACCTAGTATAATTGGAATTTGTCCTAAACTTAAAGAAGCACTCTCATCAAAGTAATTATCCTCTTAGTGTATTGCAATCATAATATTACCGTATTTTTCGGACTGTAAGGCGCACTCTTTTCCTCTCAAAATTTGGAGAAAAATGGGGGGGTGTCTTAGAGTCTGGATATACCTGCTGTGGCTTTGGATGGGGAGAGGGGAAGCGGCAGCGGCGGAGCAGTGAGTCATTAGAGGCAGGAGCCGCCTCCACGGCTAACACCTGTGCCCACTGCACTCCATGCCCAGCGTCACTGTCATGTGCTGACTGCAAGCATAAATCGGCTGCCGGCATCAGAACAGGATGATGCTAGGGAAGCACAGGGAAGGTAAGTAGACCGGTTTATGGTTTTTTTATGTTTTTCTGATGGGTCCATACTTACCAGGATAGTGATGAGGTGGCCATGCACACCAGAATGAGGATGAGGAGACCATGTATACCAGGATGGGGATGAGGGGACCATATATACCAGGATATATTAGTAAAGAATTGACCACAATTTTCCTTCAATTTTTTTAATATTTTCCTCCTCTAAAGCCTAGGTGCATCTTATGGTTGGCTTATGGACATCATTGTAAGAAGATGGGAGGCCCCGGACCGGACCGCGACGCCCATTAGACCGGACCGCAGCGGGAACGCCCCTGGGTGAGTAAAATCTAACCTCTTTTTCTCATCTTTCAGGATACATCGGGGGCTTATCTACAGCATTCCAGAATGCTGTAGATAAGCCCCTGATGCCAGTGGGCTTAGCTCAACTTCAATTTTGGGGGTGACAGGTTCCCTTTAATTAACAACATACGTGACTAATTAATATGAATATATGGCTCTTCACTAATAGAATATATATACTTTCTAATGGGGTGAGGAAACCTCCCAAAAAATGAAGAAGTCCATGAGGTTAAAAATTATCAATCTTAATTGACTGATTATACACTTTGATTGGTGGAGGTTCTGTATAATTAGGCAACTGCCCCTCACCTTAAGACGCCCCCAGAATAAGCGAGGCAGAACGGGCGTCGGGGTGAAAGCCCCTGCAGCTGACACGCATAGAAGTTTCATATGACATTTGTATTTGGTGTTTTTTTGTTCCTATTGTTGGAATTCCCTTACTTTATGGCACCTTAAGCCATCATGTACATTGTATCATTGTATCTTATCGACTCGAGGACAGACACTCTGCACTGTTTCACTTCATTGTAAGGGATTACTGTAGCTTTATTTTTGTGGGCTATGTGCAATAACATTACTAGTTCTGATATTGACAAATTTTAGATTAATATCTTTCTACTATGATCTGAAATTAACCGCTTGTCAGTACTTGTCTTATACAATCGTTATGATTCAACATTAGGAGACTTTAAACTACTTAGTATTATAATTCTTTCTATATATATTCTTTCATTTTTTCACCCATTATATAAAAATTCTGTACATATATGTAATAGATTACAGCCACTTGAGAATTAATATTGGAATATTAATAGTGGTTTTGTAGTTTATAACTTAGATATTTGTGATATTTATGATATTGTCAGCCTCAGTGTCTTTGAGCATTTCTGTATTTTTAGCATCTTTAATTACTAATTTTTATCATCATAATATTCAATAAAGATTTATAATATTTAACCTCATGGACCTTTTCTTTTTTGGGGGGGTTTCCTTACCCCCTTAAAAAGTATATATGCTGCAAGCCTACAACCTGCAGTGATCCTTAGTCTACTGAACCACCAAATGACCAGCTCTACCCTCTCCTAGTGTATCCTCACCCATCCCCTGCAGACTGTGAGCCCTCGTGGGCAGGGTCCTCCCTCCTTCTGTACCTGTGTGCCTTGTTTTTTTCTCATTTTATTGTATTTTTCTATATTTACCCCCCTTTTTCACATGTAAAGCGTCATGGAATAAATGGCGCTATAAAAATGTATAATAATAATAATAATACTTTTAAAATGTGTATCGGCTGCATTTTCGGCCCCGGTGCTTACTTTTTTTTGCAATTATCTGCAAAATTACTTTAGTTAGAATTTTGAAACTCTAGGTATTCCTCAAGTATGTCGCTGTTGGTAATATCCAGTTGTTCATGTAATTTTTTTGATAGGCATTTTGGTGTAACAATGCTTTTTTGGGGAAAGTCACATCTGTACTGAAACTGAACGGGGGCGTTTTAGGCCCCTGCTATTTTTATCGTGTACTCAGCAGTACAAGAAATGTAGCTGCCTCTAGTTTACTCTAAATTCATATACCGTTGTGTGTTTTTCATATCTTTGTTTGAAATTTGGCAAAAAAAAATTTGGGGGGTGTTTTCTGCTAAAAATTATAATTAAAATGTTGTGCATTATTACTATCTTATTTTGCAATTTTGAAATAAACTTGTAAAAGTTATTTATGTGAGTTTCTCCATATGATTTGCACGGGGGCAAGGTAAAAGTGTAGGTTTGTAACGTCACGCATTCTAGGGTTAAGTAACAAAAACCTGGTGACGGATTCCCTTTAATGTGACTGATTTCAGACTGCATAATATTTAGATGCTAACTATAAAGGGTCATGGGAACTTTTTCTTCCGCGATGTACTCCAGACATGTCTCCTGAATGGGAAATACTCCTGAATGGGAAACCACTGAGTAAATCTGACAGGGAGAAGGACTTGGGGATCCTAGTTAATGATAAACTTACCTGGAGCAGCCAGTGCCAGGCAGCAGCTACCAAGGCAAACAGGATCATGGGGTGCATTAAAAGAGGTCTGGATACACATGATGAGAGCATTATACTGCCTCTGTACAAATCCCTAGTTAGACCGCACATGGAGTACTGTGTCCAGTTTTGGGCACCGGTGCTCAGGAAGGATATAATGGAACTAGAGAGAGTACAAAGGAGGGCAACAAAATTAATAAAGGGGATGGGAGAACTACAATACCCAGATAGATTAGCGAAATTAGGATTATTTAGTCTAGAAAAAAGACGACTGAGGGGCGATCTAATAACCATGTATAAGTATATAAGGGGACAATACAAATATCTCGCTGAGGATCTGTTTATACCAAGGAAGGTGACGGGCACAAGGGGGCATTCTTTGCGTCTGGAGGAGAGAAGGTTTTTCCACCAACATAGAAGAGGATTCTTTACTGTTAGGGCAGTGAGAATCTGGAATTGCTTGCCTAAGGAGGTGGTGATGGCGAACTCAGTCGAGGGGTTCAAGAGAGGCCTGGATGTCTTCCTGGAGCAGAACAATATTGTATCATACAATTAGGTTCTGTAGAAGGACGTAGATCTGGGGATTTATTATGATGGAATATAGGCTGAACTGGATGGACAAATGTCTTTTTTCGGCCTTACTAACTATGTTATGTTATGTTACTATGTTATGTCAGAAGACAGAATCGTTGGAGGCTTTGGCTCAGATATTTCCATATCGCCAAGAAATGATGAGGACGCTCCCTGTGAAATCAATTAGACTACCGTATATGCTTTCTGCTTGCGTCAAAGATGTTCCACAGCAGAGCTGCGCAAAGGCAAAGGGGCAACTGACCAGCAAACTAGCAATGTTCTTAGCTTTCAGACCCCCAGACTTAATAGACCAGTGTCAGAAATAATCTTTTTGGCTTTTCCTTCATTATTTTCCTGGTCCTGTGCTCACAAGTAGTTTTATTTTATACCTTACCCATTACCTGATCTCCAACATCACAGGCTCGGACTGAAATGCGTTGTGTATGTCACACTCACATATAACGCTACACCAGCATACACAGGGGGTTAGGTACAAAATTAAAGTTCCACACTTCTTTAAAAGTAACAGATAAAATCCATCCTAATGATTCTCATCCAGGAATAATGCCAATGAAAGAAAGAAGCAAACTCCAAACCGCAAAATGTACAATTTTCAACTGTGAAACCCTAACCCAATGTTAAAAAAAGCAGCAGGAAGAGAGTCTTTTTATAATGGGCCTTGCTGGAAACTATGCAAGTTCTTGCCAAAGTTTCTGCCTCCAAACAGCATTAGCAAACTTAGTCTTTAACTACTTAGCTGCCAGGCAAAAAAATAAAGACAAGCTGAGTTCTACGATTGAGCTTGAGAAAAACCTTACGCCACACACAAAGCCATCTCTGAACGATGATTTCATAGCAGAGCACTATCCACAAGCCTGGATAGATGATATGTTTAGTGCAATAAGCTCACACTTCTGCAGCAAAATATCTTTAAGAAGGCAGAGACATTCCTTCCCTCCAACAATCCATCTTATTAAACATTGGAATTTTTAGTTATAGGGATTGTTGATGTAAAATGCCCAGCGTCTCATAATCTCTTCAACTGCTAATGATCCTAAAATAGAAGATGATGCACGCTGATATTATAACATTCATAAATGTGTGCGAGAGTTCAGGACTGCCGGCAAGACACCAGAGCATTGCAGGAAAAGCAGATTACTCACGGACACAGGGACAAATGCCAATAATAGATGATGGGCTCTGTGTCATTACATAAGGTTAACTTGCCACCATGAATTATTAAAAACCCTGCTGTTCTGTCCGGTCTGGGGAGACCTATTTTGAACTTTGGTATTTTTTGGGGTGTTCAAGATGCGGTTCTGAAACTTGTGGTTGATTGACTTAAATGAGGATGGGTCGGTCGGCCACGGGTTTCAGAGCCGCATCTTGAATATTTTAAAGAATATTGAAGTTCAAGGTTGGTCATTTTTGACCAACAGAACAGCAGGGTTAAGGCTGCACAAAAAATCGTAAAGTCTAATGGTTCAGAAGTGGTATTTATGCAGTGTTTTTTCGGCACCAAAAATTAGATTGATGGCAGGAGAAACATTGCCTTCAATATGCACATTTTCTTGTGTTTTTCACCCATTCATTTGTATGTGTTCAAAACACTGCAAAAACACTGAAAGAATTGACATACACTACCGTTCAAAAGTTTAGGGTCACTTAGAAATTTCCTTATTTTTGAAAGAAAAGCACAGAAATACACTCTATACATTGTTAATGTGGTAAATGACTGCTAGCTGGAAACGTCTGGTTTGTAATGCAATATCTTCATAGGTGTATAGAGGCCCACTTCCAACAACCATCACTCCAGTGTTGTTATGGTACTTTGTGTTTGCTAACTGTGTAAGAAAGCTAATGGATGGTTAGAATACCTTTGAAAACCCTTGTCCAAGTATGTTAGCACAGCTGAAAACAGTTTGGCTGATTAGAGAAGCTATAAACCTGACCTTCCTTTGAGCTAGTTGAGCATCTGGAGCATTACATTTGTTGGTTCCATTAAACTCTCAAAATGGGCAGAAAAATAGAACTTTCATGTGAAACTTGACGATCTATTCTAGTTCTTAGAAATGAAGGCTATTCCATGCGAGAAATTGCCAAGGAACTGAAGAATTCCTACAATGGTGTGCACTACTCCCTTCAGAGGAGAGCACAAAAGGGCTCTAACCAGAGTAGAAAGAGAAGTGGGAGGCCCCGCTGCACAACTGAGCAACAAGACAAGTACATTAGAGTCTGTAGTTTGAGAAATCTATGCCTCATAGGTCCTCAACTGGCAGCTTCATTAAATAGTACACGCAAAACGCCAGTGTCAATGTCTACAGTGAAGAGGCGACTCTGGGATGCTGGCCTTCAGAGCAGAGTGGCAAAGAAAAAGCCATATCTGAGACTGGCTAATAAAAGTAAAAGATTAATATGAGCAAAAGACCACAGACATTGGAGAGAGGAAGATTGGAAAAAAGTGTTATGTACAGACGAATCCAAGTTTGAGGTGTTTGGATCACACAGAAGAACATTTTTGAGACGCAGAACAACTGAAAAGATGCTGGAAGAGTGTCTGACGCCATCTGCCAAGCATGGTGGAGGTAATGTGATGGTCTGGGGTTGATTTGGTGCTGGTAAAGTGGAAGAATTGTACAAGGTAAAAAGGATTTTGAATAAGGAAGGCTATCACTCCATTTTGCAAAGCCATGCTATACCGTAGTCAATCCAGAAGAAACTCAGCTGACAGCACCACCGTACTAGGGAAATAACTTGTGCCTGCTCACCTGTGATGGGAGTCCTGACCGCCAGATCTGAGGTGCTCCAGCCACTGAACAAGTCCAATATCAAACAACGAAGAAGAAAGGAAAGGCGGCACTCACAGATCCATTCCGAGCGGTTACTTTATTGCTTAAAAAGCCATCACAGCCGGGGGTACTGAACAAACAGTGCGGCAAGCCTGACCATGCTATACCGTGTAGACAGCGCTTGATTGGAGCCAATTTCATCCTACAACAGGACAATGACCCAAAGTACACCTCCAAATTATGCAAGAACTCTTTAGGGAAGAAGCAGGCAGCTGGTATTCTATCTGTGATGGAATGTCCAGCTCAGTCACCAGATCTCAACCCCATTGAGCTGTTGTGGGAGCAGCTTGACCGTATGGTACGCAAAAAGTGCCCATCAAGCCAAGCCAACTTGTGGGAGGGGCTTCTGGAAGCGTGGGGTGAAATTTACAGATTGCCTCAGCAAATTAACTGCTAGAATGCCAAAATGCTGTAACTGCTGCAAAGGGAGCATTTTTTGACGAAAGCAAAGTTTGAAGGAGAAAATTATTATTTCAAATAAAAACCTTTTTTCAAACCTTGTCAATGTCTGGACTAGATTTTAAATTCATTTGGCAACTCATTTGATTAATAAAAGTATGAATTTTCATGGAAAACACAAAATTGTGTGGGTGACCCTAAACTTTTGAACGGTAGTGTATTGCATCTTGGCAAAAATGCAGCAGGGCTCAAAATATGCAAGGAAAAAAACTACAACATGTGCATGAGATTTCAGAAATCCCATTGCTTTTGCTGGTACTGTAAAATGCTGTGTGCTTTCCGCACCAAATATATTCTGCTTCATTTATGCAGCATAAACACACCCTTACAGTGTTAGCAAAGTGGATGTAATTAATAGAAATCTCGTTCCCACTGCGCTTTTTTTTAATACGCACCGTAAACTGACCTGCGGTACATTTTTGAAATCTGCAACATTTCAATTTGTCTTGCAGATTTGATTCATGTGTGTGGATTTTCCCCATAGACTTCCATTAGATGCTGAAAATGCGAAGTTAAAAATTGTCTTTTTTGTGCATCTCCTCTGAGGAAAGGCACTAAAAACAAATGCTCTCCATGCATGACTATATCAATAAAGTTTAGTTAAAACCAAATACCAGGAAATATCAAAAGCAAAGCAGCTTTATTTAACCCATTAATGACTGAGCCAATTTTGACCTTAATGACCAGGCCATATTTTACAATTCTGACCACTGTCACTTTATGAGGTAATAACTCTGGAACGCTTCAACGGATCCCACTGATTCTGAGATTGTTTTTTCATGACATATTGTACTTCATGAGTGTTAAAATTTCTTTGTTATGACTTGCATTTATTTGTGACACAAATGGAAATTTTGCAAAAATTTTGAAAATTTCACAATTTTCAAACTTTTAATTCTTATGCCCTTATATCAGAGAGATATATCACACAAAATAGTTAATAAACAACATTTCCCACATGTCTACTTTACATCAACACAATTTTTGAAACATAATTTTTTTTTTATAGGTAGTTATAAGGGTTAAAATTTGACCAGCGATTTCTCATATTTACAACCAAATTTGTAAAACCATTTTTTTAGCGACCACATTACATTTGATGTGACTTTGAGGGGCCTATATGACAGAAAAAAAACAAACAAAAGTGACACCATTCTAAAAACTTCACCCCTCAAGGTGCTCAAAACCACATTCAGGCCCCTTTCACATGTCCATTTTTTTCCGGTAGTGGAAAAAACGGTACCGAAGATATCAGTGTCTGTATGTCCATGTGTGTACTACGTGCGGCACACGAGTGGCATCTGTGTGCCGCCCGTGTGCCGCATCAGTACCATACGGACAGCCGCTGGGGAAAAAGTGCTACAGTAAGCGCTGTTGCCCAGCGTCTGGCGCTGAAGCCGGCTCTCATCCATTCTCCCCTGCTCTGCTGACGAGCTACTCATGCAGGGGAGAATAAATGAATGAAAAACCCAACGTGGGGTCCCCCTATGTTTTTAAACCAACTCGGCAAAACTCACAGGTGCGGGTTGCTATTCTCAGGCTGTTAAGGGGCCATGGATATGGATAAAAACAGCAGCCCGCACCTGCCCAGAAAAGGCACATCTCTTAGATGTGCCAATTCTGGAGCTTTGCCCGGTTCTTCCCACTTGCCCTGTAGTGGTGGCAAGTGTGGTAATGGGGGGTTAATGTCACCTTCCTATTGTAAGGTGACATTAAGCCTGGCTTAGTAATGAAGAGGTGTCAATAAGACACCTCTCCATTACTAATCCTATAGTTGGTAAAGGGTAAAATAAACACCACACAGTAAGAATAAAGTATTTTACTGAAATCATACATCACACAGTTTTGCCATCTTTATTATACTGCTAATCCAAGCGACGCCCTCGATCTCCTGTAAAAAAAATAACAATAATAAACCAACAATATACCATACCTGTCCGGTTTTCAGTCTCAAGGCGTAATCCATATCTGGGGAATGTACAGTTTACAACCGGAGCGGTGCTAAGATGCCACCGCCCCGGCTGTAAACTAGTGGGGAATGAATAAGAAGCAACGGGCACAGGCTCAGTAACTAGCGGTGACGTCACTGAGTCTGTGCTCGCTGCCGGCATGAACTCCTGTGACCTCAGGACCATGGGAGAATGCAAGTGATGAAGGCGCTGTGACAGAGCTTGAACTGCCATGACCTCTTCACTTGCATTCTCCCACGGTCCTGAGGTCACCGGAATTCATGCCAGCAGCGAGTGTGACACCCCAGGGTCCTGGTCGTCATGGTGGCATTGCTTTCCCCACGGGGAGAGTGATGTCATGCTTGGAAGCGATGAAAGATCTCTTTTATCAGGTAATCACATACGCACAACACGTTCATACTCCAGGCCAGAAAGGGGAGCTCTGAACCCGGATTAAGGGGAACTTCCCTAATATATTCTGGCTGGAGGGGAAGTTAGTGGGCAGTCTGTCAGAGGAGAGTGCAGTGGGACAGTGAATGTCAGCAGGACTGAAGGGGCCGTGTAGCCAGAGTTGCTACAGCTCCTAGAGAAAGAGAATTAAAAAGGATAGGACAGCTTGTGGAAAGTGTACAGGAGAGAAAAGGCACCGGAGAGTGACACCAGGGGAACAGAGCAGTGATTCGGCTACCTCCCTGGCTGAGCGCAGATTCCGGTAGCCGGAGGACTGAGGCCGTGTCGGACTCTAAGAGACATAGCTGAAACCGGCAGGACAGCTGAACTTTAAGTTACCTGTCCACCTTTGCACCCAGGAGGCACAGTGACACATAGGGCCTGGGTCATGATAGAGACCCTATAAAAAGGCTCGAGTCACCGGTCATACGGGTTTGTGTCCTAACCTTTATGGGGGACAGAGAGGAACTGTGAGGACCTTATCAGAAGCCATAGGCAGTAAGGGACTACAAGACCACCACGCTTTGAGGAAGGCTTTCATCTCCACCTGGTAAATGGGACGGATTCACTTCGAAGCTGGCTAAACCCTGCCTGTACCTGTGATCTGGTGCCCTGGACCGCAATTGCCTGAAGCTTCAGTTAACCAGGTAAAGAGACTGCAAACCCATGTCCTCCGTTTCTTTACTGCCCCATTCACCATCTTCACCTATATACCGGAAGCCCTGGGGACCTACTTCACCTGTTGGAAGTTATTCCATCTAGCTGCCATAACATCACCCCAGCGGACCCCTTTAAGCAGCGTCGGTCCCCTCTGACCGAATACAACAGGTGGCGTCACAAACACAAACTTTATTCACCAAAGCCTTTAAAGACTTTTTCCCTTTTAAGTGAGCGCCAAGGGCCACGGACTGGCTCGCAGCCACCGTGACATCCCCTTTAAGTGCGACCGTACCCGGTACCGAGTATCCCCATTGCCAGTGGTGGGCTGGATCGGGTATCAAGGATGCATTTTCCCCCTGGGCCAGTCCTCAGGCAGCTGTTCAGGGCCGCCGGAGAACCAGCACTGTACTTTTGATTGCGGCCACAATATCCTATGTAAGGAGGTGGAATACAAGAAGAGTCCGGGGGCGATTACCTTCTCTGCTCCGTGCCTGGAACCATTGAGCTGGGTTACAGGTTCCCCGGGGGACAGACAGAGACTGGGACAGGAAGGAAGCCGAGCAGAGAGTGGAAAAGGCGCGTGCGCAAGTGGCAGAGCAGCATGAGCAGTGGTCAGGGCAGGATGCAGCTGCGCTCCGGGGAGGAGAGAGGGCTCCCGGTCAGAGGACAAATGCAGGGAGATTGCCCAGAAAGACTGCATCTTGTGAGTAGGGTTGAGCGAAACGGGTCGAAATTGTTCAAAAGTCGCCGACTTTTGGCAAGGTCGGGTTTCATGAAACCCGACCCGACCCCAGTGGGGGGTCGGCCATGAAGTCGGCGATCTTTTGAATCTGGAATCGGAATTCCGATCCCGATTCCCGATATGTTTAAGATATCGGGAATTGGTATCGGAATTCAGATTAAAGTGTAAAATATAGAATTAAAATAAAAAATATTGCAATACTTACCCTCTGACGCGCCCTGGTACTAACCGGCAGCCTTCCTCCTTCGAATCCGCGCTTCTAGGACCTTGCCGTGACGTCGCGGTGACGTCGCGGCTTGTGATTGGCCGCGCGGCCGCCCATGTGACCGCTCGCGCGGCCAATCACAAGCCGCGACGTCACCCGCGACGTCACCGAAGGTCCTGGAAGGGCTGATTCTTAGGAAGGAAGGCTGTCGGAAGGAAGCAGGGCGCTTCCGAGGGTGAGTATATACCTAATAGGAATATACTCACCCTCGGAAGCACCCTGCTTCCTTCCGACAGCCTTCCTTCCTAAGAATCAGCCCTTCCAGGACCTTCGGTGACGTCGCGGGTGACGTCGCGGCTTGTGATTGGCCGCGCGAGCGGTCACATGGGCGGCCGCGCGGCCAATCACAAGCCGCGACGTCACCCGCGACGTCACCGAAGGTCCTGGAAGGCTGATTCTAAGGAAGGAAGGTTCCCGGTTAGTACCAGGGCGCGTCAGAGGGTAAGTATAAGGATATTTTTTATTTTAATTCTATATTTTACACTTAAATATGGATCCCAGGGCCTGAAGGAGAGTTTCCGCTCCTTCAGACCCTGGGAACCATGGAAACCCAATGCACTGCATTGGGTTTCGAGTTTCGGCCGACCCCGACCCCGACTTTTTTATAGGATCGGCCGATTTCACTCGACCCGACTTTTCCAAAAGTCGGGTTTCGTGAAACCCGACCCGATCCTATAAAAGTGAAGGTCGCTCAACCCTACTTGTGAGTACATGAAAGCGGACTCTGCTGTGACTGGAGAGGGGTGCCCTGACACCCGTGCAGAGACAGTGGCCCGTGCAGAGACTGTGGCCCGTGCAGAGACTGTGACCCCTGGTACCCACGGTATCAGTGCAGGGCCCTTGATTCCTGTTAAGAGACTTAATGATAGACTGAGCATCGTTTTCCCGGGATAGGCTGTGCTGCAAAAGTTAAAGACTCAGAGCCTGTGCATATCATATTAACTCCCGAAACCCCAGCCAGCGGGCTCCTAGAGACTACTCAGCCCACGGACAACAGAGGGACGACAAGTGCCGCTGTTTCTCGGTGCCTACATTGGAGAAGACGACCCTTCAAGCAAGTCCTCATCAGACTGATAAGTGTTCTTTTTCTCAAGAAATCCCGCTTAATTCTGTTACACTGTTTGACTCCCATATTTTGCACCGTTATCTTTTCAGTTCACATTCTACTGTTTTCTCCCTGCGAGGAAAATATTGTCCCTGTTAATAAATTGCCCCCCACAGTTGGTCTGTCTGTTCAATGGTGACATACTCAACCCTGCACTCTATTACACCTACACAGAGCATCGCATTTTTTCCCGCTCTGCGGCCTAGCTTGCAGCAGTGATTAGGTCATCATGTTGCGACCTCGTAACACTGCCGCTGCTGGTGACACAGAGCATTTCGGAAGAGTCGGGGACGCGGAACCGGCGCCTGGTGGGAAGAATGGAGCAGCAGGAGCTGTGCTGCTGAAGATTAGAGATGTCATTTGCTGTGCATAGGGTATGGGGCATGAATCCACGGTGTTAGTAGTCCATGAGGGCAGCTGCACAACATTGCTAGCGTGTGTATGAGTATGTGTGTATGTGTATGTACGTATGTATATATATATATATATATATATATATATATCTGTGTGTATGAGTGTTTGTGTATGTGTGTGTGTGTGTGTGTGAGTGTATGAGTGTGTGTATGTATGTATATAACTATATATATATATATATAATCGCCACGAACTGGGTGTCGTTGCTACGCATGCGTGGGAATAGCGGTGACATGTATGTCACTTGCACTTGCGCAAGTGACATTCATGTCACCGCTATTCCTGAGCATGCGCAGTAACAGCCACAACATCAGTACCCCCCCACCGGCCCTCACATCAGCCCCCGGCTCCTACCTCCATGCCTCCCAGCGGCCCCGACCTCAGTGCCCCTCACCGGCCCCGACATCAGTACCCCCCACCGGCCCTGACATCAGTACCCCCCACCGCCCCGATATCAAACCCTGGCTCCAACCTCAGTCCCCGGCTCCAACCTCAGCGCCCCTCACCGGCTCCGACCTCAGTACCCCCCACCGGCCCCGACATCAGCGCCCCCTCACCGGCCCTGACATCAGTAGCCCCCCCACCGGCCCTGACGTCAGTACCCCCCAACAGCTCTGACCTCAGCGCCCCTCACAGTCCCCGACATCAGTGCCCCCACTGGCCCCAACATCAGTACAAAGTATCACACAAGATAGCATTAGATACAGCTAGATAGTATGTATTGCACATGGCACATGGGCCCCTGTCGCTGCATTCATCTACTAATGGGGGTTCTGTCCCTGCATTCATCTACTGATGGTGGTTCTGGCGCTGAATTTATCTATTGATGGTGGTTCTGTCCCTGCATTCATCTACTGATGGTGGTTCTGTCCCTGCATTCATCTACTGATGGTGGTTCTGTCCCTGCATTAATCTACTGATGGTGGTTCTGTCGCTGCATTAACCTACTGATGGGGGTTCTGTCGCTGCATTCATCTACTGATGGGGGTTCTGTCGCTGCATTCATCTACTGATGGTGGTTCTGTCCCTGCATTCATCTACTGATGGTGGTTCTGTTGCTGCATTCATCTACTGATGGTGGTTCTGTCCCTGCATTCACCTACTGATTGAGGTTCTGTTGCTGCATTCATCTACTGATGGTGGTTCTGTCGCTGCATTCACCTACTGATGGTGGTTCTGTCGCTGCATTCATCTACTGATGGTGGTTCTGTCGCTGCATTCATCTACTGATCGTGGTTCTGTCGCTGCATTCACCTACTGATCGTGGTTCTGTCGCTGCATTCATCTACTGATGATGGTTCTGTCCCTGCTTTCATCTACTGATGGTGGTTCTGTTCCTGCATTTATCTACTGATGGTGGTTCTGTCCCTGCTTTCACCTACTGATGGTGGTTCTGTCGCTGCATTCATCTATTGATGGTGGTTCTGTCGCTGCATTCATCTACTGATGGTGGTTCTGTCGCTGCATTCACCTACTGATGGTGGTTCTGTCACTGCATTTATCTACTGATGGTGGTTCTGTCACTGCATTTATCTACTGATGGTGGTTCTGTCGCTGAATTTATCTACTGATGGTGGTTCTGTCCCTGCTTTCACCTACTGATGGTGGTTCTGTCGCTGCATTCATCTACTGATGGTGGGTCTGGCGCTACATTCATCTGCTGATGGTGGTTCTGTCGCTGCATTCATCTACTGATGAGAGTTCTGTCACTGCATTTATCTACTGATGGTGGTTCTGTCGCTGAATTTATCTACTGATGGTGGTTCTGTCCCTGCATTTATCTGCTGATGGTGGTTCTGTCCCTGCATTCATCTACTGATGGTGGTTCTGTCGCTGCATTCACCTACTGATGGTGGTTCTGGCGCTGCATTCATCTGCTGATGGTGGTTCTGGTGTTGCATTCATCTGCTGATGGTGGTTCTGTCCCTGCATTTATCTACTGATGGTAGTTCTGTCCCTGCATTTATCTACTGATGGTGGTTCTGTCCCTGCATTTATCTACTGATGGTGGTTCTGGCGCTACATTCATCTACTGATGGTGGTTCTGTCACTGCATTCACCTACTGATGGTGGTTCTGGCGCTGCATTCACCTACTGATGGTGGTTCTGGCGCTGCATTCACCTACTGATGGTGGTTCTGTCCCTGCATTCATCTACTGATGGTGGTTCTGGCGCTGCATTCACCTACTGATGGTGGTTCTGTCCCTGCATTCATCTACTGATGGTGGTTCTGTCGCTGCATTCACCTACTGATGGTGGTTCTGGCGCTGCATTCACCTACTGATGGTGGTTCTGTCGCTGCATTCACCTACTGATGGTGGTTCTGGCGCTGCATTCACCTACTGATGGTGGTTCTGGCGCTGCATTCACCTACTGATGGTGGTTCTGTCGCTGCATTCACCTACTGATGGTGGTTCTGGCGCTGCATTCATCTGCTGATGGTGGTTCTGGTGTTGCATTTATCTACTGATGGTGGTTCTGTCCCTGCATTTATCTACTGATGGTGGTTCTGTCCCTGCATTTATCTACTGATGGTGGTTCTGTCCCAGCATTTATCTACTGATGGTGGTTCTGGCGCTACATTCATCTGCTGATGGTGGTTCTGTCGCTGCATTCATCTACTGATGGGAGTTCTGTCACTGCATTCATCTAGTGATGGTGGTTCTGTCGCTGCATTCACCTACTGATGGTGATTCTGGCGCTGCATTTATCTACTGATGGTGATTCTGGTGCTGCATTCATCTGCTGATGGTGGTTCTGTCCCTGCATTTATCTACTGATGGTGGTTCTGTCCCTGCATTTATCTGCTGACGGTTTTGTCACGTCATTCTACTACTGGTTCTGATCATGTTCACATGTAGCAAACCATAATGTGCTTCATGGCTATGTTAAAACTGAAAATGATATGGTTCCATATGTGATATCTGAGGTTCTGTAGGCAGGTCCAGGTGTGCCCAGCATAGAGCATAGTTAAAAAAAAATTCCTAGGTAATGATAAGAAGCATAACATATTTTGCTTCACTACATATCTGAAAATGTGTATCCAGTTTAAAAATAATACATGAGCATAATATGTGATTTGTTGATCAGTAGAAACGCTCATGTGAGCTGATCCGCGTACTGTTAGGTTTTTCACTGAGCAGCTCTCAGACAGGCAATACAGTAGTAGGAATATAGGCTATGAAGCAGCCGGAGGTAAACATGTTAAAGTTTTTGCCCAATTTTAAGTTACAAGTCACTCTGTGACTGCAGACTCGTGAATCCTCACATTGCTCGCAGTGCTGTGGTGATTCGGTGGGCGTGTGACTGCAGGTAAGTGTTTGCATACATGACAACTAGCCTTGCTCGGTCTCACTTAATACACCTGTATTGAGCAAGGCCAGAAACAGTCTAGTTGTAATGTGGCTGGAAATATACACATTAGGGCAGTCTCACACGTCCAGATAATTCCGGTACCGGAAAAAATCGGTACCGGAATTATCCGTGTCCGTGTGCCCCTACGTTTTTGTGGCACATCAGTGTGGCACACGTGCGGAACACGTGTGCCGCCCGTGTGCCCACTGGGTACCACACGCACCGTGCTGGGTACCACACGTACCAGAATCTGGTGCTGAAGCCGCGATTCATATCTTCCCTGCAGCAGCGTTTGCTGCAGAGAAGATATGAATAATAGTGTTTAAACTAAAGATCTATGTGCCCCCCGCCCTCCCACCCCCTGTTTGCTCCCCCGCTGTTCTGAAAATACTCACCCGGCTCCCTCTTTGGCTGTCGCTGCTTCCTGTTCTGGCCGCATCTTCTCCTGTATGCGGTCCCATGGGGCCGCCGATGGGAGGTGGAGCCGCATATTCATTACTGTAAATGAGCGGCCCCACGTGACCGCATACAGGAGAAGATGCGGCCAGGAGAGGAAGCAGCGCCGGCGAGGGAGCGAGCCGGGTGAGTATTTTCAGAACAGCGGGGGGTGGGGGGGCGCACAGGTGGGAAGATAGATCTTTATTTTAAACATACTTATTCATATCTTCTCTGCAGCAAACGCTGCTGCAGGGAAGATATGAATCGCGGCTTCAGCACCAGTGGGGGGGACAGCGCTTAATGTAGCGCTGTCTCCTGCACGGCACACGGACTGCACACGGACAACATCCGTGTGCGGTACGTGTTTTACACGGACCCATTGACTTTAATGGGTCCGTGTAATACGTGCGCTCCCTCGAACACTGACATGTCGGTCCGCAAAAAATCAATGACATCTGCACAGATGCATTGATTTTTATGTGTCTACGTGAGTCAGTGTCTCCGGTACGTGAGGAAACTGTCACCCCACGTACCGGAGCCACTGACGTGTGAAACCGGCCTTACATAGTTGATCACATAACTGCCCGCTCCCACCGCCAGCACCAGAGAATCCTCACAGCGCACAGTGCACAGTATGTGAGGATTCACATATAGCGACTTTAGACTTGTACAGTAGCTTAAGATCGGACAACCTTTTTAACGATCGGCCGCTACTCATGGGCCACTGCTGTGTGCATGCCCCCCAGGCTAAAATTTGCCAGCCAGCCCCTGGCCATTGCCCTTGTGGGCGACTCACGAGCACAGACTCATATAATGTTTATATTGTTTATAATATTCTATGGCGCCATTGTTGTTGGCGCTCTGGGTTTGTGTGTAATATTTATCAAAGGGCTGCTATGGCCATATTACTCAAGTCGCATGCAGTCTTGTGTTTATTTTACATACACCAGATATGGTGGGAAGGTTGATGGGTAATAGTTAAAACAACCAAATCCTTTTCTGACTTGTCAGAGAGATCTCCAGTAGAGATGAGCGAATATGTTCGGGTCCCTCCTTATTCGGCAAGCTATAGTGCTTACCGAATGAGCTTTAGAGGGAACCCGGATAGCTGGATCGCTCCACAGCTGCATGTGTCGCGGCTGTGAGACAGTCACAATACATGCATGGATAGCCTGTGTGTTGGGCTCTCCATGCATGTGTCACGACTCTCACACAGCTGCGACACATGCAGGTGCGGTGATTCGAACATATTATTCGAGCAGGCCGAAGTCACTCATTTAGCACCTGAGCATGATGAGATATCACCTTATCTGAGCACGTTCGCTTATCACTATTGCCTGCAGTGCATGTTAGTTTTATTCACCAAAGCTCTGCATTTTTGTCCATTGTTTTCTATGGTTGAAAACACTGCAAAAACGCTGAGGGTATGTGCACACGCTGCGGATTTTGCTGCAGATTTGCAGCAGTTTTCCATGAGTTTACAGTACCATGTAAACCTATGGAAAACAAAATCCACAGTGCACATGTTGCGGAAAAAACGTGTGGAAACTATGCGTTGTTTATTCTGCAGCACATCAATTCTTTTTGCGGATTCCACAGCGGCTTACACCTGCTCCTCAGTAGGAATCTGCAGGTGTAAAACCGCAGGTGAAATCCGCACAAAAACCACGAAAAAACCTAGGTAAATCCGCGGTAATTCCGCAGTAAATCCGCAGTGCGGATTTTAAGTTGAATATGGCTCTCAAGGTAAGAAAGGTTGGGGACCATTGATCTAACCCTACAGCAGACAGTGGACAGCAAGTTACAGAGGAGGGAGGCACATAGTGGCCTGCATTTTAGGCCGGTTTCACACATCAGTGGCTCCGGTACGTGAGGTGACAGTTTTCTCATGTACCGGAGACACTGACTCACGTAGACACATTGAAATCAATGTGTCACTGCACATGTCAGCGTGTTTTCACGGACCATGTGTCCGTGTGCAAAACACGGAGACATGTCAGTGTTCGTGGGAGCGCACGGATTACACGGACCCTTTAAAGTCAATGGGTCCGTGTAAAACATGTACCGCACACGGACGCTGTCCGTGTGCAGTCCGTGTGCTGTGCAGGAGACAGCGCTACTGTAAGCGCTGTCCCCCCCACGTGGTGCTGAAGCCGCCATGCATATCTTCTTTCCAGCAGTGTTCGCTGGAGAGAAGATACGAAAAACCCTTTTTTTTCCTTGTTTAAAATAAAGATCCCTGTTGCCACCCCCCTCCAACCCACTGTGCGCCCCCTTTCCGCCCCCCCGGTGTTAATAAAATACTCACCCAGCTCCCTCACAGTGTCCTGTCCTCGCTGCACCTTCTCCTGTATGAGCGGTCATGTGGGGCCGCCAATTACAGTCATGAATATGCGGCTCCACCTCCCATAGGGGTGGAGCCGCATATTCATTACTGTAATAAGCGGCCCCACGTGACTGCTCATACAGGAGAAGGTGCGGCGAGGACAGGATGCTGCGAAGGAGCCGGGTGAGTATTTTATGAACAGCGGGAGGGCGCACAGGGGGTAACATAGTAACATAGTTAGTAAGGCCGAAAAAAGACATTTGTCCATCCAGTTCAGCCTATACTCCATCATAATAAATCCCCAGATCTACGTCCTTCTACAGAACCTAATAATTGTATGATACAATATTGTTCTGCTCCAGGAAGACATCCAGGCCTCTCTTGAACCCCTCGACTGAGTTCGCCATCACCACCTCCTCAGGCAAGCAATTCCAGATTCTCACTGCCCTAACAGTAAAGAATCCTCTTCTATGTTGGTGGAAAAACCTTCTCTCCTCCAGACGCAAAGAATGCCCCCTTGTGCCCGTCACCTTCCTTGGTATAAACAGATCCTCAGCGAGATATTTGTATTGTCCCCTTATATACTTATACATGGTTATTAGATCGCCCCTCAGTCATCTTTTTTCTAGACTAAATAATCCTAATTTCGCTAATCTATCTGGGTATTGCAGTTCTCCCATCCCCTTTATTAATTTTGTTGCCCTCCTTTGTACTCTCTCTAGTTCCATTATATCCTTCCTGAGCACCGGTGCCCAAAACTGGACACAGTACTCCATGTGCGGTCTAACTAGGGATTTGTACAGAGGCAGTATAATGCTCTCATCATGTGTATGCAGACCTCTTTTAATGCACCCCATGATCCTGTTTGCCTTGGCAGCTGCTGCCTGGCACTGGCTGCTCCAGGTAAGTTTATCATTAACTAGGATCCCCAAGTCCTTCTCCCTGTCAGATTTACCCAGTGGTTTCCCGTTCAGTGTGTAATGGTGATATTGATTCCTTCTTCCTTCTGTGTATAACCTTACATTTATCATTGTTAAACCTCATCTGCCACCTTTCAGCCCAAGTTTCCAACTTATCCAGATCCATCTGTAGCAGAATACTATCTTCTCTTGTATTAACTGCTTTACATAGTTTTGTATCATCTGCAAATATCGATATTTTACTGTGTAAACCTTCTACCAGATCATTAATGAATATGTTGAAGAGAACAGGTCCCAATACTGACCCCTGCGGTACCCCACTGGTCACAGCGACCCAGTTAGAGACTATACCATTTATAACCACCCTCTGCTTTCTATCACTAAGCCAGTTACTAACCCATTTACACACATTTTCCCCCAGACCAAGCATTCTCATTTTGTGTACCAACCTCTTGTGCGGCACGGTATCAAACGCTTTGGAAAAATCGAGATATACCACGTCCACTGACTCACCGTGGTCCAGCCTATAGCTTACCTCTTCATAAAAACTGATTAGATTGGTTTGACAGGCACGATTTCTCATAAACTCATGCTGATATGGAGTTAAACAGTTATTCTCATTGAGATAATCCAGAATAACATCCCTCAGAAACCCTTCAAATATTTTACCAACAATAGAGGTTAGACTTACTGGCCTATAATTTCCAGGTTCACTTTTAGAGCCCTTTTTGAATATTGGCACCACATTTGCTATGCGCCAATCCTGCGGAACAGACCCTGTCGCTATAGAGTCCCTAAAAATAAGAAATAATGGTTTATCTATTACATTACTTAGTTCTCTTAGTACTCGTGGGTGTATGCCATCCGGACCCGGAGATTTATCTATTTTAATCTTATTTAGCCGGTTTCGCACCTCTTCTTGGGTTAGATTGGTGACCCTTAATATAGGGTTTTCATTGTTTCTTGGGATTTCACCTAGCATTTCATTTTCCACCGTGAATACCGTGGAGAAGAAGGTGTTTAATATGTTAGCTTTTTCCTCGTCATCTACAACCATTCTTTCCTCACTATTTTTTAAGGGGCCTACATTTTCAGTTTTTATTCTTTTACTATTGATATAGTTGAAGAACAGTTTGGGATTAGTTTTACTCTCCTTAGCAATGTGCTTCTCTGTTTCCTTTTTGGCAGCTTTAATTAGTTTTTTAGATAAAGTATTTTTCTCCCTATAGTTTTTTAGAGCTTCAATGGTGCCATCCTGCTTTAGTAGTGCAAATGCTTTCTTTTTACTGTTAATTGCCTGTCTTACTTCTTTGTTTAGCCACATTGGGTTTTTCCTATTTCTAGTCCTTTTATTCCCACAAGGTATAAACCGCTTACACTGCCTATTTAGGATGTTCTTAAACATGTTCCATTTATTATCTGTATTCTTATTTCTGAGGATATTGTCCCAGTCTACCAGATTAAGGGCATCTCTAAGCTGGTCAAATTTTGCCTTCCTAAAGTTCAGTGTTTTTGTGACTCCCTGACAAGTCCCCCTAGTGAAAGACAGGTGAAACTGTACAATATTGTGGTCGCTATTTCCTAGATGCCCGACCACCTGCAGATTTGTTATTCTGTCAGGTCTATTAGATAGTATTAGGTCTAAAAGTGCTGCTCCTCTGGTTGGATTCTGCACCAATTGTGAAAGATAATTTTTCTAGGTTATTAGCAGAAACCTGTTGCCTTTATGGGTTTCACAGGTTTCTGTTTCCCAGTTAATATCCGGGTAGTTAAAGTCCCCCATAACCAGGACCTCATTATGGGTTGCAGCTTCATCTATCTGCTTTAGAAGTAGACTTTCCATGGTTTCTGTTATATTTGGGGGTTTGTAACAGACCCCAATGAGAATTTTGTTACCATTTTTCCCTCCATGAATTTTGACCCATATGGACTCGTCATCCTCATTTCCTTCGCTAATATCCTCCCTTAAAGTGGACTTTAGACAAGACTTTACATAGAGACAAACCCCTCCTCCTCTCAGATTTTTACGATCCTTTCTAAACAGACTGTAACCCTGTAAGTTAACTGCCCAGTCATAGCTTTCATCTAACCATGTCTCGGTTATTCCCACTATGTCAAAGTTACCTGTAGATATTTCTGCTTCTAGTTCTTCCATCTTGTTTGTCAGGCTTCTGGCGTTTGCGAGCATGCAGTTTAGAGGATTTTGTTTTGTTCCAATCTCCTCGCTGTGGATTGTTTTAGAAATGTTCTTACCTCCCTTCTGAGTATGTTTTCCTGGATCTTCTTTGTTCAAGTCTAATGTTTTTCTTCCCGTCCCCTCTTCTTCTAGTTTAACGCCCTCCTGATGAGTGTAGCGAGTCTTCTGGCGAATGTGTGTTTCCCAGGTTTGTTGAGGTGTAGTCCGTCTCTGGCGAGGAGTCCATCGTACAAGTAATTCACACCGTGGTCCAGGAATCCGAATCCTTGTTGTCTGCACCATCGTCTTAGCGAGTTGTTTGCATCAAGGATCCTGTTCCATCTCCTGGTGCCATGCCCGTCTACTGGAAGGATAGAAGAAAAAACTACCTGTGCATCCAGTTCCTTTACTTTCTTCCCCAACTCTTCAAAGTCTTTGCAGATTGTCGGTAGGTCCTTCCTTGCCGTGTCATTGGTGCCAACATGTATCAGAAGAAATGGGTGGACGTCCTT
Organism: Ranitomeya imitator; assembly: GCF_032444005.1. Lineage (NCBI taxonomy): Eukaryota > Metazoa > Chordata > Amphibia > Anura > Dendrobatidae > Ranitomeya > Ranitomeya imitator. The sequence goes on along the minus strand of NC_091284.1, from coordinate 699,255,881 downwards.
GGAGCTGAAGAGCTTTGGTATCCTATCGGTCACATCCTTGATCATCGCACCTGGAAGGCAGCATACTTCTCTTGCGGTTATGTCCGGTCTGCAGATGGCTGCTTCTGTGCCTCTCAGTAGTGAGTCTCCCACCACCACCACTCTTCGTTGCTTCTTGGCTGTACTTTTTGCTGTCACTTGTTGTTGTGTGCCCTTTTTTTTTTGCTTGCTGGTATTGCTTCATCCTTAGGTGTGCCATCTTCATCCTCTACAAAGATTTGATATCGGTTCTTCAGTTGTGTGGTTGGTGATTTCTCCATGGTCTTCTTGCTTCTTTTGGTCACATGCTTCCACTCATCTGCTTTTGGAGGTTCTCTGACACTTTTTTCACCTTCTGTGACCAGTAGAGATGCTTCTGTTCTGTCTAGAAAGTCTTCATTCTCTTTGATGAGTTTCAAAGTTGCTATTCTTTCTTCCAGACCCCGCACCTTTTCTTCTAAAAGGGCCACTAGTCTACACTTCTGACAGGTGAAATTTGATTCTTCTTCTGGTCGATCTGTGAACATGTAGCACATGCTGCAGCTCACCATGTAGGTTGTCACATCTGCCATGTTGCTCCTAGATCCTGCTGACTTGCTGTGTGTTATCCTTCTTGTGTAATCTACTCAGCCAAGCTCTCTTGCAATAATGTCCTACAGGCAAAAATTTGCGTGCCGTAAGGCGCGCGGTTTGGTGATGCTTTCCAAGCAGCTGGTCCCGGCTGTACCCAACGATCTTCTAGCTTAGGAAGACTCTTCGCTCTTCCCAGAAGGCACCTGGAATATGCAAATTAGCCTCTTCAAGCTTGAATCCCTGGTTTGGTGATGCTTTCCAAGCAGCTGGTCCCGGCTGTACCCAACGATCTTCTAGCTTAGGGAGACTCTTCGGGTGGGAGGGGGGTGGGGACAGGGATCTTTATTTTAAACAAGGAAAAAAAAAAGGGGTTTTCATATCTTCTCCCCAGCGAACGCTGCTGGAAAGAAGATATGCATGGCGGCTTCAGCACCAGATGCAGGGGACAGCGCTTACTTGTAGCGCTGTCTCCTGCACGGTCCGTGTGGTAACCAGTTGGCACACGGGCGGCACACGGCTGCCGCACGTGTGCCACACTGATGTTCACGGTAAGCACACGGACACGGATAATTCCGGTACTGATTTTTCCGGTACCGGAATTATCTGGACGTGTGAGACTGGCCTTAGGGAAATTTTGCAGGTGTAAAACAATTGCTGTAAATAAAATAATTTACAATTTTTCTATTTCGGAAGCTATTACATTGAGATATGTTTATTGAAATGTCAGTGACCCTTTGGCATACTTTCAGGGAAAAAATAAAACTTCAGGTGCTCTTAGATAATCATGTTCAGCATTTTACTGGAGCCTTTCACTTCATATCTCAACTGTTAGGCTCTTTCCTAAATATGGGTGTACACCGTCACATCATATAGGATACTCATAGTTTTTAACATTGGTGAATGAATAATCCACTGCCAGACACCTTCAGACATGAAATTAGAAAATGTCCGCATGCTTACTCTTGATCACATTATACTTCCCACATAAAGAGAAACTTCCTTCTTGAATCAGTCAGTACTTGCTGAGAACAGGTCCGGGTATACTAGTGTGGGCTGTTTCTACTGAGTGGCAGAAATCAGAGACCAGCCACAGCACCACATTCTGAATGGGATTTTCTCTGATAGGAACCTCTTTAACACTAGAAATCCCAGAAATTTTGAGGTCCAAAGGTTCTAAAGGTAGAAATGTTAAATGACCCCTCTCTGGGACTTCTAGTGTTAAATCCAAAACAGCACAACCGTAGGGCTGCAGAAGTAGCAGTACACTTTATGTGCTCCCTCTGTCACATAAAAGGACATCAGTAGTCTATAAATGGCACATGCTAGGTGGGGGATCTGTTAGACGATGGTCATACAGAGCATTTTGGCTGCTTTTCTTTCAGCAGCCAAGTCCTGCTCTCTTGGCAGTAAAAACGCTGCGTTTATAACACCAATTTTTCAGCATTTTCGCTGCGGTTTTTGCAGTGCTTCATGTGTATTACATGTGTGCTTTGTCTACTGAACATGTTTAATAAATTAGTTGTATTCATCAAAAACAGTTTGAAAATAGTACGAAAATCGCTGTTGCATTTTTTCACTTCCTCATTGCTTTTTATGTTTGAAAAAAAACACCACAAAAACACTGAAATAGACACGCTGTCGATTTAAAAAAAAAACGTTTCAGTTTTACAATTCAGTAAAAAAAACAAAAAAAACAATCGTGTACATGAGATTTCTGAAATCTCATAACTTTTGCTGGTAAATATCCCATAACCTTACAGGACCTACAGCCGCAAGTTACCTTGTACTGTAACCAAGAAGTATCATTTCTCCTTGCGAAGATTGACATGCTAAGTATGCCGAGATGAGGAGACTTAAAGCCGCAATGCTCCTCTGGGAAATATGCTACTTATGCAAATTGTCTCTTCAGAGAGGAAGAGAACTAGAACTCTAGTGCCACCTATTGGAAGTAGCAATCTTACAAGTCAATGACGACCCTTTAACGAGCCTTGTCACATGATGTAGGATAATAGCTAAACCAGAATCTCAATTTGCAGACACTGTTTTTCGGGGTACTGCCCCTCGTCAGTGCAAAAATGGAGATCTGGTTTGGCTGTGTGACAGAATATCCAAGAAATACTGTTTCTCCTTGCGGAGATTGACATGCTAAGCGTGCTGAGATGAGGAGACTTAAAGCTGCAATGCTCTTGTACTGTAACAGAAGCCACTGCTGACCAATAGTGCCTCCCCAGGACATCACCAATTAATCAGCCTCTAAATCAGACCTATCCCTCCACTGTTGTGACAGCAACAAATCCCCTCTTTTTTATTTTTATTTTAAACAAAAAAGAGGGGCGGTTGGGGGGGGGAGGCAGCTGGATCCAGGGAATGCAAGAGGCGGTAACAATCTCCTCTTCACCTTTTATTGCCCCCATAATCCTGCCCCCAGTCCTTATCCACCAATCAGATTCCCTGTAGGTATCCTACAAGAAGCCCTGCATTTATTTTTAAACTATGTATCCCCTTACCTCCCAGCCTCTAAATTGTTATGAGGCCTGTATGGCCTATAGGGCTCCCCGGCCTTTCTTTTTATGCAAAGCTTATCCTGTATCACTCTCCTGTCCATTTTCTATCTCTGCACCATCCACAGTCTTTACTCCCCACACAGTATTCAGTTAAATCCCTTACCTCCACTTCTGAACGCAGCTCTGCTGCAGAATCCTAATCATCTCTTCAATTCCCCATGTTTAAATGCTGCTATCAGTAGCTCACAGATTTTACTGACAGTACAAGATTGTGTATATTAACACACAGGACATACATTTACAAATGGGTTTGTAACTGAACATTATCGAATGGGGCAGGAACCATAACTATTCATGCTGCTGGCTCTCAGGTAATTTTCTCTACTTTCATTATGACGTCACCTCAATCTCATCTCTGGTCTCATCATGCTACTGTCTGTTGACCTCCATTTTGGATGGCCTTGCACTGAATATGGAAAGGGCCTAGGACTGTGAAGGAGTTATTTGAGCCCTTAGAGGTTAAAATAAAGTGCGGAAAAATAATGGGGCTGCCCTAAGCCTTTAGCGGTGTGGTATAAAGGGAGTTATAATAGGGAGAAAGGGCGCCAACGGCCATTCGGCCAGTTTATCTGAAGATGTCCACCTTGGAAGAAAAACTACAGGACAGGATTGCCCAGGAAGGCATAGGCTGGCTGAGATTCTTATTGTCCCCCCACCGAGAGTCCGGAGGAGCTGTACAGGGAAGGCCCCCCACAGTTATTCGAAATGGCGAGCGAGGCCTCCATCGTGCCTGGACAGTTTGCAACTCAGTGAAGAGGCCGCACCTCCGTCAGGGAGATACAATGGCTGGAGGCGGCAGTGACTCCCACGTTGCAGGAGGGCAATTCAGAAGGTCCTAACGAATAGAGTTGCAGACTGCTGTAGGTACGGGGATATCCTGCAGTGGCCCAGTAGTAGTGGAAGTGGGCTTCTCATGCAGTTAGGAGTCATGGATCAGAGAAGGGTCAGTCGCAAACGCCCATTTAGCCGTTGCTGGTGGGCCTCAGACTGATAGTGAGCTGCAGCTGAACACATCAAGGATGGTAAGAAGAGAGGAATTAGCAAGGGGAAGTCGATCATTGGTAGGTCCAGACAGTACAAAGTATTTTTTGCAGGTTCCAGCAGCAGCATTGGAAAGAAGGTATGGAGGCCTCAGTTTCAGGGGACATCACAGGTCAGGTGGAAGACAACATGATGGGAGAAGAAGGTCACTATCTGACAGTTTTCATTGTCTCAGTCTGTCACTTCAACTTCTTTGCCAGACGAAGGAAGGAACAAGCTGCACACTGTCGTTTCGCAGCACAAAGGTCTGGAGTTTCTGTAGCGACTGACCTTTCTACGCATAGGATGGAGCTGGATTTACAACCAGGAAAGCCAGTTGGTGCAACATTGGGGACACGGACCAGAAGTCATCAGGAGAGTGAGTGTCCTGTGTTACAGACATCATCCACACCTCTTTGAGCACATGATCCAATCAAGAATTTAGTTTCTGCTTTAAAGACTGTTCTAACAGGTTTAGAATAAGAAAGTAGGCAAGGTAACCCACCTTTGATTCTGAGTGGGGAGTTTTCTCCACAGCCTGGGATGGATTCCAAGGCTCAAGGTTTAGTTTTCAGGGATATGTTTGTTTGTGAGTAGCTCTTTTGTGTACCCATGTGGTCTAGGAAACAAGGGAAAAGATTAGACATGGAGAGTGTTTTGATTTTTGGTCCCTTTTTACTAGTTTTGGCTCACAGGATTTGTTGACTTCAGCCAGAGAAATGTCCAAAATTGTTGCTTTTTGTTGATACGATATTTAGTGTTCATGTTACATGGGGGGGTGGCATGGTGGAAATATGATGAGGAGTTCCACTGACGTCTAGCGCTATGACCGGGTGTAGGTTGGCAGCAAAAGCCACGAACGTATGGATTCAATTCATTTTAACCCAACTACCACCACCAATGGTCCTTTCCCGTTAGGGCCTCCTCCACCGGCCATTCCCAAGGGGCAGCATCATCCAGACACAGTGGAACATATTGGTTATACAATGAAGGGGACTGCCGATTCTTTGCCACGTGTAAGTTCAAACATGAATGTACAGTATTTGAATAACCAAGGTTGCTTCTGGAGGTTTTTTTGTAAAGGGTTACAGATACCTTTTCAGTTTTCAGCAGTGTCATTATTTAGATAAAATTTAAAATCTGTTCAGGATCATACAGAGTTAGAGAAAAATTGATGAAGAAGGTGGTACTTGGCAGGATGGCTCAGCTTTTCATCATCCCGCCTTTTGAAAACTTGAAAGTATCTCTTGTTGGTTTAGTGCCTAAGATGGAGTCAGGCAAGTACCATCCCTTATGGATGTAATTGATAAAGGATTGCAATATGGCTTTTCCCAAGGGTCTCTTAAGGATTGTAATTTTTTCTATTTCAGGGTCCACGTCGGCAAAAGTTATGTTTGTTATAGGACATTCATTCATTTTCTGGGAAGAAAGGAAAGCAGGCATCCGTCCTGGTGGACTTAATTTTGGCAATTTGCAGGTTTCAGGTTCTTGGAAAGGGGTTAGAGGCCTCCGAGGGAACTCTCTGCCGTATGATGTTGTAATGAGTGATTCATTACTTAGATTTAAGAGGGGACTGGATGCCTTTCTTGAAAAGTATAATGTTACAGGTTATATACACTAGATTTCTTGTTAGGGTGTTGATCCAGCGAACTAGTCTGATTGACGTATGTGGAGTCGGGAAGGATTTTTTTCCCCAATGTGGAGCTTACTCTTTGCCACATGGGATTTTTTTGCCTTCCTCTGGATCAACATGTTAGGGCATGTTAGGTTAGGCTATGGGTTGAACTAGATGGACTTAAAGTCTTCCTTCAACCTTAATAACTATAACTATGTTACTAGGTTGTCCCGACGGTTGTACAATTTAGCAGTCACTTTGAAGGTAACGTTATATTTGTAATTCATGCAGACGGTAATGACTTGTACAAGATAAAGGTAGGACATTTGTTGGCTTTAATGAAGCATGGTTTTCAAGATTTAAGGATTTATTTGAGAATGCCACTATTGTTTGGTCGAAAATAGTGCCCGGATCAATTGGCGTGAGGCTAGGAGCCAATGAGGGGTTGAAACGACTACGGGATTGCTCAATGTTAGAATTTCAAAGGATGCTCAGGCTATGGGCAGTGTAGTAATAAGACATAGGGAGTTAAAGGGGGATAAATAGGATGTACTTAGGAAGGATGGGGTTCACTTGAATGAAATAGGGATATATATTTTCCTATCAGGTTTGCAAGATGGTTTGGAAAAAGTATCAACATTTTCAAGTTGGGTTGGTTGGAATACAGTGTAGGGTTCAATTACCCTCCGCTGTGGCGGTTCTCATCCATGCCTGATAAGTTTTATTTGCAAGGCCAGATGTACAGCAGTGGTTGCCCTATGGAATTTCGTTTGGTGTAAAGGAACGGTATGAAGAATACAAAATGGGCATGGACGTTGAATGACTTTCTGGCAATGTATGTATTGTATTTTTTTTTTGGTGGGGGGTTAAATAAAAGCTGTGGCCAACCCACTTAACCCAACATTTGGTTTTCTCGTATCATTATTTAAATATACATCTTTGTGATGTTTTGATTATGCAGCCCAATTTATAATGTGAAGAGGTTATTACGATTTATGCTCCTTGCAGTCTGGCCTGTACTGTGCTTCTGTGTGTAAACTACGTCTCCCCCATTACAGAGCTCTTATAAGAATGCAGAGAGGAGGGGATTCTGTTTGGCACTGGTATTTCATCGGTATGACACTAATGATGGACTTTATAGCATGATAAAATTACATATACACTTTATAGAGGATCTTTCACTGGATTTTTTTTATTATTTATAATGAGTACTGCCTCCATTTGTTGCTACCCCCTAAATTCTGGAAAAGCTTTGATTTTTTCTGTGCTCCTCCATTTCAAATATTTACTCCTTTGTAATAAAAATGCTATTTTTTATTTTCAACCAACTGGGCGTAAACCGTAGAACTTCTGTCATTGAGGAGAAATAGCAACCGCTCATAGAACATTTTTCTGGTATCCGACCGGTTGGCTGAAGTGCAAAATTAGCATTTTTAGTGTCAGGTAGCATAACTTTTGAAAGGGGGGGCACAGAAAAAAAGAAAAAGTTCCAAAATCAGTGGGACTCAAGCAATTGGAGGAGATACTCAGGTTAGATTAAAAATCCAGGAACAATTCCTGTTTACGGCCAAGTATTTGGTAAGGTTTTTTTTTTTACGTCAGTATTAATTAGACAAAACCAGAAGTGGAACAATCAGAGGAAAAGTATAATAGAAACACGTCACCACGTCTATATTTATCACCTACTCCTGGTTTTGGCTTACAAATACTGAGGTAAAATACTGACCAAATACTCAATGTGTGCATGTGACCCAAGAGCTTTAGTCTTGTTTCTGTATTAAAGCTGGGATAACTTTCCCCAAAACGTCCTTGCATGTTTTGTAGGTAGAAGTGCAGCAGAAAAATGCGTTTGTAATTATGAGCAAGACACCTGACTCACTTTACATGCTGCTTACCTGAACTCTTCTGAGATCGCATGGACCTCTATTTTTTCTGTAATCACATGCTGAGGGCATGGGGTTCACAGACCTGTCAGGTTCTCCTTATTTCATAATCAGTACATATCCACTTTAACCTAAAATGATAGAACTTCTGCAATTGAAGGTCTGTACATAAATGGGGCTTTGTAAAAGGACTGGAAAGGTAGTCTCCATGTCAGTTCAAATTACATGTATTAAAATGACAGGTCTCATTTTGGTAGCTTAACACTGGATGCGCATATCCATATTCATGTACTGTAGCTGTCTATGATTTAATATGATCGCTCTTTGTAGATAGAACATCATGTTATCGGCAGCATTTTGTAGGTGAGTTGATAATAAGAAAAAAAAGTGTTTTTATGAATGCTTATTTATGAATATATATTAAGGCCCATATATATATATATATATATATTCATAATAGGGAAAATAAGTACTTTATACACTGCCAATTTTGCAAGTTTTCACACATGCAAAAAATGGAGAGGTCTGTAGTTTATATCGTAGGTACACTTCAACTGTGAGAGACCGAATCTAAAAATAAAAAAACAGAAAATCACGTTGTGTGATTTTTAAATAATTACATTGTAGTTTATTGCATGAGATAAGGAAAGCATCAGAGAAAAGGAGGAAGAAAAATTCATAAGACTGTGTACCCACCATATCTTCTATATATATTTTGAAATGGTGGTCTTTCTCATTGAACTGTCTAACCTCTAATCTTGACAAAACAGCTACATTGGTTATATGCGGCCAACACGGGCATAGCGCATTCACAGCACAAGTACACACACCCAGCCAGGACCCTCCTCCTTCATGTGCTTGTTTATAAGAGACAAGTACCTCGCCCACGGCTACCGCCCCACGCCACATTACATGGAGACAGACACTTCCAGTATTCTTAAAGTGCTGACAGGATGGTGCTTTATCTGTTCAGTTTATTTAGCCTTTCCAATTGAATATTTGTCAATGTGTCAGATGGAGCATGATCACTCTGTCCTTAACCCCTCTCTGACCTTAGACGTACTATCCCATCGAGGTCACCTGGGCCTATCTGACCCTCGACGGGACAGTACGTCATAGCGATCGGCCGCGCTCACGGGGGGCGCAGCTGACATCCGGCACAATGTGCTAGGAGCAGTCACGGACCGCCCCCGGCACATTAACCCCCCGGCACACTGTGATCAAACATGATCGCAGTGTTCCGTCGGTATAGGGAAGCATCGCGCTGAGAGCAGGCACTGTGAAGCCTGGAGCTGTGCATGTCAGATCGCTGATCTGACACAGTGCACAGCACTGTGTCAGATCAGCGATCTTACATTATAACATGATGCCCCCCCTGGGGCAATGTTATAGTGTAAAAAAAAAAAGTGTAATAGTGTAAAAAAATTTTTAAAATTTCTTTATCTAAATAAAAAAAAACAATAAAAGTACACATATTTAATATCGTCACGTCCGTAACGACCCCACCTATAAAACTGTCCCGCTAGTTAACCCCTTCAGTGAACGCGGTTAAAAAAAAAATGAGGCAAAAAACAACGCTTTATTATCATACCGCCGAACAAAAAGTGGAATAACACACGATCAAAAAGACAGAAATAAATAACCATGCTACCGCTGAAAACGTAATCTTGTCCCGCAAAAAAAGAGCCGCCATACAGCATCATCAGCAAAAAAATAAAAAGTTATAGTCCTCAGAATAAAATAATTACTTTTTCTATAAAATAGTTTTTATCGTATAAAAGCGCCAAAACATAAAAAAAGATATAAATGAGGTATCACTGTAATCGTACTGACCCGAAGAATAAAACTGCTTCATCAATTTTACCAAACGCGGAACAGTATAAACGCCTCCCCCAAAAGAAATTCATGAATAGCTGGTTTTTGGTCATTCTGCCTCACAAAAATCGGAATAAAAAGCGATCAAAAATTGTCACGTGCCCGAAAATGTTACCAATAAAAACGTCAACTCGTCCCGCAAAAAACAAGACCTCACGTGACTCTGTGGACCAAAATATGGAAAAATTATAGCTCTCAAAATGTGGTAACGCAAAAATATTTTTTGCAATAAAAAGCGTCTTTCAGTGTGTGACGGCTGCCAATCATAAAAATCTGCTAAAAAACCCGCTACAAATAGTAAATCAAACCCCCCTTCATCACCCCCTTAGTTAGGGAAAAATTAAAAAATTTAAAAAATGTATTTATTTCCATTTTCCCATTAGGGCTAGGGTTAGGGCTAGGGTTAGGGCTTGGGTTAGGGTTAGGGTTAGGGCTAGGTTAGGGTTAGTGTTAGGGTTAGGGTTGGGGCTAAGGTTAAGGCTACAGTTAGGGTTGGGGCTTAATTTAGGGTTAGGGTTCGGGCTAAAGTTAGGGTTAGGGTTTGGATTATATTTACGGTTGGGAATAGGGTTGGGATTAGGGGTGTGTCAGGGTTATGGGTGTGGTTAGGGTTACCATTGGGATTAGGGTTAGGGGTGTGTTTGGATTAGGGTTTCAGTTATAATTGGGGGGTTTCCACTGTTTGGGCACATCAGGGGCTCTCCAAACGCGACATGGCGTCCGATCTCAATTCCAGCTAATTCTGCGTTGAAAAAGAAAAACAGTGCTCCTTCCCTTCCGAGCTCTCATGTGCGCCCAAACAAGGGTTTAACCCAACATATGGGGTATCAGCGTACTGAGGACACATTGGACAACAACTTTTGGGGTCCAATTTCTCCTGTTACCCTTGGGAAAATACAAAACTGCGGGCTAAAAAATAATTTTTGTGGAAAAAATAAGGAATTTTTATTTTCACGGCTCTGCGTTATAAACTGTAGTGAAACACTTGGGGGTTCAAAGCTCTCACAACACACCTAGATGAGTTCCTTAGGGGGTCTACTTTCCAAAATGGTGTCACTTGTGGGGGGTTTCAATGTTTAGGCACATCAGTGGCTCTCTAAACGCAACATGGCGTCCCATCTCAATTCCAGTCAATTTTGCATTGAAAAGTCAAATGGCGCTCCTTCCCTTCCGAGCTCTGCCATGCGCCCAAAGAGTGGTTTACCCCCACATATAGGGTATCAGCGTACTCAGGACAAATTGTACAACAACTTTTTGGGTCTATTTTCTTCTTTTACCCTTGGGAAAATGAAAAAATTGGGGCGAAAAATCATTTTTGTGAAAAAATATGATTTTTTATTTTTACGGCTCTGCATTATAAACTTCTTTGAAGCACTTGGTGGGTCAAAGTGCTCACCACACATCTAGATAAGTTCCTTTAGGGGGTCTACTTTCCAAAATTGTGTCACTTGTGGGGGGTTTCAATGTTTAGGCACATCAGTGGCTCTCCAAACGCAACATGGTGTCCCATCTCAATTCCGGTCAATTTTGCATTGAAAAGTCAAATGGCGCTCCATCCCTTCCGAGCTCTGCTATGCGCCCAAACAGTGGTTTACCCCCACATATGGGGTATCAGCGTACTCAGGACAAAATTTACAACAATGTTTGCGGTCCAATTTCTTTTCTTACCCTTGGGAAAATAAAAAATTGGGGGCGACAAGATCATTTTTGTGAAAAAATATGATTTTTTATTTTTACAGCTCTGCATTATAAACTTCTGTGAATCACTTAATGGGTCAAAGTGCTCACCACGCATCTAGATAAGTTCCTTAGGGGGTCTACTTTCTAAAATGGTGTCACTTGTGGGGGGTTTCAATGATTAGGCACAACAGTGGCTCTCCAAACGCAAAATGGCGTCCCATCTCAATTCCAGTCAATTTTGCATTGAAAAGTCAAATGGCGCTCCTTCGCTTCCGAGCTCTGCCATGCGCCCAAACAGTGGTTTACCCCCACATGTGGGGTATCAGCGTACTCAGGACAAATGGTACAACAACGTTTGAGGTCCATTTTCTCCTGTTACCCTTGGTAAAATAAAACTAATTGGAGCTGAAGTAAATTTTTTGTGAAAAAAAGTCAAAGATTCATTTTTATTTAAATATTCTAAAAATTCCTGTGAAACACCTGGAGGGTTAATAAACTTCTTGAATGTGGTTTTGAGCACCTTGAGGGGTGCAGTTTTTAGAATGGTGTCACACTTGGTTATTTTTTATCATGTAGACCCCTCAAAATGACTTCAAATGAGATGTGGTCCTTAAAAAAAAAATGGTGTTGTAAAAATGAGAAATTGCTGGTCAACTTTTAACCCTTATAACTCCCTAACAACAAAAAAAATTTGGTTCCAAAATTGTGCTGATGTAAAGTAGACATGTGGGAGATGTTACTTAATTAATTAAGTATTTTGTGTGACATATCTCTGTGATTTAATTGCATAAAAATTCAAAGTTGGAAAATTGCGAAATTTTTGAAATTTTCGCCAAATTTCCATTTTTTCATAAATAAATGCAGGTAATATCAAATAAATTTTTACCACTATCATGAAGTACAATATGTCATGAGAAAACACTGTCAGAATCACCAGGATCCGCTGAAGCGTTCCAGAGTTATAACCTCATAAAGGGACAGTGGTCAGAATTGTAAAAATTGGCCTGGTCATTAAGGTGCAAACCACCCTTGGGGGTAAAGGAGTTAAAGGGAATCTGTCACCCCATTTTAGGCTTATAAGCTAAGGCCACGGCCATCAGGGGCTTATCTACAGCATTTTGTAATGCGGTAGATAAGCCCCCTATGTAACCTGAAAGAGAAGAAAAACAAGTCATATTATACTCACCCAGGGGCGGTCCCGGAGCGGTCCGGTCTGATGGGCATTGCGGGTCGGGTCCGGCGCCTCCCATCTTCATACGATGACGGCCTCGTCTTTGCTTCCTGCCACGGCTCCTGCGCAGGCATACTTTGTCTGCCCTGTTGAGGGCAGAGCAAAGTACTGCAGTGCGCAGGCGCCGGGCCTCTTTGACCTTTCCCGGCGCCTGCGCACTGCAGTACTTTACGCTGCCCTCAACAGGGCAGACAAAGTACATGCGCACAGGCGCCGCGACAGGAAGCAAAGAAGAGGACGTCATCATAGGAAGATGGGAGGCGCTGCATCCGGATCGCGACGCCCATCGGACTGGACCGCACCGTGACCTCCCCTGGGTGAGTATAATCTAACTTGTTTTTCTTATCTTTCAGGTTACATCTGGGGCTTATCTACAGCATTACAGAATGCTGTAGATAAGCCCCTGATGGCGGTGGCCTTAAGGTACCTTCACACTGAACAACTTTCCAACGAGAACGACAGCGATCCGTGATGTTGCAGCGTCCTGGATAGCGATCTCGTTGTGTTTGACACGCAGCAGCGATCAGGATCCTGCTGTGACATCGATGGTCGTCGCTGAAAGTCCGGAACTTTATTTGGTCGTCAGGTCAGCGTGATTCGTCATGTTTGATAGCAAAAGTAACAATGCCTGCAATGGTTTTCAATGGAGCACGATAAGTACGTTCAATGAGAACGATAAGTACGTCACTGGATCGCTCTTGCATCGCTCAGCTTTTGCCGGTGTTTGACGTCTCCTAGCGACCTAAACAGCGACGCTGCAGCGATCGGCTCGTTGTCTATATCGCTGCAGCGTCGCTAAATGTGACGGTACCTTTAGCTTATAGGCCTAAAATGGAGTGACAGATTCCCTTTAATCATATGCACTCAGTAAGTGTTTTATCCTTAGCTCTTGTGGATCCTTCACATCCCCATCCTACAACATGCTCAATTGAGTGGATCTCCCCTACCTGGTGGGCTGTATTCCATTATCAAATTGTGTGTTGCTGATATTATTATTTTGATAATTGCGTTCTTGAATCATCCTTTATACCTTATAATAAGCCTTCATTTTCTGTCCAATCATCTTTTCCCTTACTAAAGCTGTGGCCCACCTCTAAGTATCAGGGTTTTGGGGGGTTGCTTCAACACCTCCAACCTATTGGGCAGAATAGTGGATAAGTGGAAAGTTTTGGAAGTGGGGAGACTATTGCTTTGTTAGCGTCCGGGCTCTCTAACCTGCAGGCCTTACATTAAGCCCCATAAGATACTTGATTACTATGGATGGATTTTATTGATTTTGGTCTATCCAATGCCTAAAGGTTAGTTACATCCCCACAGACCACAGGCATACCTTATAGAGGTATAGGTAAAAGTACATGAAGCCTAAAGCTTTTGCTCCAAATCTTTGTATAGTTTCTTAAAAGAGATAAAGAGATACGGTATGCACTTAATGCAAAAAACGCCACTTTTATTTATTTTTTTATGCTATAAACGAGGAAAGAGGCTGAGGAATATTGAAGCCTCCTACTCCAGAATTTTCTTTTAAGGATTCTGAAACATAGCTCAGGCAAAATTTGTTTCATCAAGTTTACTTTTCCACTTCCTAAACATCTGAAGAATCTACTTACACTTACACATTGCACAGAAGTTTCCACCATGTGCATAGGTTTTGCAGGACACTTTATATAAGCAGTGTATGTATATATCTATATATATTACATAGACACTTAAAGCTAGGTATTATTTAACCCCTTGACAACCAGGGTATTTTATTTTTTTGCACATCATCCGCAGAAAGATGCGGCGTCGCCTAGTGGCAGAAGCAGAAACAGAGGGGACAGGAACCGGCACGGATGTTATGCTGACCAGGAGAACATTATTCTTACTGTGTGTTTTACAAGATGTGGTCTATTGGAAAAATACAATGTGTGATCGGAAAACACCATGTGTGATAGTGTGATGTGATTAGCACTGCGTGGTCAGTTATGCTGATGTGCAGATCATCCCTATTATTCCAAGTTCATTCATTTGTACAGATGCAAAGAACTTAACCATTTTCCACAACTGTATGTCATTTCAAAAGGCCACAAAGAGGGGGAAAGCATAAACCATGTAGCGCACCAATAATAACCATGGTGCCACCTAGTTTGTATATTTACTTGATGTTTCCGTGAGTCATTAATCATTTATCCATAACTATTCTGTAGTGTAATGCTAACATATTTTTGACTGATTGATGTATGACTTACAAATATGAACCGGGGTTGAAGAACGCGCAGCTCTAAAATAGAAGTGTCTCTGGGTATGTAAAAGAATGATCTCAAGAGGAAGCAAGGGGGAGTCCTCCCAGCAGCAATATTCAGTATTCACCCTGATGGTCACTGACACCATGTGCTGCTCCCCTCTTTATCATGTGGTGAGCTAACGCTTTCTTATGTTAACAGATTATTACTGCGGAGGCAGCACGTGTATGTTACAATATCAAATAATCCAAGGGACCATTTTTTAGCATGCATCAGTATGAATAAATGTAGAGTTGAGAGAAGCGGAGCAATAGTAGCATAGTGGAGTGCTACAGCTACATTACATATCATTTACATTTATAATGATGATTTGTATCTGGCTGCTATGCTGTACTATTATTAGCGGGTATTACAGTGTGCTATATGGTGCTAATTGTTACCATCATGTATACAGCTAATAATTAATGTACAATTCTAAGATATTAGGTTATATTTTAAGCTAAAATGTACCGTGTATCTTTAAACCCAATTTGATCATATATTTTTTAAGGTACATTGATGGTTTATTTAGAAGGGAAGAGTCTATTGGCATTGCTTTGCTGACCTATTTATACAGGCTGATGAATTACTGATGGGAACAGAAAAATATTTAGAATTGAGAGTCCTTGGTGGTTGAGACCTTTTAATGGCTAACTGAAAAGATGGTAACAAATTGCAAGCTTTCAAGACTACACAGGTCTCTTCATCAGGCAAAGACTAAAGGTACCGTTGCACTTAACGATTTACCAACGATCACGACCAGCGTTACGACCTGGCCGTGATCGTTGGTAAGTTGATGCCGAAGTCCCCGGGTAACTAGGGTAAACATCGGGTTACTAAGCGCAGGGCCGCGCTTAGTAACCCGATGTTTACCCTGGTTACCATTGTAAAAGTAAAAAAAAAAACACTACATACTTACATTCCTAATGTCTCACATGCAGTGTGACCATATAATAAAAATTGATCACTACTACGGTACTGATATATAAAAAACAATTTTATTAAGACAATATTTAAAATTCAATTATAAACAAATACAGTAAACAACATGTAAAAAAAAGGGTGTTGAATCCACAAAAAGGGACCTAGCTGCACTTTATTGTTCTACCTTTTGATACATGACATCTTTGTATATGATTTCTCATATCCGTGGGGGGTGCGCATGAATAGAGTGCGGACCTGAGGGATAGCCGGACAGTGGTTTTGTTTGAGGTACGGTATTGCCGAGTCGTACTTATGGACGACCTGGTGCCGCCGACCTCATTACCGCTGTCTGATGTCCCATGGTGTCGGGTGCCTATATATCTGGGCATGCGCCGATAGTCCCACGGATCATGAGTATATGCACACGGTTTCACACGGGCAGTTTTTAACTATGATTTCCGGCTTTCCCCACATTTAGTGCAGACACTAGACGCTTGCGCAGTGTTACCTTGCTCTGCTCCATTTTCCGTAACAGATGGGAAGCTTATTCTTCTCTTCCGGTTTCCGTACACGCTATGCGAGGACTACACGCCTGCGCAGTAGCACATAGTACTGCAGTGTTTACCTATCAGACGGGAAGTACTTCGTGATCACCTCCGGTTTTCGTACATATGACGCGGAGCTTAGATGCCGGCGCAACATTACAATGCTTTGTTCTCTCGCAGCTGATGGCAGTTTTCCATTAGTACGGCCCAATGAACGGCACAAATTGTGACATAAAACCCGGCCTACCCCCTGCCCTGGCACGCCTCCAGAAGAAGCGAACGCGAAACGCGCGTCGGGGCAGAGGGACGCCGAGGCTCTCACACGGGACGCACTCAAGGTATTTTCCCATTTTTCCCACTAGTTCATGTCTTTTGGCGTTAGGCCATTATTTTGTGAGCTTTATGGCTGTTAGGTTCTCCTACTAGGGGATCACATTATAGTAAGGACCATCTGTACATTGCCTATATAGTCCTCACATAGCTATTCATAGACATATCTGGGTGGTATTTTGATATGGGTCCTTTTTATGGATTGATGCTAGTTCAACCCCGGTGATTTAGAGTTAGCCTATGGCAGCTAGGTCCCTTTTTGTGGATTCAACACCCTTTTTTTTACATGTTGTTTACTGTATTTGTTTATAATTGAATTTTAAATATTGTCTTAATAAAATTGTTTTTTATATATCAGTACCGTAGTAGTGATCAATTTTTATTATATGGTCACACTGCATGTGAGACATTACGTTTGGTCGGTACTTCCTCCACCTATGTAGGAGGGATGTATATTACATTATTTTGAGCAATTTTTGTGTATATATACTTACATTCCTGTCGTATCCCCCAGCGTCAGCTTCCCTGCACTGTGTAAGCGCTGGCCGGAAAGCAGAGCGGTGACGTCACCGCTGTGCTCTGCTTTACGGCCGGCCGGAGCTGACACTGGGGGACGCAGGGAAGCTGACACTGAAGGACGTGACAGGAATGTAAGTATGTAGTTTTTTTTTTTACTTTTACAATGGTAACCAGGGTAAACATCGGGTTACTAAGCGCGGCCCTGCACTTAGTAACCCAATGTTTACCCTGGTTACCAGTGAAGACATCGCTGAATCGGCGTCACACATGCCGATTCAGCGATGTCAGCGGGAGATCCAGCGACGAAATAAAGTCCTGATCATTCCCCAGCGACCAACGATCTCCCAGCAGGGGCCTGATCGTTGGTCGCTGTCACACATAACGATTTTGTTAACGATATCGTTGCTACGTCACAAAAAGCAACAATATCGTTAACGATATCGTTATGTGTGACGGTACCTTAATAGAAATCCTGAAGAATCACGTATTTATGCACAACACAGCACCGAAATAATGCCATAGATAAGACAGGTGACGTGAAGCAGGACTACCATTATGTGGGAGTGATAAACAGTTGCGTCTATAAATATTGGAACAGTTCATAGATAAGGAGTGTGAATGGGGTCTGGTTCTGTTATGATGACCCCACATGGTCTGGTCTATCCACTGGCTAACACGGTGCCATGATATATATCTTTCCTGTATCAAGATGGGAACAGAATGATCATAAATGCAATCAGTCATCCTGTGCTGACAGAGTCCCTTTATCACTTCTGTATTAGCTCTGTATGGTGACCTGTACAGGTAGCATAAGAGATTATTGAAAGATTTATGAGTTCTACTTATTCTATTACTGTTGATAAACATCAAGAAAATATATAACTGAGCTTTTCCAATTTTTAAGGGCATAATGCTATAATATTAGAATTTAGAATTCATTTGCTTTTCAGACTTTCACAACGGCTTTTAATTGCTGCTGCTGCCATTTTCCAGGACATTGCCAACTACAGTATATCAAACCGTTGTAGATTATTTCTGTAGCGTTCTGATGTGCAACAAGTAGTGAATATTATGGATCATTCGCATTAGCACATTAATGGATGATTGGGCTCGAATTAATAGCGGAATATTACAACCAAATTCAGTTGTTATCATACTACTAGCTAATACTATTGCCCTTAGGACAGCATGTTGGTGCTCATGATTGCTGGAACAATAGTACTGTTGTTTGTAGTAAAAATGATTTTGATATAAAAACAATGATTACCCTGGTATACAGTGATCTTGCTGCCAACAATGTCTGAACGGTTTTATATTAAGTCTATGGTGCTGATTAAGACTAGAACTTCGGTTTGGGTAGATCGGCTCTAGTTTCTGAGATATTTCATTACATTATCTGATATTTCTGAGATAGTTTATTACAGTCGAATTCTGGCTTCAATAAGAAACTTTTATAGCATTGTAAGCCTACGAATTGAAATACAAAATAATTACATGTGATATTTCTAATCATTACCTAAGACACTGTTAAAGAGTCAAAAGACAGACCAAAAGACCTAAATCTATGGCTTTGTTATCACACATAAATTACATTGTGCTAATGCATTATTTTAATGAATGAATTATCTCAACAACTAGAACCAATTTTTTTTTAATTCAGCACCATCAAAATACCCTACGTCCATTCAAAAAACCTTGGCACCTGAAACATTTTTTTTGTAGACCTGTGTACTATTCACCTAAAGCAGCAGAATGGCATGGATGATATGTACTATATTGGGACCTGTTAACAAATTACCAGATGGTAAATGGACTCAATTTAAGGGATAATATGATTGTAAGTAGTGATGAGCGAGTGTGCTCATTACTTAAGATTTCCGAGCATGCTCGGGTATTCTCCGAGTATTTTGGGTGGGCTCGGAGATTTAGTTTGTGTTGCCGCAGCTGCATGATTTTCTGCTGCTAGACAGCCTGAATACATGTGGGGGTTGCCTGTTTGTTAGGAAATCCCCACATGTATTCAGGCTGTCTAGCAGCCGCAAATCATGCAGCTGAGGCGACAGAAAGTAAATCTCCGAGCACGCCCCAAATACTTGGAGGTAGACAGGCAGTGTGGCGAGCACTCTTGCTGAGATCCGAGGTGCTGGTGAAGTGGGATGGCAATCCCCGTAATAGAGTAATGTTCAATCACCGCAAACTCTTAATAGATGCTTGTGAAGACTTTATTATACAGGTGTGGATGCAGCGATAACACAATTCATGAATACGGAATTGGCGCAGGGATAGAGAAAATGGTGAGGCGACAAGAACATAACGTTTCGACCCTCATAAGGTCTTATTCATATAGTCGCTGTTGGTAAAGTTCACTGAATGGTGTATAGGATATCCTGCTTGCAAAAGGACACCTGGGTCCTGGAGAGGTCCAGCGCACCTGTGCCTTGGATTGTAGGCTGCAATGTCACATTAGACTATATTAATTAATTACAATTAAAGTCAAGTTTTAATCTCATTATCCCTTAAGTTGGGTCCATTTACGCTCAATGTAATCTGTTAGCATAGTTTCTCACCCCTAAAGGGTTTTGTTAGACACTTAATATTGTGGCCCGCACACAGAGTATTGATCCCAACTGCAGGCCAAATCTAATATCCAGCATTAGTGCCAGACCTCACATACAATCTTTTGGCTGAAATGACACAAAGTTCCACTACATAATCTTGTGAAAAGCCTTCCCAGGTGAATAAAGGCTTGTTTAGGTGCAAAGGGGGCCGAACTGTGTATTAACTACCAAAAGTGTGATGGTCAGGTGTCCACATACTTTTAGCTATAGAGTACATACCTATTGCATAGTCACTGTTACTAACAAAAAACTTTATTTAAATTAATATTACAATATATATCGTCAGAGAAATATGCTTCTTTCTCCACTTATGAATCACTTCTAGCCCCACCCACGCCTCATCAACTCATTGTCCAATCTCAAAAACTGCTCATATTTATCTTGATCAAAGCATGACCTGCTGCCGGCACATTGAGGTGTCAGGTTAGAGTTATTATTATACTCTGTGGACAGAGGAGGGGCAAGGAAGAGAGAAGAGCAAAGTGAGAAAACAAGTGAGGAAGATAGTCTAGGCAGACCATCAATGCAGGTGGTGTGGCAGTTAGTAATATGTTTTGTTTATTCCAGAGCTGGATTTACAGTTACACAGCACAGTACTGCTGTATAATGTATTCCATGTTGCTGCTGCTATTTCTGAACATGTGTTTTACAGAGAAAGAAGCAGGCATCCCTCTCCGTGTGCTTTATATATCAGATGCAGGTGGTGTGGCAGTTAGTAATAGCTTTCATTTATTCCAGAGCTGGATTTACAGCTACACAGCACAGTACTGCTGTATAATGTATTCCATGTTGCTGCTGCTATTTCCGAACATGTGTTTTACAGAGAAAGAAGCAGGCCTTCCCTCCTGTGTGCTTTATATATCAGACATCATAGTAGCCGGTCTCCTCCCACTTGATTAGAGAAAACTAAAAGGAGAAAGAGCCTTCAGAAAGGAAAACTGGTGAAAAATGCAGTAAACAATTGATATAGTGTACAGAACTAGTTTTAGTCCTCATGTATACAAAACACAACAGCTGATACTGAAAAAATACCTGAAAAGTTATAGACGTTGCAGGGAAGTGAGAGCAGCCCCAGCTTCCTGTGACATCACGTTTGAGACCCCTCTCAAACAAAACATTACTGGAAATCCAGTAGGAAACAATTAAGGATTAGCTAGATAGGGAAGCGAGTAGGAAATTTTATCATAAAACTAATTACAAAAGTGGTTAGGGTGTAAAGATAGATATTTAGGAAGGACATTTTAGGTGCTGCACCAATTCTTTAACCTTTAGAGGCCAGTGACTTCCTGTTCCAGGGTGCGCAGAGGGTGCCACCATTCCTATTAGGTGTAATTTACCGCAGCGCAGTATTTCTTCACACAGCTGTGAACATAAATCCTATTCCAGTCAATGAGCATGACATCCGGAACAGCTTGTTATGAGCTATGAAACCTTTGTGTATTACTCCCAGTCTCCTGTTTGTATTGCTCAGCCTGCGGGAACACCAAGGATCTGTGTCAATACACAGGAGAAAATCATGTTTGTCCTTTAACAGATTTTTCATTCTGCCACAAAGCAACATTTATCTGACAGTAATTTGCCAATTATTGAAATGAGTAACATGGTATTACTATGTTGAGAGGACTAAAGAAATAACACATGCCTATCAAGACTTCAACGACAGAAAATTTCTCTTGGCAGACTGACTGTAGATCACATCATGATTCACCGCCATCTGAACATTACTGGAAAGACACATGATTTGTATCCTTTGATAATTAATTGAGGATGAAAATTTTACTTATATTAATTAGTAACTATATTTGTTACCAAGAAAGCTTCTTAAAATCGAGGGAGAAAATGTACAGTATCATGGTGGATATCTGCCTTATATCACCTGTAGTGTTAGGTGATCACAGTGACAGTCCACATGTGTTAAAATCAGTGAAAACTTTATATAATCATTCATCTACATAGTATGATGTATTACAGATAATATATAAAAGATGAGAGTTAAGGGTAAACCTGGTGGCTTGGAAATGGGGTGCAATCTATTGGCTTCATGGTATAGAACAGAGGGCGCAAAGAGGATTAATATCTGAGAATGTGGGAAAGTGTTCAGTGTATCTTTCATTTATTTCAATGAAATTTCTGCTCATTGTGGGCTTTGGAGTCCAGTAGGCGGTCCTAATCAGTAACTAACATATCTGTATAAATCCTTATACAGGAAAGTAACTTAATAGGACTGCCCACTGAACTCTGATACTCAAAATAGACAATTACTATATTTAAAGGTGGTCTGACCCCCCATAAATCACTATTTAAAGAGAATTTGTCACCAGGTTTTTGCTATGTAATCTGAGACAGCACGATGTAGGGGCTGAGACCCTGATTCCAGCGATGTATAATTTGCTGGTCTGCATGCTGTCATTTTCATACAATCACAGTTTCTCTAATGCACATATAGAAGTGCTCAGGATGCTGTGCCCTGTATATCCCCACCCACTGATTGCCAGCTTTCTGTGTACACTGTGTATCAACAGAAAGCTGATAATCAGTGAAGGGGGCAGGGTTACACCCATCAGGTTGACTAGGTGGCACAAGACACCTAGTCCAGAAGTGATAATCTGCTGATAAAACACTGATTTTATTGAAACAGAAACACACAGATCAGTGAGTAATACATCTCTGAAATCAGGAGATCTCCCCCTACATACTTTGTGTAAACCTGCCGATAGACTCAACTGAAGCCAAGCCCATAATTCTACAGGGGACTTGTTCCCTAGAAAAAAACACATATTTTTGCCATAGTAAATGCTGCATTTTTGTGGTTAAAAGGCATTTCGTTTCATATGCAAATTAGGGTGTTTATTTGCACCATTGCATTCGGAGACATTCATCAAGGCTTCTGCACCTGTTTTTAGGCTTTAACAAGTTGCACATTTTGTTTCTTCATAACAATTTTAGATTTCACACTGCTTTTGCCATTTTTAAAAAATGGATGGAAAGTGTGTAGTTTTTAGCCAAAGGTGCAGTGGCATAAAAAGTGGAAAAACAGCACTAAATGGACATGTTATATCTAAAGATACACCAAATTCATCAAACATTGCACAAAATCGGCTACAAAATTTTTCCTTATGATACATACCCCCAATATTCTTCACCCAGAATAATCTCAACTCCTAGACCGGTGTCTTTGGAAGAACATATAGTTTTAGAAACCTGGTAAAACCACTTTAAATTCTAACCTTGGGTATTTTTGACAGCAAGGACAGTGGTACAGACTGCTATTCTTTCCACCAAAAATACTGGCAACCCGCAGTGAAAACCGATGCAGTAGTGGTAGTGTGAACAGAGCCTCAGAGCACATATACACTGGACAATTATTGTGAATGAGCATTCATTTCCGGATATAAACAGGCTGCCAATCACCTGAATAATGAGAAAAATGCTGGTTCGTCAGGTGAAATTATTTTTAAGGCTACGTTCACACTAGCGTTGTGCGTCGGCGACGCAACGCACAACGCACGCAAAAACGCGGCAAAAGGCATGCAAAAACGCTGCGTTTTGCAACGCATGCGTCGTTTTTTGTCGAAAATCGGACGCAAGAAAAATGCAACTTGTTGCGTTTTCTTGGTCCGACGCTTGCGGCAAAAAAGACGCATGCGTCGCACAACGCAACAAACAAAAACGCATGCGTCCCCCATGTTAAATATAGGGGCGCATGATGCGTGCGTCGCCGCTGCGTCGCCCGACGCTAACCCGACGCACACTAGCATAACGCTAGTGGGAACGTAGCCTAAGCTTGCTTAAAAATTTTTGTTCATAGGCCGGGGTCACACTTGCAAGTGCAATGCGAGAAACTCACGTGAGTCTCTCGCATCAATACCCGGCACTGCCACCGGCACTCGGGAGTGGAGTGTGCAGCCGCATGTATTTCTATGCAGCTGATCACTCCGGTCCTGAGTGTCGGGTATTGATGCGAGAGACTCACGTGAGTTTCTCGCATTGCACTCGCAAGTGTGACCCCGACCTTAGCAGCACATCGGTCTGTGTAAACAGGTGCCGTGCTGCCGAGAACAATGACAGTCTGGGCCCACAGAAAGATCTCTTACTGATTGTTGTGTGCACACTGCGGTCTGTCTGTCTAAACAGTTATTAAACAACTGCCAAAAATACTGGCAACCCGCAGTGAAAACCGATGCAGTAGTGGTAGTGTGAACAGAGCCTCAGAGCACATATACACTGGACAATTATTGTGAATGAGCATTCATTTCCGGATATAAACAGGCTGCCAATCACCTGAATAATGAGAAAAATGCTGGTTCGTCAGGTGAAATTATTTTTAAGGCTACGTTCACACTAGCGTTGTGCGTCGGCGACGCAACGCACAACGCACGCAAAAACGCGGCAAAAGGCATGCAAAAACGCTGCGTTTTGCAACGCATGCGTTGTTTTTTGTCGAAAATCGGACGCAAGAAAAATGCAACTTGTTGCGTTTTCTTGGTCCGACGCTTGCGGCAAAAAAGACGCATGCGTCGCACAACGCAACAAACAAAAACGCATGCGTCCCCCATGTTAAATATAGGGGCGCATGATGCGTGCGTCGCCGCTGCGTCGCCCGACGCTAACCCGACGCACACTAGCATAACGCTAGTGGGAACGTAGCCTAAGCTTGCTTAAAAATTTTTGTTCATAGGCCGGGGTCACACTTGCAAGTGCAATGCGAGAAACTCACGTGAGTCTCTCGCATCAATACCCGGCACTGCCACCGGCACTCGGGAGTGGAGTGTGCAGCCGCATGTATTTCTATGCAGCTGCACGTTCTGGTCCCAAGTGCCGGTGGCAGTGCCGGGTATTGATGCAAGAAACTCACGTGAGTCTCTCGCATCAATACCCGGCACTGCCACCGGCACTCGGGAGTGGAGTGTGCAGCCGCATGTATTTCTATGCAGCTGATCACTCCGGTCCCTGAGTGTCGGGTATTGATGCGAGAGACTCACGTGAGTTTCTCGCATTGCACTCGCAAGTGTGACCCCGACCTTAGCAGCACATCGGTCTGTGTAAACAGGTGCCGTGCTGCCGAGAACAATGACAGTCTGGGCCCACAGAAAGATCTCTTACTGATTGTTGTGTGCACACTGCGGTCTGTCTGTCTAAACAGTTATTAAACAACTGCCAATCGGCAATTTAGTCAATGCCACATTTTATGCCCCATTTTGGATTCTATTGACCCACAATTAGGCCGCAATGGGAAAATAAGTGTGTGGTAATATATGTTTATGAAAGCAAAGGTAAGCATGAATACTAAACATGAAAATTAATTGAAAGAGTTATCCATGGATGTGATTATTTTTTGTTGTAGGGATCAGAACGTATAGGCTCTTAGCTGGCAGAGATTGGTGCAAGGCAGGTTTTGCTCAGCATCAATCTCTGTTGGCTACGAACGGTCAACGACGATTTTGCAGCTTCAGATGACCGTTGACTCTGCGTCTTCCAGTGATGTCGACAGAGTGACTTCTCTTCAGTTTGACTCAGATGACAGGGCATCTATATTAATGTCATCCTAATTGTCATTCGACACCCCACTGCCTAACTGCGGGGAGCCAGCTGTCAATCAACATGATGTCAGCAGTCAGGCCCTATCAACAGAGCAGAGAGGAAGAGCTCCTCTGTAGATGAGAGGTCAAATTATGCAGCAGTTCGTGACTTCACTGAGCTGGCAAAGATTGGGTCCGGGCAGAACAGACAGGTAGTTATTAACTACCATAGCAAAAAGTAAGCAAAACCCCGGATAACCCCTTTAACGCATTCAATACACAAGTGTACACAGTTTTTTATTCTTGAGCAAGAATATTTCACTGTAATATATTACCATGGATGTAAAAAGCAGCTTTTCACCACTAGGAGGCAGACATGATCATAAAAGAAAAGCTAGGGAACGAACAAGCCAAGGCCTAATTCTGGAATAATCAGGATATGATTACAAAACAGAAAGCAGTTTTTACCACACATAATAATAACTAACCGATAATTATTATTTTTACCTGTCATTATCAACAAGTATACAATACATAAACCTGAAGCATGTCTAACGGGTAAAACCAGTACACAGGACATATATAAATTGATCAAACTGCAGCACAAGAGGGACATGGCCAAAAAGGCAACATTTGTATATCTATTTTCAGATGTTAAATTGAAGGTAATTGATTACAGACACAAACCAAATAAAAATGTAAGAGGTGAATAATAAAAAACAAAACGAGATACAATGTTTCTTTGAAATAGAATGTAACACTTGCATAATAAGAAAAATGACAATACTAAATATAACCAGCAGATTTATTAACCCCTTCATCCCGAAGCCCTTTTCCACCTTCCTGACCGGGCCAATTTTTACTACTCTGACTAGAGTTGAGCGACCTTGACCTTTTTAGAGTCGAGCCGGGTTTTGCGAAACCCGACTATGTCCAAAGTCGGGTCGAGTGAAATCGGCCGATTATGACGTAAAGTCGGGATCGACCGAAACACGAAACCCAATGCAAGTCAATGGGGCAGCATAGTCGGCAGTGAGTGGGGGCCAGGAAAACACCTAGAGTACCCATTTTAATGTCAAAACCATCCATTCTTCTTAATGAAGCTTGTCAAGCGTAATTTACCTTATAATAATTGGAAGGCATTTGAAATTGGGGGTCATTTGGCTAAAGTTGTGGGGGGTAGGGCTGGTTCAAGTAATTAGTGGGCCCAGGAAATCTGGACCACGTCACGGCAGTGGAGCAGGGAGAGGTAAGTATTTCAACTTTGCAAGTGCTGTGAACCTGAGCAAGCAGGGGGGGCCCACTCGTTGGCATTGGCACTGGCACAGGGCCCCTCAAAGTACAGCGGTGTGTTTGCACGGCGGGGGCGCCTCCCACCGGCAGCAACACTTTTGCGTACTATGAGAGGCCCTGTGCCAGTGACGTCGCCAACTAGTATTCCTCCCCCCACCTGATGAAGGAACCTGCACTTTCATCTGCACCTTCCTCTTTGTCCCCGTGTAAGGTGGTATGGTATGCGGGAAGAGCAACCTGACTTTCAGCAGGGTCACAATGTTGTTGTGTAGCGTGCACGGGGAATGTTGCGTTATGGGTCAATGTACCAGCAGACTCATCTATCACTGGCTGGGCAATGGGCACGATGAAGTGGAAACACAGATATAGGCCCAAAGAAGAAAGTGGGCTAAATGCAGTTCAAAATTGGTAACACAGGAATAACCAGGGGGCATTGCAGTGGAGGACAACTGGAATGAGAGGCTGACACAGAGAGTAGGGCCAAATCAGTAAGTAGTCGAAATGCAGTTCAAAATTGGCAACCGTAGTAAACAGGCGGCACAGCTTTGTTCAGTGGAGGAGAACAGCAAGGAGTGGCAGACACCGATAGTAGGCCCCAACCCAACTAGTAGGCCAAATGCAGTCTAACATTAACAACTACTTAACGAGAGGCTGAAAATGGAATTTCAGGACAGGAAACCAGGAGAACAGCAAGGAGTGGCAGACACCGATAGTAGGCCCCAAACCAACTAGTACGCCAAATGCAGTTGTTCCATTTAACCACAATTTAATGAGAGCCTGAAGATAGAAGCTCAGGAAAGGCAACCTGGGGAACACCTTGGAGTGTAACACACCATCTCTCTCCACCCCATACCCATTTTGTAGGCCTAATGCTGTGTACTTTTCTACAACTACTAAACGAGAGTCGGAAGACCGAAGCAATGGCAAGGAAACCTGGGGAACACCTTGGAGTGTAACACACCATCTCTCTCCACCCCATACCCAATTTGTAGGCCTAATGCAGCCTACTTTCCGACACCTACTAAACGAGAGCATGAAGATCGAAGTTCAGGAAAGGCAACCTGGGGAACACCTTGGAGTGTAACACACCATCTCTCTCCACCCCATACCCATTTTTTAGGCCTAATGCAGTGTACTTTTCTACAACTACTAAACGAGAGTCGGAAGACCGAAGCAATGGCAAGGAAACCTGGGGAACACCTTGGAGTGTAACACACCATCTCTCTCCACCCCATTCCCCATTTTTTAGGCCTAATGCAGCCTACTTTCCGACACCTACTAAACGAGAGCATGAAGATCGAAGCTCAGGAAAGGCAACCTGGGGAACACCTTGGAGTGTAACACACCATCTCTCTCCACCCCATACCCATTTTGTAGGCCTAATGCTGTGTACTTTTCTACAACTACTAAACGAGAGTCGGAAGACCGAAGCAATGGCAAGGAAACCTGGGGAACACCTTGGAGTGTAACACACCATCTCTCTCCACCCCATACCCAATTTGTAGGCCTAATGCAGCCTACTTTCCGACACCTACTAAACGAGAGCATGAAGATCGAAGCTCAGGAAAGGCAACCTGGGGAACACCTTGGAGTGTAACACACCATCTCTCTCCACCCCATACCCAATTTGTAGGCCTAATGCAGCCTACTTTCCGACACCTACTAAACGAGAGCATGAAGATCGAAGCTCAGGAAAGGCAACCTGGGGAACACCTTGGAGTGTAACACACCATCTCTCTCCACCCCATACCCAATTTGTAGGCCTAATGCAGCCTACTTTCCGACACCTACTAAACGAGAGCATGAAGATCGAAGCTCAGGAAAGGCAACCTGGGGAACACCTTGGAGTGTAACACACCATCTCTCTCCACCCCATACCCATTTTTTAGGCCTAATGCAGTGTACTTTTCTACAACTACTAAACGAGAGTCGGAAGACCGAAGCAATGGCAAGGAAACCTGGGGAACACCTTGGAGTGTAACACACCATCTCTCTCCACCCCATTCCCCATTTTTTAGGCCTAATGCAGCCTACTTTCCGACACCTACTAAACGAGAGCATGAAGATCGAAGCTCAGGAAAGGCAACCTGGGGAACACCTTGGAGTGTAACACACCATCTCTCTCCACCCCATACCCATTTTGTAGGCCTAATGCTGTGTACTTTTCTACAACTACTAAACGAGAGTCGGAAGACCGAAGCAATGGCAAGGAAACCTGGGGAACACCTTGGAGTGTAACACACCATCTGTCTCCACCCCATACCCAATTTGTAGGCCTAATGCAGCCTACTTTCCGACACCTACTAAACGAGAGCATGAAGATCGAAGCTCAGGAAAGGCAACCTGGGGAACACCTTGGAGTGTAACACACCATCTCTCTCCACCCCATACCCATTTTGTAGGCCTAATGCAGCGTACTTTTCTACAACTACTAAACGAGAGCATGAAGATCGAAGCTCAGGAAAGGCAACCTGGTGAAAACCTTGGAGTGTAACACACCATCTGTCTCCACCCCATACCAAATTTGTAGGCCTAATGCAGCGTAGTTTCCACCAACTACTAAACGAGAGCCGGAAGATCGAAGCTCATGAAAGGCAACCCGGGGAACACCTTGGAGTGTAACACAACCTCTCTCTACACCATGAAAGGGCTGATTCTTAGGAAGGAAGGCTGTTGTAAATAAGCATTGCGCGTCCGAGGGTGATTATATTCTTATTCGGTATCAACTCACCCTCGGACGCGCCATGCTTCTTGATTTGTAATTAATGTTTATTTGCAATGTGCTTTTGACTTACTCAATTATTTTTTTAATTATTGATTTTATTAAATTAATAGTTTAACATCTTATTGGAAATAATTTAAAGGAGACGCGACAGGACAACACTCGGTGGATGCCATATCTGTGTTAACAACTCCAAAAAACTTTCAGTTAACTTCTTGCAGGAGAAAGAAATTGTAGCTGTTGGACCTTTGTAGTACAGTTCCAGATATTTGTTGTGTGTTTGTTTTGATTGTTAAAATGTCTGCATTTGAGATCTCAACACGATCTTATTTTTTATAATCAAATTAATTTTTTTTATATTTAATGATGTTGGTTCAAGGGGTACACGGGCAGCAATAGACAGGTCAGTGGAGGCCTAGTGGAAGGAGTGACGGCAGACAGGCATCAAAGGCCTAACATTGGGCTGGCTGTAGGCAAGTTAAAATTGGTTCCAGGGGAACACGGCCATCAGTGGCCTGGTCAGTGTAGTTGTAGTTGAAAGAACGGGACGCAGACAGGCTTCGAAGGCCTAACATAATAACATAGGGCTGGCTGTAGGCAAGTTAAAATTGGTTCCAGGGGAACACGGCCATCAGTGGCCTGGTCAGTGTAGTTGTAGTTGAAAGAACGGGACGCAGACAGGCTTCGAAGGCCTAACATAACAAACTTGGGCTGGCTGTAGGCACTTTTAAATTGGTTCCAGGGGTACACGGGCAGCAGTGGTCTGGTCAGTGGAAGTCTAGTGGAAGGAGTGACCGCAGACAGGCTTCCAAGGCCTAACATAACAAACTTGGGCTGGCTGTAGGCACTTTTAAATTGGTTCCAGGGGTACATGGGCAGCAGTGGTCTGGTCAGTGGAAGTCTAGTGGAAGGAGTGACCGCAGACAGGCTTCCAAGGCCTAACATAACAAACTTGGGCTGGCTGTAGGCACTTTTAAATTGGTTCCAGGGGTACACGGGCAGCAGTGGTCTGGTCTGTGGAAGTCTAGTGGAAGGAGTGACCGCAGACAGGCTTCGAAGGCCTAACATAACAAACTTGGGCTGGCTGTAGGCACTTTTAAATTGGTTCCAGGGGTACACGGGCAGCAGTGGTCTGGTCAGTGGAAGTCTAGTGGAAGGAGTGACCGCAGACAGGCTTCCAAGGCCTAACATAACAAACTTGGGCTGGCTGTAGGCACTTTTAAATTGGTTCCAGGGGTACACGGGCAGCAGTGGTCTGGTCTGTGGAAGTCTAGTGGAAGGAGTGACCGCAGACAGGCTTTGAAGGCCTAACATAACAAACTTGGGCTGGCTGTAGGCACTTTTAAATTGGTTCCAGGGGTACACGGGCAGCAGTGGTCTGGTCAGTGGAAGTCTAGTGGAAGGAGTGACCGCAGACAGGCTTCCAAGGCCTAACATAACAAACTTGGGCTGGCTGTAGGCACTTTTAAATTGGTTCCAGGGGTACATGGGCAGCAGTGGTCTGGTCAGTGGAAGTCTAGTGGAAGGAGTGACCGCAGACAGGCTTCCAAGGCCTAACATAACAAACTTGGGCTGGCTGTAGGCACTTTTAAATTGGTTCCAGGGGTACACGGGCAGCAGTGGTCTGGTCTGTGGAAGTCTAGTGGAAGGAGTGACCGCAGACAGGCTTCGAAGGCCTAACATAACAAACTTGGGCTGGCTGTAGGCACTTTTAAATTGGTTCCAGGGGTACACGGGCAGCAGTGGTCTGGTCAGTGGAAGTCTAGTGGAAGGAGTGACGGCAGACAGTCTTCGAAGGCCTAACATAACAAAATTGGGCTGACTGTAGGCACTTTTAAATTGGTTCCAGGGTAACACGGCCAGCAGTGGCCTGGTCAGTGTAGTAGTTGTAGAAAGAAGGGACCGCAGACAGGCTTCGAAGGCCTAACATAACAAAAATGTCAAAACAATGGTTTTGTCAGTGCCAGGCATTGAAGGATGTCAGCGCCTAGACTACACATTGGTGAAGCTGTGAGAGATAATTTTGCTAGTGGTAGAGCACTGTTTGAGCTGGGGGGGGGAACTGTCTTGTGGCCGGCGGTACAGGCACAGGGCCCCTCATATTACAACGGTGTGTCTGACGTTGGGTGCGCACCACCACCGCCAGAGACACTTTATTGTACTATGAGGGACCCAGTGGCAGTGCCGTCGACCAAAAGCGGCCACACCCACCTCTTCAGACAAACAGCACTCTCAAGGGTCCAAGCGCAAAGTGGCGATAGCACGGCCCCGTGTGGGGAGTTTGGCCATTTCGTGAGGTGGAAACATGTCGTATGCTGGACAATCAGGTGAAGAAAATTACGAGATTGGAAAAGTCATTCAGAATAGTCCACAGGCAAGACCTTTTCATAGGAAAGCTAGGTGTCAGCCGGGCAGGGTGGGGCAAAAGATTTTGAAATCCAGTTGTGGTTCATTTTAATGAAGGTTAGATCATCTACATTTTGGGTAGCCAGACGAGTCCTTTTTTCTGTTAGTATTGAACCTGCAGCACTGAATACTCTTTCTGATAGGACACTAGCTGCCGGGCAAGCAAGCTCCTGCAATGCATATTCTGCCAATTCTGGCCAGGTGTCTAATTTGGATGCCCAGTAATCAAATGGGAATGACGGTTGAGGGAGAACGTCGATAAGGGATGAAAAATAGTTTGTAACCATACTGGACAAATGTTGTCTCCTGTCACTTTGAATTGATGCTGCAGTACCTGTCCTGTCTGCGGTCATAGAAAAATCACTCCACAACCTGGTCAGAAAACCCCTCTGGCCAACGCCACTTCTGATTTCTGCCCCTCTAACACCTCTGGTCTGCTGGCCCCTGGAGCTCGTGTGAGAACGATCACGGGCGCTGTGTGCAGGGAATGCCAGAAGCAAACGGTCAACAAGAGTTGATTGTTTTGTTGCTAATATTAGTTCCAAGTTCTCATGTGGCATAATATTTTGCAATTTGCCTTTATAGCGAGGATCAAGGAGGCAGGCCAACCAGTAATCGTCATCGTTCATCATTTTTGTAATGCGTGTGTCCCTTTTGAGGATACGCAAGGCATAATCCGCCATGTGGGCCAAAGTTCCCGTTGTCAAATCTGCGGTTGTGCTTGGTTGAGGGGCAGTTGCAGGCAAATCTACGTCACTTGTGTCCCTCAAAAAACCAGAACCCGGCCTTGCCACGCCACCAATTTCCCGTGCCCCCGGGAAAGCTTCCTCATTAAAAATATACTCATCCCCATCATCCTCCTCATCCTCCACCTCCTCTTCGCCCGGTACCTCGTCATGTACACTGCCCTGACCAGACAATCGCTGACTGTCATCAAGGCTTTCCTCTTCCTCTGGTGCAGACGCCTGATCCTTTATGTGCGTCAAACTTTGCATCAGCAGACGCATTAGGGGGATGCTCATGCTTATTATGGCGTTGTCTGCACTAACCAGCCGTGTGCATTCCTCAAAACACTGAAGGACTTGACACATGTCTTGAATCTTCGACCACTGCACACCTGACAACTCCATGTCTGCCATCCTACTGCCTGCCCGTGTATGTGTATCCTCCCACAAAAACATAACAGCCCGCCTCTGTTCGCACAGTCTCTGAAGCATGTGCAGTGTTGAGTTCCACCTTGTTGCAACGTCTATGATTAGGCGATGCTGGGGAAGGTTCAAAGAACGCTGATAGGTCTGCATACGGCTGGAGTGTACAGGTGAACGGCGGATATGTGCGCAAAGTCCACGCACTTTGAGGAGCAGGTCGGATAACCCCGGATAACTTTTCAGGAAGCACTGCACCACCAGGTTTAAGGTGTGAGCCAGGCAAGGAATGTGTTTCAGTTGGGAAAGGGAGATGGCAGCCATGAAATTCCTTCCGTTATCACTCACTACCTTGCCTGCCTCAAGATCTACAGTGCCCAGCCACGACTGCGTTTCTTGCTGCAAGAACTCGGACAGAACTTCCGCGGTGTGTCTATTGTCGCCCAAACACTTCATAGCCAATACAGCCTGCTGACGTATGCCAGTAGCTGCCCCATAATGGGAGACCTGGTGTGCAACAGTGGCAGGTGCGGATGGAGTGTTTGTGCGACTGCGGTCTGTGGACGAGCTCTTGCTTCTGCAGGAGGACGAGGAGGAGGAGGAGGAGGAGGGGGTGCGAACGGCTACAGACAACTGTTTACTAGACCGTGGGCTAGGCAGAACTGTCCCAAACTTGCTGTCCCCTGTGGACCCTGAATCCACCACATTTACCCAGTGTGCCGTGATGGACACGTAACGTCCCTGGCCATGCCTACTGGTCCATGCATCTGTTGTCAGGTGCACCTTTGTGCTCACAGATTGCCTGAGTGCATGGACGATGCGCTCTTTAACATGCTGGTGGATGGCTGGGATGGCTTTTCTGGAAAAAAAGTGTCGACTGGGTAGCTCGTAGCGTGGTACAGCGTAGTCCATCAGGTCTTTGAAAGCTTCGCTTTCAACTAACCGGTAGGGCATCATCTCTAACGAGATTAGTCTAGCTATGTGGGCGTTCAAACCCTGTGTACGCGGATGCGAGGCTAAGTATTTCCTTTTTCTAACCATAGTCTCATGTAGGGTGAGCTGGACTGGAGAGCTGGAGATCGTGGAACTAGCGGGGGTGCCGGTGGACATGGCAGACTGAGAGACGGTGGGAGATGGTATTGTTGCCGCCGGTGCCCTAGATGCAGTGTTTCCTACTACGAAACTGGTGATTCCCTGACCCTGACTGCTTTGGCCTGGCAAAGATACCTGCACAGATACAGCAGGTGGTGCGCTAAATGGTGGTCCTACACTGCCGGAAGGGATGTTGCGTTGATGACTAGCTTCATTGGCCGAGGGTGCAACAACTTTAAGGGACGTTTGGTAGTTAGTCCAAGCTTTCAAATGCATGGTGGTTAAATGTCTATGCATGCAACTAGTATTGAGACTTTTCAGATTCTGACCTCTGCTTAAGGAAGTAGAACATTTTTGACAGATGACTTTGCGCTGATCAATTGGATGTTGTTTAAAAAAATGCCAGACTGCACTCTTTCTAGCATCGGATACCTTTTCAGGCATTGCAGACTGAGCTTTAACCGGATGGCCACGCTGTCCTCCACCAGGTTTTGGCTTTGCCACGCGTTTTGGGCAAGATACGGGCCCGGCAGATGGAACCTGTGGCGATGTTGATGCCTGCTGTGGCCCCTCCTCCTCCTCTGCTTCAGAACTGCTGCCGCCTGCACCCTGTTCCCCCAATGGCTGCCAATCGGGGTCAAGAACTGGGTCATCTAATAACTCTTCTTGTACCTCCTGCGCAACTTCGTCTGTGTCACCGTGTCGTTCGGTGGTATAGCGTTCGTGATGGGGCAACATAGTCTCATCAGGGTCTGATTCTTGATCAGCACCCTGCGAGGGCAATGTTGTGGTCTGAGTCAAAGGACCAGCATAGTAGTCTGGCTGTGGCTGTGCGTCAGTGCACTCCATGTCAGATTCAATTTGTAATGGGCATGGACTGTTAACTGCTTCACTTTCTAAGCCAGGGACGGTATGTGTAAAGAGCTCCATGGAGTAACCCGTTGTGTCGCCTGCTGCATTCTTCTCTGTTGTTGTTTTTGCTGAAGAGGACAAGGAAGTGACTTGTCCCTGACCGTGAACATCCACTAACGACGCGCTGCTTTTACTTTTACCAGTTTCACGAGAGGAGGCAAAAGAGCTAGAGGCTGAGTCAGCAAGATAAGCCAAAACTTGCTCTTGCTGCTCCGGCTTTAAAAGCGGTTTTCCTAATCCCAGAAAAGGGAGCGTTCGAGGCCTTGTGTAGCCGGACGACGAACCTGGCTCCACAGCTCCAGACTTAGGTGCAATATTTTTTTCCCCACGACCACCTGATGCTCCACCACTACCACTACCCTCATTACCAGCTGACAATGAACGCCCCCGGCCACGACCTCTTCCACTAGACTTCCTCATTGTTTTAAAAACGTAACCAAACTAACGTTATTTGTTGCAGTCACACAACTTACACGGTGAGCTATAACTTCAGTATGATTTAGCTACCCCTTTACAGGTTGGTGAGACCACAGCGAAAATCAGGCCCAATGTTACACACTCTTTTTTTGGTGGCTGCAAATTAGAGAGATGCCCCACACGCAGGACTGTCACTGAAGCACAAATGTTAATATTAATGTCACACTATTATTTTTTTTTTATTTTTATTTTTTTCAGGAACACTTTAGAAACCCCCCAAAAAAAAAAAAATAGATTTTTGCAGGGAGAATTTAGAAAACAAATGTAACAAACTATATGCTTTCTATGGGCCACTGAGTGAGAGATGACGCACACAGGAATCAGGAGTGGCACACAAGCCCAGAGGCCAATATTTTTCTACCAATGATTGATGTAGTTATTTTCTCTGGTAGATTTTGGAACCCAAATCAAGGAAAAAAAATATAGGCTTTCTATGGACCACAATTGGAGAGAGAGAGAGAGAGAGAGAGAGATGGCACACCCAGGAGTCAAGACTGGCACACAAGCAGAAAGGCCAATATTAATCTCCCATTTTTGGGGGGGGTTTGTTTTTTTTTTTTTTTTTTCAGGGAGACTTTAGAAAAAAAAATAATAAAAAAAATATGATTTTATCAGGAAGAATTTAGAAACCAAATAAAATAAAATGATATTTTCAGGGAGAATTTATAAAACAAATAAAAACAAAAATAGGCGTTCTATGGCCCACTGACTGAGAGATGACGCACACAGGAGTCAGGAGTGGCACACAAGCCCAGAGGCCAATATTTTTCTACCAATGATTGATGTAGTTATTTTCTCTGGTAGATTTTGGAACCCAAATCAAGGAAAAAAAATATAGGCTTTCTATGGACCACAATTGGAGAGAGAGAGAGAGAGAGAGAGAGAGAGAGATGGCACACCCAGGAGTCAAGACTGGCACACAAGCAGAAAGGCCAATATTAATCTCCCACTGTTTTTTTTGGTTGTTTTTTTTTTTTTTTTTCAGGGAGACTTTAGAAAAAAAAATAATAAAAAAAATATGATTTTATCAGGAAGAATTTAGAAACCAAATAAAATAAAATGATTTTTTCAGGGAGAATTTATAAAACAAATAAAAACAAAAATAGGCGTTCTATGGCCCACTGACTGAGAGATGACGCACACAGGAGTCAGGAGTGGCACACAAGCCCAGAGGCCAATATTTTTCTACCAATGATTGATGTAGTTATTTTCTCTGGTAGATTTTGGAACCCAAATCAAGGAAAAAAAATATAGGCTTTTTATGGACCACAATTGGAGAGAGAGAGAGAGAGAGAGAGAGAGAGATGGCACACCCAGGAGTCAAGACTGGCACACAAGCAGAAAGGCCAATATTAATCTCCCACTGTTTTTTTTGGTTGTTTTTTTTTTTTTTTTTTCAGGGAGACTTTAGAAAAAAAAATAATAAAAAAAATATGATTTTATCAGGAAGAATTTAGAAACCAAATAAAATAAAATGATTTTTTCAGGGAGAATTTATAAAACAAATAAAAACAAAAATAGGCGTTCTATGGCCCACTGACTGAGAGATGACGCACACAGGAGTCAGGAGTGGCACACAAGCCCAGGGGCCAATATTTTTCTACCAATGATTGATGTAGTTATTTTCTCTGGTAGATTTTGGAACCCAAATCAAGGAAAAAAAATATAGGCTTTCTATGGACCACAATTGGAGAGAGAGAGAGAGAGAGAGAGAGATGGCACACCCAGGAGTCAAGACTGGCACACAAGCAGAAAGGCCAATATTAATCTCCCATTTTTTGGGGGGGTTTGTTTTTTTTTGTTTTTTTTTCAGGGAGACTTTAGAAAAAAAAATAATAAAAAAAATATGATTTTATCAGGAAGAATTTAGAAACCAAATAAAATAAAATGATTTTTTCAGGGAGAATTTATAAAACAAATAAAAACAAAAATAGGCGTTCTATGGCCCACTGACTGAGAGATGACGCACACAGGAGTCAGGAGTGGCACACAAGCCCAGAGGCCAATATTTTTCTACCAATGATTGATGTAGTTATTTTCTCTGGTAGATTTTGGAACCCAAATCAAGGAAAAAAAATATAGGCTTTCTATGGACCACAATTGGAGAGAGAGAGAGAGAGAGAGAGAGAGATGGCACACCCAGGAGTCAAGACTGGCACACAAGCAGAAAGGCCAATATTAATCTCCCACTGTTTTTTTTGGTTGGTTTTTTTTTTTTTTTTCAGGGAGACTTTAGAAAAAAAAATAATAAAAAAAATATGATTTTATCAGGAAGAATTTAGAAACCAAATAAAATAAAATGATTTTTTCAGGGAGAATTTATAAAACAAATAAAAACAAAAATAGGCGTTCTATGGCCCACTGACTGAGAGATGACGCACACAGGAGTCAGGAGTGGCACACAAACCCAGAGGCCAATATTTTTCTACCAATGATTGATGTAGTTATTTTCTCTGGTAGATTTTGGAACCCAAATCAAGGAAAAAAAATATAGGCTTTCTATGGACCACAATTGGAGAGAGAGAGAGAGAGAGAGAGAGATGGCACACCCAGGAGTCAAGACTGGCACACAAGCAGAAAGGCCAATATTAATCTCCCACTGTTTTTTTTGGTTGTTTTTTTTTTTTTTTTTCAGGGAGACTTTAGAAAAAAAAATAATAAAAAAAATATGATTTTATCAGGAAGAATTTAGAAACCAAATAAAATAAAATGATTTTTTCAGGGAGAATTTATAAAACAAATAAAAACAAAAATAGGCGTTCTATGGCCCACTGACTGAGAGATGACGCACACAGGAGTCAGGAGTGGCACACAAGCCCAGAGGCCAATATTTTTCTACCAATGATTGATGTAGTTATTTTCTCTGGTAGATTTTGGAACCCAAATCAAGGAAAAAAAATATAGGCTTTTTATGGACCACAATTGGAGAGAGAGAGAGAGAGAGAGAGAGAGAGAGATGGCACACCCAGGAGTCAAGACTGGCACACAAGCAGAAAGGCCAATATTAATCTCCCACTGTTTTTTTTGGTTGTTTTTTTTTTTTTTTTTTCAGGGAGACTTTAGAAAAAAAAATAATAAAAAAAATATGATTTTATCAGGAAGAATTTAGAAACCAAATAAAATAAAATGATTTTTTCAGGGAGAATTTATAAAACAAATAAAAACAAAAATAGGCGTTCTATGGCCCACTGACTGAGAGATGACGCACACAGGAGTCAGGAGTGGCACACAAGCCCAGAGGCCAATATTTTTCTACCAATGATTGATGTAGTTATTTTCTCTGGTAGATTTTGGAACCCAAATCAAGGAAAAAAAATATAGGCTTTCTATGGACCACAATTGGAGAGAGAGAGAGAGAGAGAGAGATGGCACACCCAGGAGTCAAGACTGGCACACAAGCAGAAAGGCCAATATTAATCTCCCATTTTTTGGGTTTTTTTTTTTTTTCAGGGAGACTTTAGAAAAAAAAATAATAAAAAAAATATGATTTTATCAGGAAGAATTTAGAAACCAAATAAAATAAAATGATTTTTTCAGGGAGAATTTATAAAACAAATAAAAACAAAAATAGGCGTTCTATGGCCCACTGACTGAGAGATGACGCACACAGGAGTCAGGAGTGGCACACAAGCCCAGAGGCCAATATTTTTCTACCAATGATTGATGTAGTTATTTTCTCTGGTAGATTTTGGAACCCAAATCAAGGAAAAAAAATATAGGCTTTCTATGGACCACAATTGGAGAGAGAGAGAGAGAGAGAGAGAGAGAGAGATGGCACACCCAGGAGTCAAGACTGGCACACAAGCAGAAAGGCCAATATTAATCTCCCACTGTTTTTTTTGGTTGTTTTTTTTTTTTTTTTTCAGGGAGACTTTAGAAAAAAAAATAATAAAAAAAATATGATTTTATCAGGAAGAATTTAGAAACCAAATAAAATAAAATGATTTTTTCAGGGAGAATTTATAAAACAAATAAAAACAAAAATAGGCGTTCTATGGCCCACTGACTGAGAGATGACGCACACAGGAGTCAGGAGTGGCACACAAGCCCAGAGGCCAATATTTTTCTACCAATGATTGATGTAGTTATTTTCTCTGGTAGATTTTGGAACCCAAATCAAGGAAAAAAAATATAGGCTATCTATGGACCACAATTGGAGAGAGAGAGAGAGAGAGAGAGAGAGAGAGATGGCACACCCAGGAGTCAAGACTGGCACACAAGCAGAAAGGCCAATATTAATCTCCCACTGTTTTTTTTGGTTGTTTTTTTTTTTTTTTTTTCAGGGAGACTTTAGAAAAAAAAATAATAAAAAAAATATGATTTTATCAGGAAGAATTTAGAAACCAAATAAAATAAAATGATTTTTTCAGGGAGAATTTATAAAACAAATAAAAACAAAAATAGGCGTTCTATGGCCCACTGACTGAGAGATGACGCACACAGGAGTCAGGAGTGGCACACAAGCCCAGAGGCCAATATTTTTCTACCAATGATTGATGTAGCTATTTTCTCTGGTAGATTTTGGAACCCAAATCAAGGAAAAAAAATATAGGCTTTCTATGGACCACAATTGGAGAGAGAGAGAGAGAGAGAGAGAGATGGCACACCCAGGAGTCAAGACTGGCACACAAGCAGAAAGGCCAATATTAATCTCCCACTGTTTTTTTTGGTTGTTTTTTTTTTTTTTTTTCAGGGAGACTTTAGAAAAAAAAATAATAAAAAAAATATGATTTTATCAGGAAGAATTTAGAAACCAAATAAAATAAAATGATTTTTTCAGGGAGAATTTATAAAACAAATAAAACCAAAAATAGGCGTTCTATGGCCCACTGACTGAGAGATGACGCACCCAGGAGTCAAGACTGGCACACAAGCAGAAAGGCCAATATTAATCTCCCACTGTTTTTTTTTTTTTTTTTTTTTTTTCAGGGAGACTTTAGAAAAAAAAATAATAAAAAAAATATGATTTTATCAGGAAGAATTTAGAAACCAAATAAAATAAAATGATTTTTTCAGGGAGAATTTAGAAAACAAATAAAACCAAAAATAGGCGTTCTATGGCCCACTGACTGAGAGAGAGAGAGAGATGGAACGCTTAGTACTGGCACACAAGCCCAAAGGGCAATATTAATCTCCCTTTTTTTTTCAGGGAGAATTTCTAAAACCCAAAAAAAAAAAAAAATAGGCTTTCTATGGCCCACTATTTGTGAGAGAGATGGGACGCTCAGGACTGGCACAGATGGCACGCTCAGGACTGGCACAGAAGCCCAGAGGCCAATATTAATCTCCCTTTTTTTCTGGGAGAATTTATAAACCAAAAAAATATTTAAATAGGCTTTCTATGGCCCACTATTTGTGAGAGAGATGGCACGCTCAGGACTGGCACAGATGGCACGCTCACAACTGGCACACAAGCCCAGAGGCCAATATTAATCTCCCTTTTTTCAGGGAAAATTTATAAAACCAAAAAAAAAATTAAATAGGCTTTCTATGGCCCACTATTTGTGAGAGAGATGGCACGCTCAGGACTGGCACAGATGGCACGCTCACAACTGGCACACAAGCCCAGAGGCCAATATTAATCTCCCTTTTTTCAGGGAAAATTTATAAAACAAAAAAAAAAATTAAATAGGCTTTCTATGGCCCACTATTTGTGAGAGAGATGGCACGCTCAGGACTGGCACAGATGGCACGCTCACAACTGGCACACAAGCCCAGAGGCCAATATTAATCTCCCTTTTTTTCAGGGAGAATTTATAAAACCAAAAAAAAAATAAAATAGGCTTTCTATGGCCCACTATTTGTGAGAGAGATGGCACGCTCAGGGCTGGCACAGATGGCACGCTCAGGACTGGCACACAAGCCCAGAGGCCAATATTAATCTCCCTTTTTTTCAGGGAGAATTTATAAAACCCCAAAAAAAATAAAATAGGCTTTCTATGGCCCACTATTTGTGAGAGAGATGGCACACTCAGGACTGGCACACAAGCCCAAAGGCCAATATTAATCTCCCACTGTATTTTTATCAGGGAGAATTTATACACCCCACAAAAAAAAATACAGAAAAATGAAAAGGCTTTCTATGGCCCACTATGTGAGAGAGATGGCACACACAGGGATGGCACTCTAGCAGAAATGCCAAATTGCCAATCTTAATCTCCCACCAAAAAAAAAAAAAAAAAAAAACAGGGAATGTCCTACAATTACTATCTCCCTGCCTGCAGTAATCTCAGCCAGGTATGGCAGGCAGCTACTATCTCCCTGCCTGCAGTAATCTCAGCCAGGTATGGCAGGCAGCAATAAGGAGTGGACTGATGCACAAATGAAATAAAAAGTGTGGACAAACAAAAAAGATGGCTGTGCAGAAAGGAAGGAACAAGAGGATTTGTGCTTTGAAAAAAGCAGTTGGTTTGCACAGCGGCGTACACACAGCAATGCAGCTATCAGGGAGCCTTCTAGGGCAGCCCAATGAGCTACAGCGCTGAGGGGAAAAAAAAAAAAAAAAAAACTTCCACTGTCCCTGCACACCGAGGGTGGTGTTGGACAGTGCAAATCGCTGCAGCACAAGCGGTTTTGTGGTTAATGGACCCTGCCTAACGCTATCCCTGCTTCTGACAAAGCGGCAGCAACCTCTCCCTAAGCTCAGATCAGCAGCAGTAAGATGGCGGTCGGCGGGAACGCCTCTTTATAGCCCCTGTGACGTCGCAGACAGCAAGCCAATCACTGCAATGCCCTTCTCTAAGATGGTGGGGACCAGGACCTATGTCATCACGCTGCCCACACTCTGCGTTTACCTTCATTGGCTGAGAAATGGCGCTTTTCGCGTCATTGAAACGCGACTTTGGCGCGAAAGTCGCGTACCGCATGGCCGACCCCGCACAGGGGTCGGATCGGGTTTCATGAAACCCCGACTTAGCCAAAAGTCGGCGACTTTTGAAAATGTTCGACCCGTTTCGCTCAACCCTAACTCTGACCACTGTCACTTTATGAGGTCATAACTCTGGAACACTTCAATGGATCCTGGTGATTCTTAGATTATTTTCTTGTGACATATTTTACTTTATGATAGTGGTGAAATTTATTTGATATGACTTGCGTAATGTAATAGATAAACCATTATTTCTTATTTTTAGTGACTCTATAGCGACAGGGTCTGTTCCGCAGGACTGGCGCATAGCAAATGTGGTGCCAATATTCAAAAAGGGCTCTAAAAGTGAACCTGGAAATTATAGGCCAGTAAGTCTAACCTCTATTGTTGGTAAAATATTTGAAGGGTTTCTGAGGGATGTTATTCTGGATTATCTCAATGAGAATAACTGTTTAACTCCATATCAGCATGGGTTTATGAGAAATCGCTCCTGTCAAACCAATCTAATCAGTTTTTATGAAGAGGTAAGCTATAGACTGGACCACGGTGAGTCATTGGACGTGGTATATCTCGATTTTTCCAAAGCGTTTGATACCGTGCCGCACAAGAGGTTGGTACACAAAATGAGAATGCTTGGTCTGGGGGAAAATGTGTGTAAATGGGTTAGTAACTGGCTTAGTGATAGAAAGCAGAGGGTGGTTATAAATGGTATAGTCTCTAACTGGGTCGCTGTGACCAGTGGGGTACCGCAGGGGTCAGTACTGGGACCTGTTCTCTTCAACATATTCATTAATGATCTGGTAGAAGGTTTACACACTAAAATATCGATATTTGCA
Source organism: Ranitomeya imitator (assembly GCF_032444005.1). Classification (NCBI taxonomy): domain Eukaryota; kingdom Metazoa; phylum Chordata; class Amphibia; order Anura; family Dendrobatidae; genus Ranitomeya; species Ranitomeya imitator. The sequence continues at coordinate 699,212,955 of NC_091284.1, read as the reverse complement.
GATGATACAAAACTATGTAAAGCAGTTAATACAAGAGAAGATAGTATTCTGCTACAGATGGATCTGGATAAGTTGGAAACTTGGGCTGAAAGGTGGCAGATGAGGTTTAACAATGATAAATGTAAGGTTATACACATGGGAAGAGGGAATCAATATCACCATTACACACTGAACGGGAAACCTCTGGGTAAATCTGACAGGGAGAAGGACTTGGGGATCCTAGTTAATGATAAACTTACCTGGAGCAGCCAGTGCCAGGCAGCAGCTGCCAAGGCAAACAGGATCATGGGGTGCATTAAAAGAGGTCTGGATACACATGATGAGAGCATTATACTGCCTCTGTACAAATCCCTAGTTAGACCGCACATGGAGTACTGTGTCCAGTTTTGGGCACCGGTGCTCAGGAAGGATATAATGGAACTAGAGAGAGTACAAAGGAGGGCAACAAAATTAATAAAGGGGATGGGAGAACTACAATACCCAGATAGATTAGCGAAATTAGGATTATTTAGTCTAGAAAAAAGACGACTGAGGGGCGATCTAATAACCATGTATAAGTATATAAGGGGACAATACAAATATCTCGCTGAGGATCTGTTTATACCAAGGAAGGTGACGGGCACAAGGGGGCATTCTTTGCGTCTGGAGGAGAGAAGGTTTTTCCACCAACATAGAAGAGGATTCTTTACTGTTAGGGCAGTGAGAATCTGGAATTGCTTGCCTGAGGAGGTGGTGATGGCGAACTCAGTCGAGGGGTTCAAGAGAGGCCTGGATGTCTTCCTGGAGCAGAACAATATTGTATCATACAATTATTAGGTTCTGTAGAAGGACGTAGATCTGGGTATTTATTATGATGGAATATAGGCTGAACTGGATGGACAAATGTCTTTTTTCGGCCTTACTAACTATGTTACTATGTTACTATGTATTCGTTAAAAAATGGAAATTTGGCAAAAAGTTTGAATATTTTGCAATTTTCAAACTTTAAATGTTTATGTCCTTAAATCAGAGAGTCATATCGCACAAAATAGTTAATTAATAACATTTACCACATGTCTAATTTACATCAGCACAATTTTGGAAAACATCATGTTTTTTGTTATGAAATTATAAGGGTTAAAAGTTGACCAGCGATTTCTAATTATTACAACAAAATTTCCGAAACCATTTTTTTAGGGACCACCTCACATTTGAAGTGACTTTGAGGGGTCTATATGACAGAAAATACCCAAAAATGACACCATTCTAAAATCTGCGCTGCTCAAGGAACTCAAAACCACATTCAAGTAGTTTATTAACCCTTCAGGTGCTTCATGTGAATGTGGAATGAAAAAATAAACATTTACTTTTCTTTCACAAAAAATTTCCTTTAGACCTAATTTTTTTTTTTACTTTCGCAAGGGTAACAGGAGAAAATGGACCATACAATTTGTTGTGCAATTTACCCTGAGAATGCTGATACCTCATATGTGGGGGAAATCTACTGTTTGGGCACACGGCAGGGCTCGGAAGGGAAGGAGCGCGGTTTCACTTTTTGAATGAAAAATTTGCTGGCATAACTAGCGGACGCTATGTCATGCTTCGAGAGCCCCTGATGTGCCTAAAGAGTGGAAATTCCCCACAAATGACCCAATTTTGGAAACTAGACCCCTTATGGAACTTATCTAGATGTGTACTGAGCACCTTGAACTTTCAGGTGGTTCACAGACGTTTGTAACGTTAAGCCATGAAAATAAAAACAAAACAAAAAATCACATTTTTCCCACAAAAATCTTTTTTAGCTTCAAATTTTGTATTGTCACAAGGGCAACAGGAGAAAATTGACACCAAAGTTTGTTGTGCAATTTCTCCTGAGTTCACCAACACCCTATATGTTGTCAAAAACTTCCACTGAGACACAGTGCAAAGTTCAGAAGGGAAGTAGCGCCATATTACAGTGCAGATTTTGCAGAACAGCAGAAGACCCCATAAGTGACCCCATTTTACCAATTAAACCTCTCAATATTAATAATAATAATAATCTTTATTTAATAGCGCCAACATATTCCACAGCGCTTTACAGCTTAACAGTTTCAAACACAACAATCATAAGTAACAACGTTAACAATACAATAATTAAAGCACAATAAGACGACCCTGCTCCTGAGAGGTTACAATCTACCATGAGGTGGGTGAGATACAAACTACAGGTATGTATTTACAGTGATGGTCCAGCCATCTTCAGGGAGTGGGGGATAGATGGAAGTAGTGAATGAGCTACACACAAACATAAAATGACTGATTAGGGAACGTGATAGGCCTCTCTGAACAAATATGTTTTGAGGGAGCGCCTAAAACTATGCAAATTGTGAATGGTCCTAATATCTTGGGGTAGAGCATTCCAGAGGATTGGCGCAGCGTGGGTGAAGTCTTGGAGTTGGGAGTGGGAGGTACGGATTAGTGCAGAGGTTAGTCGGAAGTCATTTGCAGAGCGCAGAGGTCGGTTAGGCCGATAGACAGAAATGAGGGAGGAGATGTAAGGGGGTGCCGCACTGTGGAGAGCTTTGTGGGTGAGATCAAGTACTTTGAATTGTATCCTGTAATGAATGGGCAACCAGTGTAACGACTGGCAAAGAGCGAACGCGTTCGAGTAACGATTAGCCAGATGGACAAACCTGGCTGCTGTATTAAGGATAGACTGGAGAGGGGAAAATCGAGTAAGTGGGAGGCCAATTAATAGAGCGTTGCAGTAGTCCAGGCGGGAGTGGATCAGAGTGACAGTGAGGGTTTTTGTTGTTTCCATAGTGAGAAAAGGGCAGATTCTAGAGATGTTCTTTAGGTGTAAGCGGCATGAGCGGGCAAGAGATTGTATATGGGATGTGTAGGAGAGATCGGAGTCAAACGTAACACCCAGACAGCGCGCCTGCTGCCGGGGTGTTATTATGGTGCCACCTACAAAGAGGGAAACATCAGGTTTAGGGAGGTTAGTAGATGGTGGGAGCAGAAGAAGTTCAGTTTTGGAGAAGTTGAGTTTCAGATAGAGAGCGGACATGATGTCGGAGACTGCGGACAGACAGTCACTGGTGTTCTGTAGTACTGCGGGAGTAAGGTCAGGGGATGACGTGTATAGTTGTGTATCATCAGTCTAAAGATGGTACTGAAAGCCAAATCTGCTGATGGTCTGTCCAATTGGGGCCATGTAGAGAGAGAAGAGAAGGGGGCCAAGGACTGAGCCCTGAGGTCCCCCTACAGTGAGAGGAAGAGGAGACGAAGTGGAGCCAGAGAACAGAATGCTGAAGGAGTGGTCAGATAGATAGGAGGAGAACCAGGAGAGAGCAGTGTCCTTAATGCCTAGTGACTGGAGCCTAGAGAGTAGGAGAGGGTGATCAACAGTGTCAAAAGCTGCAGGAAGATCAAGAAGAATGAGCAGAGAGTGGTCACCGTTACATTTTGCTGTCAGAAGGTCGTTGGTCACTTTGAGTGCCGTTTCTGTCGAGTGTAGGGGACGGAAGCCGGACTGTGAATGGTCTAGGAGGGAGTGAATGGAGAGGTAACGGGTAAGGCAGGAGTAGACTAGGCGCTCTAAGAGTTTAGAGATGAAGGGGAAGTTGGAGACCGGTCTGTAGTTATTTGTGCAGGATGGGTCGAGGACGGGTTTCTTTAGTAACGGAGTAATGATAGAGTGTTTGAAGGAGGACAGGAAAATGCCTGAGGAAAGTGAGAGATTAAAGATTGTAGTTAGGTGAGTAGTGACGACTGGAGAGAGAGAGACTGGAGGAGATGAGAGGGAATGGGGTCGGTAGTGCATGTAGTTGGACGAGAAAAAGAGAGTAGCCTGGAGACTTCTTTTCTGTGATGGGATCAAATGTGGAGAGTGAGCCAGGGCTGTTTTACTCTGTGTTTGAAGGTTCTGATGGTGAGGGGAGCTACTTTGTCCAGGGTGCTTCTAAGAGTGTCATTGTAGTGATGTACCGCCAAATCAGGACAGGAAAAAGAGGAGATTGGGGACAGGGATGAGTGTAGGGAGTCTGAAAGTGTATGAGGGTTAATGGCTTGTAGATTTCTGACTGAATGGTAGGTGGGGTGGGCGAGGATTTGTGAGCGTGAAGGAGATAATGTTGTGGTCAGAGAGGGGAAGCTGTGAGCTATTTAGATAGGAGAGTGAACACAGCCGGACATTACCAGGTCAAGGGTGTTACAGTCCTTGTGTGTCTCAGAAGTTGAGAGCTGTGGAGGCCAAGCGAAGTGGTTAGTGATAGAAGCTGGGATGCAGATGTAGAAGTAGGACTGTTTATGGGGATGCTGAAGTCTCCCAGGATAAGGGTTGGGAGTTCTGAGGACATGAAGTGCGGCAGCCAGGCAGACAAATGGTCCAGGAAGTGGGTGGGTGAGCCTGGGGGATGGTATATGATCGCTACTCTGAAGGAGATGGGACGGAAGAGCCCGATGGTGTGGACCTCAAAAGAAGGGAAAGAGAGTGATGGAGCAGGGGGGATGACCTGGAAGGTCCATTGTGGGGAGAGGAGTATGCCGACTGGTCTGTCTGTGGGTCTCAGGGAAGGGGAGAATTGTAGGCCACCATGGGAAATGGCAGCAGGGGAGACAGTGTCAGAATCCTGGATCCAGGTTTCAGTGAGGGCCAATAGATTTAGAGAGTTGTTCAAAAAGTAGTTGTGCAGGAAGGGAAGCTTGTTACATACAGACCGTGGATTCCACAGGGCACAATTAAAAGAAGGAGATAAGGGAGTGCGAGTAATATTAATAAGGTTAGAATGGTTTTGATGTGAGGTAGGGTAGTGGTTGAGGTTGTGGGATGGTGGACCAGGGTTGAGGGAGATGTCTCCTGAAATCAGTAGGAGTAGGAAGATAGAAAGCAAGAAGTTTTTGGAATTGTAAGAAGTTTTTTTGTGCAGTGTGTTTGGGCAAGATGGGCTGAGGTTTTTCAGGAAGGTGAGGAGTGCATGGGAGCTGTACATGGGAGAGGGAAGGAGAGAGGAGCTGATGTGTATGAGTCGTGATGGAGGGGGGATGGGGCAGTGAAAGTGGACTGCAAGGGAACACAGAAGGATAGGAATAAAGCACATGAATAGAAGGGAGAGCAGAGTGTGGGTTACCTCACTCTTGCCCTGACTAACTGCCATAGAATAACTGCCCTTCAACTTGATGCTTGTCTAATGCGATGCTCTCAATTAATTCATCTAGGGGTGCAGTGATTATATTGACCCCACAGGTGTGTCACCAACTTTTATACCAGTTGGGCGGTGAAGAAAAAATAATTTTTACCACCAAGATTACCGTACTTTCCCGACTATAAGACGCACTTTCCCCCCCCCCAAAAAAAGGGGGGAAAATGGGGGGTGCATCTTATAGTCGTAATGCAGGCTTGCCAGCAGTGGTGTGGCGGAGGTGTGGCAGAGGCAGAGGTGCGAGGATGAGGAGGCGGTATGGCGTGAGTGGGTGTTATGATAGGCAATTCAGTAACACAATGTGCATAGCGATCAGAGCACATACAGTGATCTGACAATAACCCAAAATAATAGAACGAGCTCTGAGACGTGGAAACTCTGTAGACCGCAATTCCTGATCCTCTCCAAACACAACTAGAGGCAGCTGTGGATTGCGCCTAACGCTCCCTATGCAACTCGGCACAGCCTGAGAAACTCACTAGCCTGAAGATAGAAAAATAAGCCTACCTTGCCTCAGAGAAATACCCCAAAGGAAAAGGCAGCCCCCCACATATAATGACTGTGAGTAAGATGAGAAGACAAACGTAGGGATGAAATAGATTCAGCAAAGTGAGGCCCGATATTCTAGACAGAACGAGGATAGGAAAGATAACTTTGCGGTCTACACAAAACCCTAAAGAAAACCACGCAAAGGGGGCAAAAAGACCCTCCGTACCGAACTAACGGCACGGAGGTACACCCTTTGCGTCCCAGAGCTTCCAGCAAAACAAATAGACAAGCTGGACAGAAAAAATAGCAACAAATAGCAAAGAAGCACTTAGCTATGCAGAGCAGCAGGCCACAGGAATGATCCAGAGAAACACAAGTCCAACACTGGAACATTGACAGGAAGCATGGATAAAAGCATCAGGTGGAGTTAAGTAGAGAAGCAGCTAACGACCTCACCAGATCACCTGAGGGAGGAAACTCAGAAGCTGCAGTACCACTTTCCTCCACAAACGGAAGCTCCCAGAGAGAATCAGCCGAAGTACCACTTGTGACCACAGGAGTGAACTCTGCCACAGAATTCACAACAGTACCCCCCCCTTGAGGAGGGGTCACCGAACCCTCACCAGAGCCCCCAGGCCGACCAGGATGAGCCACATGAAAGGCACGAACAAGATCGGGAGCATGGACATCGGAGGCAAAAACCCAGGAATTATCTTCCTGAACATAACCCTTCCATGTAACCAGATACTGGAGTTTCCGTCTTGAAACACGAGAATCCAAAATCTTCTCCACAATATACTCCAATTCCCCCTCCACCAAAACCGGGGCAGGAGGCTCAACAGATGGGACCATAGGTGCCACGTATCTCCGCAACAATGACCTATGGAATACGTTATGTATGGAAAAAGAATCTGGAAGGGTCAGACGAAAAGACACAGGATTAAGAACCTCAGAAATCCTATACGGACCAATAAAACGAGGTTTAAACTTAGGAGAGGAAACCTTCATAGGAATATGACGAGAAGATAACCAAACCAGATCCCCAACACGAAGTCGGGGACCCACACGGCGTCTGCGATTAGCGAAAAGTTGAGCCTTCTCCTGGGACAAGGTCAAATTGTCCACTACCTGAGTCCAAATCTGCTGCAACCTGTCCACCACAGTATCCACACCAGGACAGTCCGAAGACTCAACCTGTCCTGAAGAGAAACGAGGATGGAACCCAGAATTGCAGAAAAACGGCGAAACCAAGGTAGCCGAGCTGGCCCGATTATTAAGGGCGAACTCAGCCAAAGGCAAAAAGGACACCCAGTCATCCTGATCAGCAGAAACAAAGCATCTCAGATATGTTTCCAAGGTCTGATTGGTTCGTTCGGTCTGGCCATTAGTCTGAGGATGGAAAGCCGAGGAAAAAGACAAGTCAATGCCCATCCTACCACAAAAGGCTCGCCAAAACCTCGAAACAAACTGGGAACCTCTGTCAGAAACAATATTCTCTGGAATGCCATGCAAACGAACCACATGCTGGAAGAACAAAGGCACCAAATCAGAGGAGGAAGGCAATTTAGACAAGGGTACCAGATGGACCATCTTAGAAAAGCGATCACAGACCACCCAAATGACTGACATCTTTTGAGAAACGGGAAGGTCAGAAATAAAATCCATAGAGATATGTGTCCAAGGCCTCTTCGGGACCGGCAAGGGCAAAAGCAACCCACTGGCACGAGAACAGCAGGGCTTAGCCCGAGCACAAATCCCACAGGACTGCACAAAAGTAGGCACATCCCGCGACAGAGAGGGCCACCAAAAGGATCTAGCCACTAACTCTCTGGTACCAAAAATTCCAGGATGACCAGCCAACACCGAACAATGAAGCTCAGAGATAACTCTATTCGTCCACCTATCAGGGACAAACAGTTTCTCCGCTGGGCAACGATCAGGTTTATTAGCCTGAAATTTTTGCAGCACCCGCCACAAATCAGGGGAGATGGCAGACACAACTACTCCTTCCTTGAGGATACCCGCCGGCTCAGATAAACCCGGAGAGTCGGGCACAAAACTCCTAGACAGAGCATCCGCCTTCACATTTTTAGAGCCCGGAAGGTACGAAATCACAAAGTCAAAACGGGCAAAAAACAGCGACCAACGAGCCTGTCTAGGATTCAAGCGCTTGGCAGACTCGAGATAAGTCAAGTTCTTATGATCAGTCAATACCACCACGCGATGCTTAGCTCCTTCAAGCCAATGACGCCACTCCTCGAATGCCCACTTCATGGCCAGCAACTTTCGGTTGCCCACATCATAATTTCGCTCAGCAGGCGAAAACTTCCTGGAAAAGAAAGCGCATGGTTTCATCACTGAGCAACCAGAACCTCTCTATGACAAAACAGCCCCTGCTCCAATCTCAGAAGCATCAACCTCGACCTGGAACGGAAGAGAAACATCTGGTTGACACAACACAGGGGCAGAAGAAAAACGACGCTTCAACTCTTGAAAAGCTTCCACAGCAGCAGAAGACCAATTGACCAAATCAGCACCCTTCTTGGTCAAATCGGTCAATGGTTTGGCAACACTAGAAAAATTGCAGATGAAGCGACGATAAAAATTAGCAAAGCCCAGGAACTTTTGCAGACTTTTCAGAGATGTCGGCTGAGTCCAATCATGGATGGCTTGGACCTTAACCGGATCCATCTCGATAGTAGAAGGGGAAAAGATGAACCCCAAAAATGAAACCTTCTGCACACCAAAGAGACACTTTGATCCCTTCACAAACAAAGAATTAGCACGCAGGACCTGAAAAACCGTTCTGACCTGCTTCACATGAGACTCCCAATAATCCGAGAAGATCAACATGTCATCCAAGTACACAATCAGGAATTTATCCAGGTACTCACGGAAGATGTCATGCATAAAGGATTGAAACCATGATGGAGCATTGGCAAGTCCGAACGGCATCACTAGATACTCAAAATGACCCTCGGGCGTATTAAATGCAGTTTTCCATTCATCGCCTTGCCTGATTCTCACCAGATTATACGCACCACGAAGATCTATCTTAGTGAACCAACTAGCCCCCTTAATCCGAGCAAACAAATCAGATAACAATGGCAAGGGGTACTGAAATTTAACAATGATCTTATTAAGAAGGCGGTAATCTATACACGGTCTCAGCGAACCATCCTTCTTGGCTACAAAAAAGAACCCTGCTCCTAATGGTGACGATGACGGGCGAATATGCCCCTTCTCCAGGGATTCCTTCACATAACTGCGCATAGCGGTGTGCTCAGGCACAGATAAATTAAACAGTCGACCTTTTGGGAATTTACTACCAGGAATCAAATTGATAGCACAATCACAATCCCTATGCGGAGGCAGGGCATCGGACTTGGGCTCATCAAATACATCCCGGTAATCAGACAAGAACTCTGGAACCTCAGAAGGGGTGGATGACGAAATTGACAGAAATGGAACATCACCATGTACCCCCTGACAACCCCAGCTGGACACCAACATGGAATTCCAATCCAATACTGGATTATGGGCTTGTAGCCATGGCAACCCCAACACGACCACATCATGCAGATTATGCAACACCAGAAAGCGAATAACCTCCTGATGTGCAGGAGCCATGCACATGGTCAGCTGGGTCCAGTATTGAGGCTTATTCTTAGCCAAAGGTGTAGCATCAATTCCTCTCAAGAGAACTAAGTAATGTAATAGATAAACCATTATTTCTTATTTTTAGTGACTCTATAGCAACAGGGTCTGTTCCGCAGGACTGGCGCATAGCAAATGTGGTGCCAATATTCAAAAAGGGCTCTAAAAGTGAACCTGGAAATTATAGGCCAGTAAGTCTAACCTCTATTGTTGGTAAAATATTTGAAGGGTTTCTGAGGGATGTTATTCTGGATTATCTCAATGAGAATAACTGTTTAACTCCATATCAGCATGGGTTTATGAGAAATCGCTCCTGTCAAACCAATCTAATCAGTTTTTATGAAGAGGTAAGCTATAGACTGGACCACGGTGAGTCATTGGACGTGGTATATCTCGATTTTTCCAAAGCGTTTGATACCGTGCCGCACAAGAGGTTGGTACACAAAATGAGAATGCTTGGTCTGGGGGAAAATGTGTGTAAATGGGTTAGTAACTGGCTTAGTGATAGAAAGCAGAGGGTGGTTATAAATGGTATAGTCTCTAACTGGGTCGCTGTGACCAGTGGGGTACCGCAGGGGTCAGTATTGGGACCTGTTCTCTTCAACATATTCATTAATGATCTGGTAGAAGGTTTACACAGTAAAATATTGATATTTGCAGATGATACAAAACTATGTAAAGCAGTTAATACAAGAGAAGATAGTATTCTGCTACAGATGGATCTGGATAAGTTGGAATCTTGGGCTGAAAGGTGGCAGATGAGGTTTAACAATGATAAATGTAAGGTTATACACATGGGAAGAGGGAATCAATATCACCATTACACACTGAACGGGAAACCACTGGGTAAATCTGACAGGGAGAAGGACTTGGGGATCCTGGTTAATGATAAACTTACCTGGAGCAGCCAGTGCCAGGCAGCAGCTGCCAAGGCAAACAGGATCATGGGGTGCATTAAAAGAGGTCTGGATACACATGATGAGAGCATTATACTGCCTCTGTACAAATCCCTAGTTAGACCGCACATGGAGTACTGTGTCCAGTTTTGGGCACCGGTGCTCAGGAAGGATATAATGGAACTAGAGAGAGTACAAAGGAGGGCAACAAAATTAATAAAGGGGATGGGAGAACTACAATACCCAGATAGATTAGCGAAATTAGGATTATTTAGTCTAGAAAAAAGACGACTGAGGGGCGATCTAATAACCATGTATAAGTATATAAGGGGACAATACAAATATCTCGCTGAGGATCTGTTTATACCAAGGAAGGTGACGGGCACAAGGGGGCATTCTTTGCGTCTGGAGGAGAGAAGGTTTTTCCACCAACATAGAAGAGGATTCTTTACTGTTAGGGCAGTGAGAATCTGGAATTGCTTGCCTGAGGAGGTGGTGATGGCGAACTCAGTCGAGGGGTTCAAGAGAGGCCTGGATGTCTTCCTGGAGCAGAACAATATTGTATCATACAATTATTAGGTTCTGTAGAAGGACGTAGATCTGGGTATTTATTATGATGGAATATAGGCTGAACTGGATGGACAAATGTCTTTTTTCGGCCTTACTAACTATGTTACTATGTTACTATGTTACTATATGAATAGGACACTGCAAGGGCTCCAATAAAAACCCACAACGTTTAGCATAATCCAAGTCCATCACATTCAGGGCAGCGCCTGAATCCACAAACGCCATGACAGAATACGACGACAAGGAGCATATCAAGGTAACGGTCAGAAGAAATTTTGACTGTACAGTACCAATGGCGGCAGACCTAGCGAACCGCTTAGTGCGCTTAGGACAATCAGAGATAGCATGAGTGGAATCACCACAGTAGAAACACAGCCCATTCAGACGTCTGTGTTCTTGCCGTTCAACTCTGGTCATAGTCCTATCGCACTGCATAGGCTCAGGTTTAATCTCAGGTAATACCGCCAAACGGTACACAGATTTACGCTCACGCAAGCGTCGACCGATCTGAATGGCCAAAGACATAGACTCATTCAAACCAGCGGGCATAGGAAATCCCACCATGACATCCTTAATGGCTTCAGAGAGACCCTTTCTGAAAATGGCTACAAGCGCAGATTCATTCCATTGAGTGAGCACGGACCATTTTCTAAATTTCTGGCAATATAGCTCTATCTCATCCTGAGCCTGACAAAGAGCCAGCAAATTTTTTTCTGCCTGATCTACTGAATTAGGCTCATCATACAGCAATCCAAGCGCCAGGAAAAACGCATCGATATCACTCAATGCAGGATCTCCTGACGCAAGAGAAAATGCCCAGTCCTGAGGGTCGCCACGCAAAAAAGAAATGACGATCCTAACCTGTTGCGCTGGGTCACCAGAGGAGCGAGGTTTCAAAGCCAGAAACAGTTTACAATTATTCTTGAAACTCAGAAATTTAGTTCTATCTCCAAAAAAACAAATCTGGAATAGGAATTCTCGGTTCTAACAAAGAATTCTGAACCACAAAATTTTGAATATCTTGAACTCTTGCCGTGAGCTGATCTACACATGAAGACAGACCTTTAATGTCCATTGTAACACCTGTGTCCTGAACCACCCAAATGTCTAGGGGAAAAAAAAGACAAATCACAGTGCAAAGGAAAAAAAATGGTCTCAGAACTTCTTTTTTCCCTCTATTGAGAATCATTAGTACTTTTGGCTTCCTGTACTGTTATGATAGGCAATTCAGTAACACAATGTAGAAAACTAAACCACAACAAAAACCTGGATAGCCAGAAAATAGTATCCACACAGAGAGCTATTAAATATAAGCCTTTATTTAAATTGGCAAATAGGCACAAAATTTAATTTCTTTCTTTTAAAAATACATAGTACGCGAATATAACAGGACAAATAAATAAAAAATATATATAAAAAAACAATTTTTTAGGATATAAGCGGGCGACCTTGGTAAAAATACTGAATATAATAAGTATATATATTTCATATGATGATAGCTAGAAAAATGGTTAAAAACCTTACATAGAAAAAATAAAAATATATAATATATATAGTAAGTGCACTAAAAAAACTAAGTTGTAATGAATAATAAATCCCTCAATATATATACCAAAAATTGGGAATGTGCTGCCACAAAAAAATAAAAATAAACTTAATGGAGTGAGAATATAATATACAAAAGTACCAACAGGGCACAATCAACACCACTGAAAAGTGCAAAGTGCTATGTAAAACACCAGATAACAAAATGTGCTACAATTAAGTCAATCAGCAATATCTCAAAAAAGTGCAATGTGCTATGTGCAAAACGCAGTCTCAATGCACAAAATGTATCTTATGTTCCACAGATAAGTGGATAAACCACGCAGCCAAAGTGCAATGTGCACAGTGCAAAGTAATGCTTCCAACCAATTTTACAAGGGGTAAAGTAATTCAATCATATACCTTATACCAAGGGTCCCAGTGTCCCGAGATCGCGCACCCCGACGCGCGTTTCGGAACTCGTCCTTCGTCAGGGGGTAACACTGTGTGTTACATATTAGTAACACAATGTGCATAGCGATCAGAGCACATACAGTGATCTGACAATAACCCAAAATAATAGAACGAGCTCTGAGACGTGGAAACTCTGTAGACCGCAATTCCTGATCCTCTCCAAACACAACTAGAGGCAGCTGTGGATTGCGCCTAACGCTCCCTATGCAACTCGGCACAGCCTGAGAAACTAACTAGCCTGAAGATAGAAAAATAAGCCTACCTTGCCTCAGAGAAATACCCCAAAGGAAAAGGCAGCCCCCCACATATAATGACTGTGAGTAAGATGAGAAGACAAACGTAGGGATGAAATAGATTCAGCAAAGTGAGGCCCGATATTCTAGACAGAACGAGGATAGGAAAGATAACTTTGCGGTCTACACAAAACCCTAAAGAAAACCACGCAAAGGGGGCAAAAAGACCCTCCGTACCGAACTAACGGCACGGAGGTACACCCTTTGCGTCCCAGAGCTTCCAGCAAAACAAATAGACAAGCTGGACAGAAAAAATAGCAACAAATAGCAAAGAAGCACTTAGCTATGCAGAGCAGCAGGCCACAGGAATGATCCAGAGAAACACAAGTCCAACACTGGAACATTGACAGGAAGCATGGATAAAAGCATCAGGTGGAGTTAAGTAGAGAAGCAGCTAACGACCTCACCAGATCACCTGAGGGAGGAAACTCAGAAGCTGCAGTACCACTTTCCTCCACAAACGGAAGCTCCCAGAGAGAATCAGCCGAAGTACCACTTGTGACCACAGGAGTGAACTCTGCCACAGAATTCACAACAAGCGGGGTCCCTTCCACTGGTGAGTTGATGCAGCAGCCCGGTAAGCAGCAGAGCCGGGTTAATTACCGGTTTATCGGTGGCGGCGGCCATCTTCCTGAGGCCGCGTGCTCGCAGATGGAGTGCTCTGCTTCCCGGGGCTTCAGGAAAATGGCCACGGGAGGCCGCGCGTGCACAGATGGAGATCGCGGCAGCCATTTTCCTGAAGCCGAGTTCGCAGATTTAGATCTCGGCTTCAGGAAAATTTCCGCCGCGATCTCCATCTGCGCACGCGCGGCCTCCCGTGGCCATTTTCTTGAAGCCCCAGGAAGCAGAGCACTCCATCTGCGCACGTGCGGCCTCAGGAAAATGGCCGCCGCCACCGATAATCCGGTAATTAACCCTGCTCTGCTGCTTACCAGGCTGCTGCATCACCTCACCTGTGGAAGGGAGCCTGCTCACGCCATACCGCTCATTATCCCCGCACCTCTGCCGTCGCCACACCACTGCTGCAACCCCCCCATGGACACCAGGCCGTGGCGTCGCCCATCAAAGCAGGAAGGGACCCTGCTCAGGTGCACGCCGTACCACATCACCCCACCTCTGCTGACACCATGCCTCCTGTGACCCTGCTCTGGCACCGCCAGCCCTTAGGTAAGATACTGTAAATTCGGACAATAAGACGGACCCCCATCTTATAAAAAAAAAATTCTGCAATTTTCACCCCAAATTTGGGGTGCGTCTTATGGTCCGGTGCGTCTTATAGTCTCAAAAATACGGTATGTGTTATCCCCAGGTTTTACATTTTCACACTGGGAAATGGGTAAAAATGGCAACAGAATTTGTCCCACAATTTCTGCTCAATGTGGCAATACCCCATATGTAGCTGTACAGGACTATTTTGCCATACAGAGAGACTCGGGAGGGACAGAGCGCTATTTGCCTCCTGGAGCGCTGATTTTCCTAGACTAAATTCCGTATAAAGAGCCTCTAAGCGCTTGAAAAAACATAATCCTCCCTCAAATGACCACAGTTTGGAAATTATAACCCTGTGGCAATTTATCTACAGCTGTAGTGACATGGTTGTTTTCCAGAAATATGTGGGTGCTAGTTTAGGCACATTGGGGCTCAGAATGGAGGGGGGCATTTGGATTTGGGAGTGTGGTCAAATTGATAAGGCAATTTTATTCTTCAGGTCAGTAAAATTACAGAGATACCTCATTTATATTGTTTCTTTATGTTTGGGCGCTTGTACACAAAAACTATTTTATAGAAAAAATAATTATTTTTGTATCGCATTATTCTGAGAGCTATAACTTTTTATTTTTCTGCTGATGGAGCTATATGGCAGTATGTTTTTTGTGGGACAAGATGACGTTTTCAGCGGTACCATGTTTATTTATATCTGTCTTTTTTATCTCGTTTTATTGCACTTTCTGATCGGCGGTATGATGATAAAGCATTGTTTTTTGCCTCGTTTTTTATTTTTTACGGTGTTCACTGAAGGGGTTAACTAGTGGGAGGGTTTTATAGAGTGGGTAATTACGATGCCATACCAAATATGTGTACTTTTATTTATTTTTTTTAATTTAAATAAATAAATGTATTTATTGCAAATATGTTAATGTTATTTTTTTAAATATTTTTACACGTTGTAATATTTTTTTTAAACTTTATTACATTGCCTAGTATGGGACAGCACTATATAATGTCAGATCGCTGATCTGACACTCTGCACTGCAGAGTTTCAGAGCAGGATCTGACAGGAAGGAGGCATGCCGACGCCAGCTCTCAGTAGACGCTCACAAGCCACCTTCCCTGCAGGACCCGGAAGGACCCTGCGGCCGTCTTGGTGCTGGGGCTCTCCATTGAGACTATCAGGACATCGTGATTCGATCGCGATGTCCTGGTGGAAGCACGCAGGGAGGGGGCTCTCTATGCCACTGTCAGTACTGATAGTGGCATCAGAGGGGTTAAATGCCCGCTATCGGTGCTAGCACTGATCGTGGGCATTGCTTTCACATACAACTGACACCCAAACCCAATCGCCGCGGCGCTCAGCGTGAGGCCACCTGATTGTACCCCGTACATATACTGCTCTTTGCGGGAACGCACCTGATGCAGAGCAGTATATGTATGGTGCATGTCGGGAAGGGGTTAATGTTTAGCAATTTACAGAGGCATTTAAAAGTTTGGACACCCCTGGTCAAAATTACTGATAATCTGAACAGTTCAGGAAGTTGAAGATGAAATGATCTCTAAAAGGCCTAAGGTTAAAGATAATACATTTCCTTTGCATTTTACGCAAAAAAATATATTTTACATTTTAAAAATTACAAAAAGAAAAATAGGCCGATGCAAAAGATTTTTGTAGCCTGCCAAGAATTGAAATTCTTGTTTGAGAGATTTTCATCCATTCTTCCTTGGATATTTCTTCCAGTTCTGTGAGATTCCTGGGTCGTCTTGCAGGCACTGCTATTTTGCGGTCTAGCCACAGATTTTCAATGATATTCAGATCAGAGGATTATGAGGGCCATTGTAAAACCTTCAGCTTACGTCTTTTGAGGTAGTCTATTGTGGATTTTGATATGCGTTTCGATTCATTATTCAGTTGTAGAAGCCATCCTCTTTTCAACTTCAGCTTTTTTTTTTTACAGATGGTGTTATATTTGGATCAAGAATTTGTCGACATTTTATTGTATTCATTCTTCTCTTTACCCGTGAAATGTTCCTCATGTCATTGGTTGCAACACAACCACAAGGCATGATTGATTAACTCCCATGCTTAAAGGTTGGCAAGATGTTCTTTTCTTTAAATTCTATGCCCTTTTTTTCTCCACACATACCTTTGATCATTGTGGCCAAAGGGTTCTATTATAACCTCATCGGTCCACATGACTTGTTTCCAAAATGAATCAGGCTTGTTTAGATGTTCTTTTGCATTCTTCTGATGCTGCATTTTATGGTTGGGATGTGGGTGAGGTTTTCTTCTGATGACTCTTCCATGAAGACCATATTTGTGCAGGTGTCAGCTTAATCTTTATGAAGGTCTTTTGCAGTCAATCGGGGTGCTGATTTGCCTCTCTTGCAATTTTGCTTGGTCTTCCAGACCTTATCTTGACCTCCACTGTTCCTGTTAACTGTTTCTTAATTACATTTCAGACTAAGGAAAGGACAACTTGAAAATGATTTGTTTTCTTCTTATAGCCTTCTCCTGCTTTGTGGGCCTCCACCATTTTCATTTTCAGAGCGCTAGGCAGCCGCTTATAAGAACTCATGGCTGCTGTTTTGTGGCACTAGGTTAGAAGAGACTGGGTTTGACAAAGCTGAGTAATTTGCATAACCTGGCCTTTCCTAAAGATGATAGTGAACAAGCCATAATCATAACAGACAAATTAAGGTCTGAAACCTTGGTCAAAGTTATCTGAGCACACAAATCTTCAAGGGAGCCCAAACGTTAGCATCGCTAAACATAACTGTTCACAATAACAGTAATTTTGACCAGGGGTGTCCAAACATTTACATTCCACTGTACATTCAGTACACAGCCTCAACTATTTCATATGGAAACCAAACCAGCGAGCTTACAATTTTAGGTTTAAAAAACCGTCTGAAGTGGAAACTTATTTAAAGTACTAGTGAATGAAAAGTTATTAATTTATTTAGAGATTAACAATTAGGCTTTCCCTGACAAGACACTGACTGCCGGCTTGTTAAAACTGCTTGAATCTTATAGACTTCCACTGCGTGGAGGCATTATTCTGTAATGTTGCAGATTTTCAACAGGAAATGGCATTGGCATTTGACACAGCTTTCTGCACTCAATGATTAAGGCTATGTGCACACGTTCAGGATTTCTCGCAGAAAATTCCTGAGAATTCCGGACATTTTCTGCAAGAAATCCGCAAGAAAACCGCATGCGTTTTTGCTGCGATTTTGCCGCGGTTTTGACGCGTTTTTGCTGCGGTTTTGATGCGTTTTTGCCGCGGTTTTTTCCAGACACTTCCCAATGCATTTTGGAGTGGGAAATCCGCAAAAAAAATGGAAAATTAGTGAACATGCTGCGGTTTTTACCGCGATGCGTTTTTTTCGCGGAAAAAAACGCATCATGTGCACAAAACATGCAGAATTCATTCTAAATGATGGGATGCTTATTGTATGCGTTTTTTTTGCGGTTTTATAGTGTTTTTATCGGGAAAAACCGCGAAAAAACCGCAACGTGTGCACACAGCCTAAATGTGCTGCGCCTAGGCTTGCGCCACTGCCTGGGCCCTGCTTCTCTCTGTCTGCATTGCAGCTATTAACCTGTCTCAGTGAGGCATGATTCACTCACACATGGTTTCCTTCAAATGGTCACTATAAAGCTGGCCGCCATACCCATTAGACAGCTGTCAGCCATGTCATATCCTTGGGAATCATACAGACAGTATTATATCATCTTTGAATTGTTGCTGTTACACTGCTATGCAATAAGGTTTGCCCCTTTTAGAAGTTTGTGCTGTCTCTCTCCCTGTCTGCCTCCCCAGCTCTGATGTCAGTAACGCCTTCTTCTTCCTTATTCTCTGAATGTCTGCCATTTTATGAAGCTCATGTCTTGCAGCTCTGGTCCAGAATAGTCTTATTTACTTACTGCAGCTACTGTAATTGTGCATAGCTATAAGGCTATGTGCACACGTCAGGATTTTCTGCAG
The DNA here is from genome assembly GCF_032444005.1 of Ranitomeya imitator. Lineage (NCBI taxonomy): Eukaryota > Metazoa > Chordata > Amphibia > Anura > Dendrobatidae > Ranitomeya > Ranitomeya imitator. The sequence goes on along the minus strand of NC_091284.1, from coordinate 699,194,683 downwards.
AATTTTCCTGAATAAAACTGGACTTTTTCTGCAGGAAATCCGCATGCGTTTTTTGCGCTTTTTTTCTAGAGCTTCCCAATGCATTAAATATCTGGAAAAACGCTAATAATCCGCAAAATTAATGAACATACTGCGTTTTTTACCACGATGTGTTTTTTTCACGGAAAAGCACGCATCCTTTGCACAAAAATTGCAGAATGCATTAAAAATGATGGGATGCTTATGTATGCGTTTAAGCGTTTTTCCCACGGAAAACGGCAGAAAAGATGCAAAAAAATCCTGAATGTGTGCACATAGCCTAAGAATTCAGCTTGAACATAAACCTTCTTCTGAAATCTTTATCCGTTCCTCTGCAGTCAAATGAAGCTATCTGATGACATCTCTTTGTGTGAGTACTGGTACATAGAGACAGCCAATAAATGGTGGCTCAAGAGCCCCACACTCGCAGCCTAGTTAAAGAGTCAGAATAGACCATATGATTGCTCTACTGACAGCTGTCTTTCCCGACTTCTTTATACATAGTAATGCTTGGCTCACCCGTCAGGTAAGAGTCAGGCCGGCATACACATTAGATTGGTGGCTCATCCCGGTGAAACCGGTGGATTTGATCAGCTTTTATCTAATATCTTTGTAGGTCATTACACAAAACTATGCAGGACCGCACTTTTATGCACGCCTAGAAAGATGGACACAGCCGCTTCCATCTGCTTCATTATAGGGAATCTTCTGCTGGGGGTTCTGTCTAAATCACATATTTCAGAGCATTACATGGAGACCCCAGTGTAATCGCTCAGCATAGAAAGCAGGAAAATTGTGAGCCTTATTGCGATCTTTGGGAGGCAAAATTAAAAAATTAACAGCAGGTGAAGAATTGGTTTTATTTATTTTTATGCCGTTTTTTGTTGATTTATAAGTGTTTAGATGACATTTTTCTTTGGGTCGGTATGATTACTGAGATGCCAGATTTATACAGTTGTTTTTTATGTTTGACTGCTGGCACACACTAAAAGATGCTTTTTGTTGAAAAAAACAAGTTTTTGCATCCCCATATTTAGATAGCTATAATTTTTCCATATTTCAGCTGACAATAATGTGAGGGCTTGTTTTTTATGGGTCGAGATGAAAATTTTATTGGTACTATTTTCGGGCACATTACTTTCTTATCACTTTCTATTCAGGCACAAAGAACAAAAACTAGCAATTCAGGAATTGTTTTTTGTTTTTGTTTTATGCTTTTCCGCATGTGGTAAGATTGAAGAGGCAGCTTTATTCTTCAGGTCAATACGATTACAGTGATACCACATTTATATATTTTTTTTATGCTTTGGCGCAATTACACAACAAAAACAATTTTATTTAAAAAAGACTTCTTTTTGGATCGTTTCATTCTGAGAGCTAAACGAAAAAAAGTAGTTTTGTAACGTATTAGCCAGTAGAAAAAAAAATATAGAGAGTGCTCTCAGTCTGAGAGCACAACATTCAAGTCAAGTCACAAGACTCCTACTTTGTCTCTCAGACTGAGAGCACTCTGTATATAGTCTGAGAGTTATAACTTTATTTTTCCTTTGACAGAACTGTTTGGCGGTCTGTTTTTTGCAGGACAAGATGACGATTTCAGAGATATGATTTTTATCTAGATTCTTCTTTTTGATCGCGTTTTATTCCACTTTTTGTCAGGTGGTATGACGGTAAAGCATAGTTTTTTGCCTCGTTTTTTTATATTTTTTATGGTGTTCACTGAGAGGGTCATCTGTTGGGACAATTTTATAGGTCAGATCATCCTGGACACGGCTATACCAAATATGTGCACTTTTATTGCTTGGGTTTTTACATACATAATTGTATTTAATGAATTAATATTTTTTTCTTTTTCTGGGCTTTATTTTGTGATTTTTTTTTTTAAATATATTTACAATTTTTTACAACATTTTTTTTTTTACTTTTTTACATTGTCCCTGGAAGGGACATCAACTTTCCCTGCACTGATTGCTGATCTAATACTCTGCATTGCTTTTGCACTTCAGGGAATTAGATCCGTGCATCGCAGGCAGTGAGGAGGTATGTCAGCTACTGCTCGGAGCAGCCATCTTTCAGCACAGGGTCACCATGGGGACCATTGGCACAATGCGATTCTCATCGATGTCGCTGTTGCTATTGACAGGGGCATCAATGGGGTTAAACGCTTGCGATCGGAGCTATCAATGATTGTGGGCATTGCTGCAGGGTATCAATTCTCATACACAGCTGACACTCGCATTTTATCACAATGGCTCTCAGCGTGAACCCACACAAGTGTGGAGCATTGTTTACAGGAATGCAGCCCCCGCAGTGCCATACATATATGGCGCATGTTGGGCAGGGGTTAAAATGGTATCACTTTTGGGGAGTTTTCAATAAAAAAGGCTCCTCAAGGTCCATTGAAATCTTTTTGCAAATTTGTTGAAAAAATGAGAAATTGCTGCTAAACTTCTAACCCCTCTAACATCTTCTTCCAAAATAAAACGACATTTGAAAAATGACTCTGATGTAAAGTAGACATGTGGAAAATTTTATATATTAATTATTTTGCACAGCATGACTAACTGGTTTAAGGATATAAAGATTCAAAGTTTGAAAATTTAAATTTTTGTTTCAAACTTTTTTGCCAAAATTGCAATATTTTATGAAATAAACGCAAGTCATATCCAGCAAATTTTAGGACTAACATGAAGTACAATATGTCACAAAAAAGATTCTCAGAATCACTGGGGTACGTTGAAGGGTATGTTCCCACGATCAGTAAACGCTGCAGATTCCAACAAGAAATCTCATCTCCACTATGCGTGCACCGACGCCTTCGGATCACCCATGGAGATGGACATGTGGAAACGGACATGTTGTGCATCTCTGCAAATATCACCCGTACAATGTATTGCAGGGGTGTCAAACTGCATTCCTCGAGGGCTGCAAACAGGTCATGTTTTCAGGATTTCCTTGTACTGCACAGGTGATAATTTAATTACCTACACAAATAATGAGTTGGTGATTAAATTATCACCTGTGCAGTACAAGGAAATCCTGAAAACATGACCTGTTTGCAGCCCTCGAGGAATGCAGTTTGACATCCCCGATGTATTGGATGCTGTGATTCTGTACGGTTCAATGAACACATACGGAATCACCGGCGTTCAATAGCCGGCAGCGCTTTGGACGCAGCGGACATGTGCTGCATCCAAAGCATTGCCAATTACTGACCATGTGCACATATCTGAAGTGTTCCATAGGTATTACCTCCTAAAGTGACACTAGTCAGATTTCTAAAATTTGGCATTAAGGTCAAAATTAGCTTGGTAACCAACGGGTTAAGTTTACTAAAGGACTTTTTTGTTTGTTTCATGTTGACTACAACTGTGTGAGATAGAGGAAGGAGCAATCACATGGTCTATCACAGGAAAATCCTTACAATTATCGTAACATAAAAATGCAAGTAAAGGAGCCCCATTCGACTTGCTATGTCATAGATCAGCCGTTGTGGACAATTTATCTGCCGTGTAAAAAAAATCTAAGCTATAAAAATTTGAAAAGGAAGAAAAGAAATAGAAAAAAATTGAAATTCTACATGTCATATAATTTACCTTCTTCAGATTCTGAAAGATGTCGAAAATTGTCAGCAAACCATGCACGGATATCTGAAAGCCGTCGAGTCCTACCAATGCCGGGGCATGTGTTCTCAGGAGGTAATAGTGGACAGGTGGCAGACTCGGATAACTCCTCACTTGTTTCATCATCATCCACATCTGGAGTTCCTGGCTCCCCCACATTCTCCTCATTACTGCTACGTTCAGGTCCAGGAGAATCATCTGTGCAATCATCGGCAATCTATGTGGAAAAAGAACCAACTGTGAATATATAGACGTCTGAGAAGCAGGACTTATGAAGAACAACAAGTATATGAAAATATTATTTTTTCATTTGTCAAGAGAAAGAGAAAACTAAATGGCAACTGTTGATTTAAAAACCTTTGCATAAATCAATAGTATTTGTAAAAAAATGAGAAACTTTGTAATATATATCAGCAAAGAAATCTACTTCTTTCTCCAATTTTGAGCCTCTTATTCACCACCCCTTGAACTCAACATCCACTCTGAAAAACAGCTAAAATTCTTCTTGGTCAAAGCAAGATAGACTGCCAGCATAATGAGGTGTCAGGTTATACAGCCTATCATACTTAGTAACATCAGAATGCCAGGCACCCACATGCTGACTACGTCTTATGTCAATACCACAAGACAATACCTCTCCGAGGAGAGCCATATATAAACCCACTCCATAAATACATCAAAATAGGAGAACAATAGAGTATAACGGGTTAAAAACCAAATACTTTATTATTAAATCTGTCACATGACAAGCAATACAAAAATATATATATTAAAACCGGAAAAGGATAGATGGACAATCCACGGCACCATTACCCACCATAGATATAGAAAATGGCTCAATGGTAATACACCAATTCTCCATACAATGCAACAACCAAGTGGTTTACATGAACACAGTAAGTATACCATACATATATCAGAGCAGCGCTTACCAAGATATATAATAAAGTAGCAGAGATGGGTGGCTGATGGTACCGGGTTGGATCTTGCAGACACTCCAACGTACGTTTTGCTTCTTTTAGTACATAGCTTTTTCAAGGGGATACCGCCATAGCTCAAAGAAGGACCTTTGATACGTCATATAGCGTCACATGGGGAAACATCGTGATCTGGCCATGTCACAAATACGAAAAAGAAGCGTATCGACAGTTGAAAGACACTGATACATATACAAAACTGTCATACAATCCAGTGACCTCATTCTCATCTCAGTTGCAGCAAGTTCTAGTAAGAGCTCACGAGGAGGGTATTATAGACAAAAGGATGTTGGAGGGGTTGATGGTCAGGTCCCCCAAGACTCCAACTTTCTACCTCCTGCCTAAAATCCACAAAGACGCCGTCGACCCTCCCGGGCATCCGATAGTGTCCGGCATTGAGGGTCTATCTGACCCTATATGCAAATTTATTGACTACTTTTTAAAACCTTTGGTATAAAATTTACCATCGTATGTGCGTGACACTGCGGACATCCTTACGAGGGTCGACGGTGTCTCGGTGGACCAACAAGTGTTACTAGTCACCACCGATATCCAGACTCTATATACCTGCATAGACCATACACACGGTCTTGAAGCGGTTCGCTTTTTCTTGGGGACCTCTGACCTGGACAGCTCTGTGTGTGAACTGATCCTCGAGTTGTTGTGTTTTGTCCTAACCCATAACTTTTTTGTCTTCAAAGACGTATTTTATTTACAGAGGCGCGGCACGGCCATGGGTGCGGCCTGCGCGCCCTCGTACGCTAATCTCTTCCTGGGGCACTGGGAGAGATTCCTATTTGGCGACGAGGGCGCGGGGGCCGCCGACCATGTGCTGTGCTGGCTTCATTATATTGATGATATTTTTTTCATGTGGGCGGGGACCTCACAGCAGCTTGGGGATTTTATGTGTAGGCTGAACACGAATCAATACAATATCAAGTTGACTTACCAATACAATCCGATTAGGATTGATTTTCTGGACATCACACTGGAACTCGATAATGCTCGGTGTATCCAGACTGATGTATTTCGTAAGCCAACTTCCGTCAATTCCTTGATTCGTGCGGATTCGGCTCATAACCCTGCCAGGCTGCCACAATCAGAGCTGTCCCGGTCGGACAGTTCCTGAGGGTAAGACGGATTTGCTCAACTGACCAGAAATTTTATAATCAAGCGGTTGATTTAAAATCCCGTTTTGAGGCACGCGGCTACAGCCGTAGATGCATCAAACGTGGATTTGATAGAGCAAGGAAAACTCGGCGGGGTGATTTGCTATACGCAACTAGGAAACACAAAAAAGGAGGTGAGAGGGATACCATCAGGTTCATTGGTACTTACAACCATGAATGGTCTAACATCAGGGGCATTCTGAACAAGCATTGGTCTATTTTGAAGACCGAGCCCGCCCTGGGGCTCAGTTTAGGCGACTTTCCTGCCATGACTGCTAGAAGGGCACCAAATATTGGCAACATATTAGTCAGGAGTCATTATATTCCACCTATTAAGAACATTTTTGGCACCAGGGGCCCCCCTTGGGCTGTTTTCAGTGTGGCCATTGCGTGGCGTGCGCCAATGTCCAACGCACCTCTACCTTTGAAACCTCCGACAGGCTGAGACAATTTCAAATTAGACAGCACATTACGTGTGGCACAAAAAATGTCATCTATTATGCCACATGTGCCTGTCCAAAGATCTATATAGGCCTTACGTCTCGGGAGTTCAGAGTTAGGGTGCGTGAGCACGTTCGGGACATTGGCGCAGCCAGAGCGGTGGTCGATCCCTCTGGACTGAAGACGATTCCGCGTCACTTCAGGATTTTCCATGATTGTGACGCGGGGTCCCTTTGGGTCAGGGGGATCGAAAGTCTACACTTGGGTGTTAGGGGTGGGAACTATAAAAAACTTTTAGCCCAACGAGAGGCAAGCTGGATAGTGTGCCTCAAAACAATGGTACCCAATGGGCTAAATGAATCGTTAAGCTTTGCTTCATTTCTGTGACTTAATACATTTCTCTGATGGGTCATTTAATCGTCCCCATTTCTGTGACATCTTGCTCCCCCGGGATCCCGATATGGATCTCCTTGTGTGTTTTTATAGTGTTTTTAACGTTTTGTTTGATTTTTCTTTACATCCTTAGTTATGCTCAAGATTGGGACCTAAATGCGCCTATACACACCGATAGTGACTCTGAAACATGGCACAAATCTGGATCGAATTTGATAATGATACATGCTGTGCGGAGGCATCACATCCACAGAAGGACTATACGCTACAAATATCAAGCCAGAGACTCATCATGACCTATAGAACCTGATTGTGTCAGAGGATTATCTTCATTATGCTGTTGATATTGTATTTCTGCGGGTGTGTATGTCCCTCTGTCATGGTTACCTGGCTGTGCGCATGCGCTCGGCTGCCGCGGTCTCCTCCTTCGGCTGCGGCGTCTCTCTGGCCTCTTGCGCGTGCGCGGTGACATCCCGTTGCCGCGCGTGCGCATCTGGGCCTGACGCCATTGGCCGGAGCAGGACCTGCGAGCTGCGGGACGCATGCGCAGCTTATGCCAACACCATTGGCCGGTTCACAACATGTGACCGTCCCCATGTGACGCTATACGGCGTATAAAAGGTCCTTCTTTGAGCTATGGCGGTATCCCCTTGAAAAAGCTATGTACTAAAAGAAGCGAAACGTACGTTGGGGCGTCTGCAAGATCCAACCCGGTACCATCAGCCACCCAGCTCTGCTACTTTATTATATATCTTGGTAAGCGCTGCTCTGATATATGTATGGTATACTTACTGTGTTCATGTAAACCACTTGGTTGTTGCATTGTATGGAGAGTTGGTGTATTACCATTGAGCCATTTTCTATATCTATGGTGGGTAATGGTGCCGTGGATTGTCCATCTATCCTTTTCCGGTTTTAATATATATATTTTTGTATTGCTTGTCATGTGACAGATTTAATAATAAAGTATTTGGTTTTTAACCCGTTATACTCTATTGTTCTCCTATTTTGATGGAGCCTATCATACTTCTAGCAAATGTATTTCATTTAAGTGCTGGATTCACAGCAACACAGCTCAGTAAGGCATAATGTCCTCCATTCTGCTGCTGTGTGTGAAGAATAGAAACCCATCTCTTTATCTGTATTATCTATTGAAGACAACATAACAACAAGTCCCCACCCACTATGTCAGAGACAAATGAAAATTGGAACCTACAATGGAGAAAACTGATGGAAAATGCAGGATACAGGTCAGATAATAGCCAGAAATAATGTATATGTACAAACATGATTTTTCTGAAAAGTTACCTGAAGTAACAGGTACAATTTAACTGTGTAAAGTGGGTTATACAAAATTTGAGATACGTATCTACTTTATTCCAGTAAGAATAGGGAAGAAAGGGGAGTAGTGCGGTTAAAAAAGATTATTTTAAGTATTTAGAAGTCATAAAGGCTAAGTAGCATTAGAAAGTGCACACATGAAAACACAGTGTTTTCATCATTTTTTAAGCCAAAGATACTACAGGAAAACAGTGGTTGCTACTTTGTCATCTTCACTGTTGTTTTTGCAGCTGATTTTTTCTTACATTTTTTCATATAAAATATTGGCGGCTTCCAAGCTGATGCAGCATGAAAAATGGAATTATCACTTCTTTTATGCGGATTTTAAAACCTGAAGTGGTTAAAAAAAGTTATAAAAGGCAGAATGCACAGCAAGTTGGTTTGACATTGATGTCACATGACCCTCCATCAGCAGCCATTTTTTCATTGCGCTTGAGTCCGGGATTTATTTTTACATACGTCTTTATTGCATTTTTGACACTTTTTTGTATGTCATGTTTTAAATAAAGTCCCTTTGCTTTTGATATTGCCAGGTATTTGTCTTAGAATTTTTTTTTTATTAATATAGTCATGTGCAGATTATATGCCTATGAGATTTCTATACTATGCGCTTTGCTGTAATTATATGGCAACGTTCCCACGATGAGCTTTAGGTGAGTTTTTGCTGTTGCAGAATTTCTGCACCATTTCTGACTTACCGTATATACTCGAGTATAAGCCGACCTGAGTATAAGCCGACCCCCCTAATTTTGCCACAAAAAACTGGGAAAACTTATTCACTCGAGTATAAGCCTAGGGTGGAAAATGCAGCAGCTACCGGTAAATGTCAAAAGTAAAAATAGATACCAATAAAAGTAAAATTAATTGAGACATCAGTAGGTTAAGTGTTTTTGAATATCCATATTGAATCAGGAGCCCCATATAATGCTCCATACAGTTCATTATTGCCCCATAGATGCTCCATATAAAGCTGTGCCCCATATACAATGCTCTGCACCGTTCATTATTGCCCCATAGCTGTGCCATATAGTGCTCTGCACCGTTCATTATTGCCCCATAGCTGTGCCATATAATGCTCTGCACCGTTCATTATTGCCCCATAGCTGTGCCATATAGTGCTCTGCACCGTTCATGTTTGTCCCATAGCTGTGCCATATAGTGCTCTGCACCGTTCATTTTTGTCCCATAGCTGTGCCATAGAAAGCTGTGCCATATAGTGCTCTGCACCGTTCATTATTGCCCCATAGCTGTGCCATATAGTGCTCTGCACCGTTCAATATTGCCCCATAGCTGTGCCATATAGTGCTCTGCACCGTTCATTTTTGTCCCATAGCTGTGCCATATAGTGCTCTGCACCATTCATTTTTGTCCCATAGCTGTGCCATATACTACTCTGCACCGTTCATTTTTGTCCCATAGATGTGCCATAGAAAGCTGTGCCATATAGTGCTCTTAACCGTTCATTTTTGTCCCATAGCTGTGCCATATAGTGCTCTGCAACGTTCATTATTTCCCCATAGCTGTGCCATATAGTGCTCTGCACCGTTCATATTGCCCCATAGCTGTGCCATATAGTGCTCTGCACCATTCATTATTGTCCCATAGCTGTGCCATATAGTGCTCTGCAGCGTTCATATTGCCCCATAGCTGCCATATAGTGCTCTGCACCGTTCATATTGCCCCATAGCTGTGCCATATAGTGCTCTGCACCGTTCATATTGCCCCATAGCTGTGCCATATAGTGCTCTGCACCGTTCATTATTGCCCCATAGCTGTGCCATATAGTGCTCTGCACCGTTCATTATTGCCCCATAGCTGTGCCATATAGTGCTCTGCACCGTTCGTTATTGCCCCATAGCTGTGCCATATAGTGCTCTGCACCGTTCATTATTGCCCCATAGCTGTGCCATATAGTGCTCTGCATCATTCATTATTGCCCCATTGATGTACCATAGAAAGCTGTGCCATTGGTGCTGCAATAAAAAAAAAAAGCCATACTCACCTCTCTTGCTTGCAGCTCCCGGCGTCTCGTCCCGGCGTCTCTCCGCACTGACTGATCAGGCAGAGGGCGGCGCGCACACTATATGCGTCATCGCGCCCTCTGACCTGCACAGTCAGAGCGGAGAGACGCCGGGAAGATGGAGCGGCGCCGGGAAGATGGAGCGACGCCCGGCGTGTGGAACGGCGATAGGTGAATATGCGATACTTACCTGCTCCTGGCGTCCCGCTCCTTCCCCCGGACAGCTGGTCTTCGGTGCCGCAGCCTCTTCCTCTATCAGCGGTCACCGTTACCGCTGATTAGAGAAATGAATATGCGGCTCCACCTCTATTGGAGTGGAGTCCATATTCATTTTTCTAATGAGCGGTCCCACGTGACCGCTGAACAGGGGAAGAGCTGCAGCACCCGAAGACCGTGGGACGGCAGGGTGAGCGCCAGGATCGCCAGGACTAGGTAAGTATGCCTCAGACCTCTCCCCCCCTCACCCGCCGACCGTGACCCGAGTATAAGCCGAAAGGGGCACTTTCAGCCCAAAAATTTGGGCTGAAAATCTCGGCTTATACTCGAGTATATACAGTAATTAAATTTTTGTATTATGTTTTTTTAGCATGCTTTTTTATTGTGTTTTTGACAATGTCTTTTTTGTTTCATTTTGGTGTCATGCTTTAAATAAAGCTGCTTTGTTTTTGATACTTCTTGCTTTGACAAAACTTACCGTAATTGACATACTTAGGTACGAATTACATGCGTTTTTGATACTTTTTCGCCTCGAAAATGCACTTAAGTTGCATATGTGTTATTTACCTGCGGAATTTCTGCACAAATTACAAATCTATGGGGAAATTCAGGCAGAAAGCTCAGCGTACCCGCAAGAGAACTTGACATGTTGTGGATTCGAAACAGGCACCGCAGGTCAGTTTAGGTTGAGTAATAAATAAGAACTGTGGGACGGAGATTTCTATAAATCCAATCTATTTTTTTTGACACAGCAAAAATATGCAGCATCAAAACTGCACCAAAATCTCATCTTGGGAATATAGATGCTGTGTTTCTTTGCACCGCGAAAGTCACAAAAACTGTTTGTAGGAATGTAAGGTTAAGAATAAACTGATAAAATAAATGTGGGGTTTTGTGCCTTCAGGCTCCAGAAATGTTTCTGCATTTTTCTAAGCATGTAAACATTTCAGTTTAAAACATTTCAGTTTAAAACCTAACTGGACTTCCAGTGCCTTAAAACGGAGAAAGCTTATTATTAGAAGTATGGCTTTATCAAAAAGGTCAATTGTTAAAGGAAAGGACAAAAAAGGCTTTTTAGCTTGCATTCAAAAAGTAAAAAGAATTTTTGAAAAACTACTTATGTACTAAAATATTCATACCCCTTTAAATTTTTCACTCTTTGTTTCTTTGCAACTATTTGGTAAATTCAAAAAAGTTCATTTTTTTCTTATTAATGTACACTCTGCATCCCATCTTGACTAAAAAAGAAAACAGAAATATAGACATTTTTGAAAATTTATTAAAAAATAAAAACTGAAATATCACATGGTCATAAGTATTCAGACCCTTTGCTCAGTATTGAGTAGACGCACCTTTTGAGCTAGTACAGACATGAGTCTTCTTGGGAATGATGCAACAAGATTTTCACACTTGGATTTGGGGATCCTCGTCCATTCTTCCTTGCAGATCCTCTCCAGTTCCGTCAGGTTGGATGGTGAACGTTGGTGGACAGCCATTTTCAGGTCTCTCCAGAGATGCTCAATTGGGTTTAGATCAGGGCTCTGGGTGGGCCAAACAAGAATGGTCACAGAGTTGTTCTGAAGCCACTCCTTTGTTTTTTTAGCTGTGTGCTTAGGGTCATTGTCCTGTTGGAAGGTGAACCTTCGGCCAAGTCTGAGGTCCAGAGCACTCTGGAAGAGGTTTTCATCCAGGATATTTCTGTACTTGGCTGCATTCATGTTTCCTTCAATGGCAACCAATCGTCCTGTCCCTGCAGCTGAAAAACACCCCCACAGAATGATGCTGCCACCACCATTTTTCACTTGGGATTGTATTGCGCAGGTGATGAGCAGTGCCTGGTTTTCTCCACACATACCACTTAGAATTATTACCAAAAAAGTCTATCTTCATCTCATCAGACCAGAGAATCTTATTTCTCATAGTCTGGGAGCAGTTCATGTGTTTTTAGCAAACTCTATGGGGGCTTTCATATGTCTTGCACTGAAGAGAGGCTTCCGCCTGACTGGTGGAGGACTGCAGTGATAGTTGACTTTGTGGACCTTTCTCCGATCTCCCTACTGCATCTCTGGAGCTCAGCCACAGTGATCATGGGGTTCTTCTTTACCTCTCTCACCAAGGCTCTTCTCCCACGAATGCTCAGTTTAGCTGGACGTCCAGGTCTAGGAAGGCTTCTGTTGGTCTCAAACATTTTCCATTTAAGGAATATGGAGTCCACTGTGCTCTTATGAACCTTGAGTACTGCAGAAATTCTGTTGTACCCTTGGCCAGATCTGTGCCTTTCCACAATTCTGTCTCTGAGCTCCTTGGCCAGTACCTTTGACCTCATGATACTCATTTGGTCTGACATGCACTGTGAGCTGTGAGGTCTTATACAGACAGGTGTGTGCCTTTCCAAATCAAGTCCTATCAGTTTAATTAAACACAGCTGGATTCCAATGAAGGAGTAGAACCATCTCAAGGAGGATCACAAGGAAATGGACAGCATGTGACTTAAATATGCGTGTCTGAGCAAAGGGTCTGAATACTTATGATCATGTGATATTTCAGTTTTTCTTTTTTAATAAATATGCAAATACTTCTACATTTCTGTTTTTTTTTCATTCAGCATGAGGTGTAGAGTGTACATTAATAAGAAAAAAAAATGAACTTTTTTGAATTTACCAAATGGCTGCAATGAAAGAAAGAGTAAAAAATTTAAAGGGGTATGAATACTTTCCCTACCCACTGTATGTCCACTTTGCTTGGGCAATTAAGCGCAACAGATTTTCCGAACAAAAAATTCAGCTAAAAAAAGTATTTACGCTGCCTAAGAGTTTAACCCCATAGTGACCAAACCAAATTTTGACCTTAATGACCAAGCCAAATTTTACAATTCTGAAAAGTGTTACTTTATGTGGTAATAACGCTTTAACGTATCACAGTGATTCTGTGAATGTTTTTTTCATGACATATTGTACTTCATGATAGTGGTAATATTTGTTTGATGAGTTTTGTTTACATGTGATTAAAAAAACGGTAATTCGGCGAAAATGTTGCAATTTTGAAGCATTTAATTTTTATTCCCTTAAACTGGGGAGTTATGTCACACAAAATAGTTAACAAATAACATTTTCCATATGTCTACTTTACATCAGTGTATCAAATACTTACGGTATTTTCCCCACCGTTGGTACATCACACTTCTATATATTTTCTTTGAATTCATTTAAAAAAATCTGTTCTCAAACTAAGTCAAAAGAACATTTTTCTGACATTTCCTTCTCACGTAAAAACTAAATGAAAACGTTTGACTATATCATTTGCATTGATTTACACCAGCAGTGAACAGAAGTTCATGAAAACTGTTGTATTATGACTGACTTCTCACTGTAAGCAGTGGGATCTTTCACACAAGATGACGTGCTGATGATTGCTTATACAGTAAATTTGACATTAAAACATCAGTGTGCATACTGTAGCAAATAAAGTCTATTAATACATGGCAAATAGAGGCTGCATCATTCTGAAAGCTGGTCACAGATCAGGCATTCTTTTTTTGCAAATAAGACTTGTGTTACCCATGTAGGGTCATAAAACATTTCTTACACTAGTAAGTCGAGTTAGACATAGTTTATACGGTCTGGATTTATTCACTAATTGTATTCATACTGATTTGGTATTTTCAAGGTGTGTCGTGATAAATGACTTTTCTGATACTTTTCTGTACACGTCATAAAGGCTTTTGGGTAAAATATTATTGTGCTGCAAAACACTACAAAAGTGTTGCAGAATTTTTTTTACAAAGATATAAATCATTTTTGGTACAAATTATTGATGTGAACTGGTGTAAGGAGGTTATTCTAAATTTATTATGCAATGTGAGCCATTTTCACAATTTTGTAGAAACGTGCTATTTTTTTCAGGTTCTAAATTCATATCACCAATGACACTATTGACAAATTGGGTGCAAAAAAACACCCTAAATTTGAATTACCGTATCTATCTGGTTTTACCCTATTTCCAACTTTGAAAACTAAACACCACTTATTGGCCCATAACATGTTGAGAGGAGGATTTCAATAGCAGAATCTGCTATCATTCACTTGGTCACTTCACAAGGGAATACTATACAGTAGTGCTGGAAGCTCAGAGTAAGGCCATGTTCGCACATTCAGTATTTGATCAGTATGTTCCGTTCATATTTGTAAGCCAGAAGTGGAATAATCAGGGAAAAAGTATAATGGAAAAACGTTACCACTTCTGCACAAGAGGATGCGGTGTGCATACGCCATTCCAAACCTTCTCCATACTTTCTTCTTCCCATTTTTCTAGTACAGGTTGATCTCAGTTTCATCTGTCCAAAGAATGCTTATCCCAAACTGGGTTAACTTCTTTAGATTTATTTTGGCAAAGCCTAATCTGGCCTTTCTATTTTTAATTCTGGTTAATAGTTTGCATCTTGTGTTGAATCCTCCGTATTTTCTTTATGGTAGACATATATACTGAAACACCTATTTCCTGGAGAGTGTTCTTCACTTGGGTGGATGTTGTAAAGGGATTTGTCTTCACCATGGAAAGGATTCTGTGATCATCCACCACTGTTTTCTTTTGTGGATGTCCAGGCCCTTTTGATATAGCAGGCAATTTTATTTGGCAGAATGTACCAAACTGTGAATTTGACCACTCCTAACATTTCTACTATCTCTTTGATGGATTTCTTCTTATTTTTCAGACTAATGATGATGTGTTTCTTTTCCATTGAGAGCTCCTTTGACCGCATGTTGTGGGTTAACAGCAACAGATTCCAAATGCAAATGTCACACCAGGAATAATCTCCAGACCTTTTACCTGCTTAATTGATGATAGATTATCAAAGAAATAGTCCATGTAGCCTAGTAAAGAGCTTTTGAGATAATTGTCCAATTACCTTTGATGAGGAAGCTACATGTTAAAAAGCTGTAATTCCTAAACCCTTACTCCACTTAGCATGTGTGCATACCCTCAAATTAAAGCTGAGAGCCTGCACTTTAATCCCATATTGATTATATAAGTTTATCTTGAATATATTTTGGTAAACAGCTCAAAGTCATGTCAAAACTTGTGTCACTGTCCAAATATTTCTTGACCTAACTGTATTTGCCATGGTAGCATAGTTAAGATATGTGCACATGTTAAGTATTTACAGAAGAAATTTTGGCACCAAAACTCCTTTACTGCAGTTTACAGTACTAGCAAAATGGATGAGATTTATCAAATCTCATGTACATGCTGCTCACTCATTTCATTTCACCCTTGCAGATATAAAGCAGCAAAAAATCGACAGCAAGTCCATTCTTTCAGCGTTTTTGCAGTGTTTTTCACCCATTCAATGAAAAAGGAAAAAGCACATGCAAAAATACGGAAAAAATAAATCAACGTGCATATTTTACAAAGATTTTTTTCCTGCCAAGAGAGGCATTTTGGTGCATATATTTCTGCTGCAAATACTTAACGTGTGCATAAACGCGTAGGTCTTATTACATTAGACCTGTGGGACATTGAGGCTTCGTTCCCACAATGAGTTTTTGGTAAGTTGTTTCTCTGGGTATTTTCATTGCGTCAAATACGCAGAATCTTACAGTTCCAGTAAACGAGATGAGATTTATAAAAATCTCATGCCCACTGCTTTTTTTTTTAAACTCAGAGTAAACTGATGTGCGGTGTGTTTCAAAAACCCATAGAATTGCATCAGATGCGGAAAATCTGCAAGTAAAAAAATGTGTATGGGTTTTTAATCCACACATTAAGTTTTTCAAAGCCCTATCCCATGAAGTATCGAAAGCAAAGCAGCTTTTCTATATAACATGACATGCTAACAAGAGATAATACCGCAATGTCAAAAACACAGAAATCTTCAACTTCAAAAGCTCACTAAATACTGATTTTGGGAATGTAGCCTTTGGTTATGTGGTGAGGCTGGGGTCCCACATAATGGTTAATATGCAGAAGCTTGTGTCCAAGGTGCGTCTGATAAGCACTCATTACATAAAGGTCACATTGGCTTTCCTCTGCAATTACCGTGAGGCTATTTACAATAAGCAAGCTATTTGCCATTTATTTTTATGAAGTGCTGCCTGACACTTTTCTGTCATGTGGGATATTTTAGAGCTGATATCATATGGTTGCTAACCTTTGGTACTATTAAAAGGGTGAGTGGTCCGGTCAGTCCTACTTTTTTTTTTTACCATCTTGAGGACTCACGGACTCATATTTAGTTTTATGGTCATTATTTTATTGAAGCAATACTTGTTTAAAGGTAAACTGGTTAATTTCTGCATGGAAAAGGAAGGGTTAAATGTATGGCTCTGTTCCCGCTAAACTCTACACCCCTGCCTGGCATACTAAATCTGCTGTCTGGATTTCATGGGAAAAAGTTACACATAGGAGGAGCAATAGTTGAAAAAAACCTAAAAAAAGATGACGTTCATAGTGAAGGAAAAATGGTCAGAAGTAGATAGTCTCAGAATTCTACAACCTTCGATGCTTCCATTTTTTCCACACAGCTTAGGCTACGTTCACATTTGCATTGTTGGGCGCAGCGTCGGCGACGCAACGCAACCAACAAGGCAAATACACAACGCAGCATTTTGCGACGCATGCGTTGTCATAAGACCCTACAGATCAAGAATTTCGGTGCAGGCAAAAACGCTACAAGTAGTGTCTTCTGTGCCTTGTCTTGTGCGTCTGTATGACGCATGCGTCGTAAAACACAGTACAACGCATACCGGCGCATGTCCATGCGCCCCCCATGTTAAAGATAGGGGCGCATGACGCATGCGTCGGTATGCGTCGACAACGCTGCGCCCAGCAACGCAAATGTGAATGTAGCCTTAAAGGGGAATTAATACTAATTATACATGTAAAGCAATAATGTAAAATAAAAGGTCACCAAACACAGACATGTCACATAGGATTACATGGTGTTACATTAAGGAATTTCTGCATAACACATGCATTGCCTCGTATCATGACTATAAGTATTACTTTTGCATACAAGTGCAAAAGTATATCACAAATCCCCAAAAGAAAACATTATAATGCTAAGCAAATGTCATCATTTCTGACTATACAATGTGCATAAAGTCCAATATACTATATATAGAGAGCAGTGTCTTTCACCTCCTTATGTCACTATTGTATCGACCAATAACTTCCATAGCCAAATGCACAAAAAAAATGTATGAAAAATTGCAAAAAACTGCGTCACCACTAAAAAGTCAACTTTTGCATAAAGATTAAAATAGATAAATAGTGCACATAATTGGCATTACCACATCTGGAACATCACAAACTATAAAACTGTTAGGTTATTTATTCCATATGGTCAACGCTGTAAAAAATAAATAAGCATGCAAAAAAATCAGCTTCTCATCATAGTAACATGCAAAAAGAGGAAAAAAAAGTGATCGAAAAGTTATATGTAAAAAAAAAATATTATTATCAATGGAAGCATCATCTCGTCCCACAAAAAACACTCCCTAATATAACTATGTCGGCAGAAAAATAAAAAAGTTACAGCTCTTAGAGTATAGTGATACAAAAATAAATTATATTTTGTAAAATATTGTTTGTAGTCTGTAAAAGTAGCAAAACATCAAAACACCTATATAAATGTGATATCACTGTGATGGTGCTGACCCGAAGAACAAAGCTACCTTATCAATTTTACTGCATGATGAACAGGGTAACAAAAAATAAATAAAATTAATTCCTACATTTCTGGGGTTTGTTTATTCTGCGTCTTCAAAATATGAATATAAAGCAATCAAAAATATTACTTCTCCCAAAATAGTAGTAGTACCATGAAAAATGTCAATGTATCCTGCAAAAATCAAACTCTTACACCGCTCTGTCAGCCAAAAAATTTAAGTTAGAGCTCTCAGAATAACAGTTTTTGATACCAATTTGTTTTTATTGTGCAAAGGTAGCAAAACATAGAAAAACCTATATAAATCTGATATGGCTGAAATTTTACTGACCTGAACAATGAAGCTGTCATTCCACTTATACCACATGGTGTGCGGCTTAAAAAAACCTAAAAGAAAAGCTTGTCTTGAACTGCTGTTTATTTCTTTATTCTGCTTCCCAATAATCAGTATAATGTTCAGCTCACATTTATCCTGTGCTCTATGATGGGCACTTCATTCGGGGGGGGGGGGGGGGTTTGTCTAATTTCCAAAATGAGTTACTAGTGGGGGAATTTCTGCTTCTTTGTCACCTCCGGGACAAGTTATCTATAATTTATTCCAAATTTGGTCTCCAAAAATTAAATAGTGCTCTTTCATTTCTGAGCAAGTTTTCAACCAAAGGTGCGGTATCATGGAATTCGGGAGAAGTTGCGTAATAAATCGAGGGGTCCATTTACTCTTATTACTCCTCCTGAAAATTTGGGGCTAAAATAACATTTTACTGAAAACAGCGTATATTTTTTTCATTTTAAAGTCAGAATGTTATAAAGTTTTGGGAAGCATCTGAGGGTTCAAAATATTCTCCGCACCCCTAGATAAATTCCTTGACAGGTCTAGTTTCTAAAATGGGATCACTTCTGGGGTTCTCTTATGTTTTGACACTTCAAGCGCTCTTCAAGCGTGACATGGCAAAATTCATATCAGACACATTTGCACTTTAAAAATCAGATAGTGCTTCTTCCCTTCCAACCCCTGACATGTGCCCAAACAGCAGTCTTTGACCACATATGAGGTATTGCCACAACCAGGAAAAGCTGTGTAACAAATTTTGAGGTCCATTTTCTCCTATTACCTATTCTAGTTTAAAAAACTGTAATTTATAATTTTTTTTATTTAATTTTTCATTATTTTTGCATTAATCCTTATGAAGCACATGAAGGGATGTATGATTTTATGAAAGCAGTTTTGAATAATTTGAAGGGTGCAGTGTTTAGCACTTTTGGGAGTTCACATCAAAACTGGGTAGATCCATTAAAAAAAACTATGTAAAAATTTCACCAATGTAACATCCTAACAATATGAAAGGAAGTTTAAAAAATAACGCAGACATAAAGTAGACATGCGGGAAATGTTGTGCTTTAAAGACTAGTCAGCCCTCTTTCCATGTTAGCGTGATAACATAATTTGCTCAAGCAGCGTCATTGCTGCTCATGCAAATAATAATAATCTTTATTTTTATATAACGTTAACATATTCCACAGCGCTTTACAGTTTGCACACATTATCATCTCTGTTCCTGATGAGGCTCACAATCTAAATAGTGCATGCGTGCCACTCATTCTGACAGCGTCACAGCATCTCTGAGGCCGGGTGTATGCTTCCTGACTTCAGAGGCACGCACTGCAGATGACCGGGAGCCATCTTCTGAACTTCCGGTCATGCACAGTGCAACTCTGACCCTGGCTGTATGCTTTCCTGCTTCAGAGGAGCGCACTGCTTATAATTAATTGAGGTGTGGGGACGATGTTATTGAAGGACTTAAATTGAATTGGGGGTGGGGATGAGACTACAGAAGGACTTACAATAAACTGGGGGATATGTGAGGACATTATAGAAGGACCTATAGTGAATTAGGGGTTGGAGTGAATGCTACTGTATGAGGGACTTTTAATGAATTGAAGGTGGCCGGGATGCTATAGAAGGACTTGCAATGAATTAGGGGATAGGGTAGATTTTCTAGAAGGACTTACAAGGAATTGTGTGGTAGGGGAGGACGGGATTTGTAAAAGTTGGCAGCATGGAGGAGAACGCTATACAGGGACTAATAATGAATTGTAGAATGGGAGAGGATGCTATCCACCGGATAGGGACTTAGAATAGATTGCGGGAGAGAGTCACAGTGACTGACTAATTTATATTGAGCGAGCTATTGAAATTATAGTAAATGGAGGGCACATGCTGGCTTATCAATTTTATATATTGAATGGTGTTTGGCTAGTTATTCGGTAACGGCGTGCATGGTACATATTTATACTTAGAGACATAGTGTGGAAGATTTTTTATTCCGGAGGTCAAATGTATATGTGACTTTGGTATTCTCCGGGTACGGTGATCAAATCAGCAAGACTAGTCGTGACTGGAAGATGTCGACATGAAAGTCTGACCAAATGAAGAAGAAACAAAGAACAATTCTGATTAGATGAGACGTCTCCGGTAAGTCACTGGATGTAAATATTTATTCTGTATCTATACTGTATAACTTGCTGTAATACTCTTGTTTGTAAAGCAACCTCTCTTAGGCCGGGATCACACATGCGAGAAACACATCCGTGTCTCGCATGTGAAATCCAAGCTCTGGCGCCGGCACTCCAGTGCGGAGCGTGCGGCCGCATAGCAACACATGGAGCCGCACGCTCCGCTCTCTGAAGTGCCGGTGCCAGAGCTTGGATTTCACATGCGAGACACGGACGTGTTTCTCGCATGTGTGATCCCGGCCTTAGACAGCCTTCACACATTCAAATGAAATATTCATCTGCTGTCAGATTTTTTTTATATTAGCACAAAGGCCCATAGAGTTTCATAGATCCATTCACACATCCAAGAAAATCAAAGATTTGAGAAAGAGCATGTCCTATACTGACCCGATTTTCAGGGCCGGACTGGGACTGAAGCAGCCCTGGCACACAAAAACCACAGCAGCCCACATTCTAAAACACTCACCCCCCACTGAAGCAGTGTATATACACAGAATAATACAGATTCTGAGAATTATACCAAGTATACAGGACAGGAGAAGTGGTACTGTGCAGTATATATACAGAATATGGTTCGGAGCTGTGTGTGTCCTATATAGTATAGAGATATGCCTGTGTATAATGTGGATTCAATACTATATACCGTATTTTTCGCTTTATACAATGCTCCAGATTATAAGACGCACTGCAATTTTTTTGAGGAGAAAAATAGGAAAAACATTTTTTTTAATAAAATGGTGGTGCCTCTTATAATCCATGCACCTTATTGCTTACCGAGGGTGGTGGCTGCGGTGAAGCGGGGACCCGAGGTCGCTGCTGGAGGAGGCAGGAGTGGGGTGATGCCGCAACCTGTGATAAAGGGGTGTCCAGCAGTGCTGCTGGTGTCTTGCGCTGCTGTCCGGTGCTCTGCGGGTGACTCCGGTGCTGCAGGTGCCCGGACAGCGCTGCCCGGTGCTCTGCAGCTGTCTCCGGTGCTGCGGGTTCCCGGACGGCGCTGCCCGCTGCTGGTCTCCGATGCTGCTGGGGCTCTGCCGACATTTTGTGAAAGGCCAGAGCACCCGGCAGTGCCATGTTTTCCTGTACGGTGGACTCCGGATGGAGATCTTGGCACCAAGGTCTCAGGAGATGAGATTTCATACACACACATACACTGATACACACACAAATATACACTGATACACACAAATATACATGGATACACACATACAAATATACACACACATACACTGATACACACACAGATATACACTGATACACACAAACATACATGGATACACACACACAAATATACACACACATACACTGATACACATATACAATGATACACACACAAATATACACTGATACACACACACAAATATACACACACATACACTGATACACACACATATACACTGATACACACACAAATATGTACTGATACACACAAATATACATATTGATACACACACAAAGATACACTGATACACACAAATATAGACTGATACACACAAATATACATTGATACACACACATATACACTGATACACACACATATACACACAAAATATACACTGACACACACAAATATACACTGATACACACACATATACACTGATACACACACATATACACACAAATATACACTAATATACACACATACTGTATACACTGATATACACACACATACACTGCTACACACATATATACACTGTTACACACATATATACACTGATACACACACATATACACTGATACACACACATATACACTGATACACACACATATACACTGATACACACACATATACAATAATACACACGTATATACACTGATACACAAACATATACACTGATACACAAACATATACACTGATGCACACATACACACAAACACTGATACACACACAAATATACACTAATACACACATACATATACACTAATACACACAAATATACACTGATACACACACGCATATACACTGACACACAAATATACACTGATACACGCACATATACACTGATACACACACAAATATACACACATACACATATACACTGATACATACACATACAGTACAGAGCAAAAGTTTGGATACACCTTCTCATTTAAAGATTTTTCTGTATTTTCATGACTTTGAAAATTGTAAATTCACACTGAAGTAGCCATTTATGGTTAAAATAGATGGACACAAATCAGCCCAAGAGAACCTGTCACGAGGTCAAAAGTGGCCAGTTTAGTTTTTGCTCTTATTTTATTCCCTATGCTTCCCTGAATACTCTGCTTTTTGTTTTCTTCAACCATACGGTTTCAGAGAATTGGGTGTTCTTATTAAAAGCTAATTTGTATGCTCTTTACAATGGGGTGGCTCATAGGGTATTAATGCAAAGAAACCCAAGACAATCCAACGAGCCACACCACATTGGAAAAAAATAAACCAAAAAATAGGGCTAAACAAAAAAGGCTCAAACATGTGGACCCATATGGAAAAATTAAGAAAACAAATTACACAGGGGAGCAGTGGGAATAAAATATGAGCAAACACTGGTCACTTTTCACCTGGTGACAGGCCCTTAGAGGAAGCCGTTTCCCCGGCGAAACGCGCGTCAGGGATCTCAGAGCAATGTTGGCACATTCTGCCTAACTACGTCACGCTACTTCTATCCCCTCTAGGTCTCTAAATGAGATGCCGGTAATGACTCTTAGGAGCTAGCGTGTTATCTAAAATCCCCACATGGTCGCTAATTTATGAGACACATGAAGTCCTCCTAGGGAGTTAGCGTGCCTGATCAGCAACTTCTCTCCCTCACAGTGTATGTCTATCAGGTGGCTGTGTTCATTCATTCAGCAGCTTCAGCTCGTAGCAACCTAACTGGCAGAGCGGTGAAGCCCTAGTGCCGACGATCCCCGCAGTAAATACCGGAGAGGTTTAATCGGGGATCACCGGCACCATTTCATCTAATTTGAACCTATTTGAGTAGCTCTACAGTTTAACCGATGCTACTGTACTATAACCTACATAGCCTGCTAGTTATTACATCAGGTGAACATTAACCTGCAAGTATAATGTAATAAAAGGGATCTCTATGCTATAAGACTTTTGGAATATGCAAGCCTAATATTTATGGGGTATAAGACACATGGTGTGACAGTTTAATATTAATGGTGTTGTTAACATCAAACCATTCCAACATTTGAGTGCCCAATAGTGAAATTGGAATCCAGCCCCTAATTCTAGGGTCAGTGGTTGGGACTCCGCTTCACATCAATCTATTATAACTCTGAGTTCTAATCACTTGCGATCCTGTGGATCACAGTGGAGCTTATAATATAACCAGCTACACATTGTGATCCAATATAGATCTCTATAATGTATGGCAATTTCATTTAAAATTTGATATTTTATCTTATAATTTACAATAAAGGTTAATTTTTAATTCACAATCCCTTCTCTTTCCCCCTTCCCTATTATAAAAATGGTGGTCTTCACCCTGTGAATTCTGTCCTAGGAGTTTGGACTTTTTTTGCTTTTATGGTCATTACAAGGGTGTGGCTCATAGGGTATTAATGCAAAGAAACCCAAGGCAATCCAACGTGCCACACCACCTTGGAAAAAAAAATAAACTAAAAAATAGGGCTAAACAAAAAGGCTCAAATCTCTGGACCCACATGGCAGATTTCAAGAAAACAAAATACTCAGGGGCGTAGTGGGAATAAAATATGAGCAAAAACTGGTCACTTTTCACCTGGTGACAGGTCATCTTGAATAGATAATTACATAATGTACTGAATGTTACGCTCTGCGCAATAAAGTCAATGCAACTACTTTTTTTGTGTCTGTGAGTCAATTTGCATTGCAGAGAGGTGGCACAATGAAATCTGAGGTTTAGTGTCTATCCATATATCAGGTAACTCTCCCACTTCATGCACTAACATGCCTATGTGCCATCTGAATCATGGAGATCATACACGTACAAGGGCAAGTACCATGCTTCATTGCGCATGCATGGGAACCCAAACTCCGCAGGTTTTAGCATGGCTTCTTATCATGTAGGACATTTTATGTAAAGTTAGACTAGCCACAATGGGTGTAAATATAGACCGGCTTGCATTACTGTTTTAGGGAGCAGCAGATTACTGATGGGCTTTATTCTCACACTGCCGTGGAGCCGGAAGGTTGTGGTTCTGCAGTCTGGATTATATCTGTATGATCTGAACCAAATTTTGGTTTATCTTGATCATTATCAATTTTGTACACATATACAGTAATAGATGACAAATAACTGGGGTCATAGAAACAATTTATCTAATATGCAAATTTATACATTGGTTACTTGCAGACCCTAAAAATTGCTATTGATTTTCAAAATGTCACTCATTGAATCTCATCTTGCTACCGTCATGGCGGGCATGAGAACTGGTGGGTTGCCCATACCCATGTATGTCAGTGTAAATAATGAATGTATGTTCATGTAGACAAGTTAGTATTTACTGATGTCCTTTCACATAAATGATCGGTAAGGCTGTGCAATTTTTCTTTGACAAGTAATATATTAAGATCACGAAGATCCAGATGAATATGTGCATCTCTGCCTAATGTTGGAGACCCAAGGGGCATCTATGAATACAACTTGAGGGCAACAACCTGTAATGTGCACACTGCCATATATTTGGGGATTATAGTAGAACATTTTCCATGGTTAACTACTCTTGAATATCCATAATTCATCTACCCAGTATTACTATAGAGACGATCAAATCAATTTGATGCATTCGGAATTATATGGCTCACGTGATGATGATGTGACCCTCTGTGTGTTTGGCAGAACCCTTCTGGACCTCCTCCAGTGGAAGTGTTGAGGAATCAGATGTGGTAAGGTGCAGTTGGGAGGTGGCGAGTATCGGAAGGGCTGGAGAGGTGAGAAGTAAGGTGAGTAAAAGGATTTTTTTCATAGTACATTTGCAGCGCCCCAGAGACCTGGTCGTTGCAGTAGAATCGCTCTGCCGCTAAGGGGAGTGATGGTACGTCTGATGGCACTAAAGGAGTTGATCTGACCAGGTATCACCAGCACACAGTACACTTCACACTCCGGCCACTAGGGGGAGCAAAAGGTTTTATTTATTAGGCCACTCCTCACACTGGTAAAACTAGGGGTTGGATAGGAAGTGAGAGAGAAGCTGACTGGGTCTTGTCCAGGCAACATCCCGTGGCAGGGGGTGTTGCGGGGGGAAGATTCAGGGGGGTCCCTGTCAGGCGTGGGAACCTGGCAGGCACCTAGCGACAAGGATAGAACGTTACGGAGCCGCGCCTGCGCGATCTGCGGTGGCATCCAAAGAAAGGACGCGAAGGATATTGTGGACAGTGAGAAACGAGATCAAAGCACAAAGGAGAGCCAGTAGGAGTCGTGCCCGGAGAACGGCAACATCCTACTGAGGCACGTAGCCGGTGCCCGGAACACCGAGGAAGTAACTGACTTTATGCCTTACTGCAAATACCGCAGGACAGTTAATTATAGGTTGGCTGTCTACCTTACATCACCTAAGCAGACATAGGGGGCAACGCGTGGAGAGGGGCATCTCTAGGGTCCCGGAAGAGCTCCGAGCCTTCCCGTTAAACGGGTGCGTCCTAGCCATAACAAACCTGGGGGACGGAGAATAGAAAGAACTAGAAAGAACTGAAACGAACGAGAATAGAAGTTGTGAAGACTATCCCGAATGCTCAGCATTGAAGCACTACAACACACACGCGCTAGTGGTAGGCCACGATTTCCACCTGCAAAGGGGACTCTGGATGGTCTCAGATAGCCCTGTTAACAGTGCTCTGGATTGAGGATCCTGAAGACTTCAGTAAAGAGGTAAAGAGACTGCAACCCTGTGTCCTCGTTATTGACTGCACCTCACACCATTGCCATCTATGTTATCGGGAAGCCCTGGGGACATACTTCACCTGTGGGAAGGTATACCATCTAGCTGACATCACATCACCCCAGTGGGCCCCAAGCAGCGTCGGTCACTCTGACCGAATACCACAGGTGGCGTCACGAACCCTTGACAAACTACCATCACTCCTTTTATTGGACGCCCCTTAGCAGGGTCACGGACCGGGTCCAGCCACCGTGACAACCCCAGAACTGAGACAGATAGGACCGGTACCGAGTAACCTGTGGCTGGGGGCGCTCCACATTCATTACACTTTGAGGTCCGGTGAGACTCCAGAGCATAATAAGGGACATTACCAGCGTCGGACTGGAGCACCTTGGGCCCACCAGAGAAAATCATTCTTGGGGCCCACTATGTAGCTACATAGAAATAGATACAAGACCACCAATTGTGCAGTAAAAAGCGCTAATATCAGGGTATAATATAAGGTAGTTCACGTCTTAATAATGTAGCAAGGGTTGGGGTAGCCCCCTCACAGAATATAATGTAGCCCCCCAGGGCCGTATTTAGAGTTTCTGCTGCCCTAGGCACTTTTAGCGCTGCCTCCCCTTTTGGTGAGTGTGACACTATCGGCAGTGACTTTGGCAAGAATCGCTGATGTGAAAGTCACCTGTTGCAGCAGATTGGGCAGTTTTTCTGCATCTGCCGCGTAACAGATCACTTACGGCAACACTGCGTTCGGCCTCATTCATTCCCTATGGGATTTGCGGCACTTGCCGTGATCTGGCAAATGTGGTACCATACCTCCCAACTTTTGAAGAAGGTAAGGAGGTATAAAGTTTGCGGCGCGCGTAGTGCGCCGCGGCAAATTTTAGGCCACGCCTCTGACCAGACCCATTTCACAACTAGTCACACCCATATCCACGTCCCAACCGCAGCCATTTAGCACTGCTGATCACACTGTTTTATATACAATAATTATAAGCAAACAAAAATATGGCCACACAGTGCTCCATACTGTATAATGGCCACACATGATGCTCAATACTGTATAACGGCCACCACACATGATGCTCCATACTGTATAATGGCCACACATGATGCTCCATAGTGTATAATGGCCACACATTGCTCCGTACTGTATAATGGCCAGACAGTGCTCCACACTGTATAATGACCACCCACACATAGTGCTCCATAGTGTATAATGGCCACACAGTTCTCCATACTGTATAATGATCCCACATAATGCTCAATACTGTATAATGACCACAAATGATGCTCCATACTGTATAACGGCCACACACGATGCTCCATACTGTATAATGTCCATTGGCCACACATGATGCTCCATACTGTATAACGGCCACACATGATGCTCAATACTGTATAATGACCCCCCTCCTGTATGCATGGCTCATCTCCCTCCTATCCCATATACATAGCTCATATTACCCCCTCCTGTATGTATGACTCATATCTCCCCATGTATGCATGGCTCATATTCCCCACCCCCTATGCATGGCTCATATCCCCCCCCCTGTATGAATGGCTCATATTCCGCCCCTGTATGCATGGCTTATATTCCCCCCTGTATGCAAGGCTCATATTCCCCCCTGTATGCATGGCTCATATTCCGCCCCTGTATGCATGGCTTATATTCCCCCCTGTATGCAAGGCTCATAGTCCGCCCCTGTATGCATGGCTCATATTCCCCCCTGTATGCATGGCTCATATTCCATCCTGTATGCATGGCTCATGTTCCACCCTGTATGCATGGCTCATATTCCCCCCTGTATGCATGGCTCATATTCCACCCTGTATGCATGGCTCATATTCCACCCCTGTATGCATGGCTCATATTCCCCCCTGTATGCATGGCTTATATTCCCCCCTGTATGCATGGCTCATATTCCCCCCTGTATGCATGGCTCATATTTCACCCTGTATGCATGGCTCATATTCCACCCTGTATGCATGGCTCATATTCCACCCCTGTATGCATGGCTCATATTCCCCCCTGTATGCATGGCTTATATTCCCCCCTGTATGCATGGCTCATATTCCCCCCTGTATGCATGGCTCATATTCCCCCCTGTATGCATGGCTCATATTCCCCCCTGTATGCATGGCTCATATTCCCCCCTGTATGCATGGCTCATATTCCCCCCTGTATGCATGGCTTATATTCCCCCCTGTATGCATGGCTCATATTCCCCCCTGTATGCATGGCTCATAGTCCGCCCCTGTATGCATGGCTCATAGTCCGCCCCTGTATGCATGGCTCATATTCCCCCCTGTATGCATGGCTTATATTCCCCCCTGCACGGCTCATATTCCCCCCCCCCCCCCCGTATGCATGGCTTATATTCCCCCCTGTATGCAGGCTTATCTCTCCGCACCTGCTCCTGCTCGGCGTGCCGGCTTATGTCCTCCTTCATCCCCCCCGTCCACCCGTCCCTCATACTCACCTGTCCCACTGCACGGCCGTGCCGACATCCCTCGCGCTCTGTCCTGACTCCAGGCGGAGGCGCCGGCGCAGCACCTTCTTCCTGCTTGAGCGGTCATGTGACACCGTTCATTAAGATCATGAATATGCGCATATTCATGATCTTAATGAGCGGTGTCACGTGACCGCTCGTTCAGGACGAGCTGCAGTGCAGACGCCGAGACCATCACTGGAGCAGGGTGAGTATTCAAGGCGGGCAGGCGGGCGGGTTTGGGCAGGCGGGCGGGCGGCGGGGCCCTGGAGCGGGGGAGGCCCTGCCAGCAGGTGTCAGTGCCAGGGCCCACCAGAGGATCCTCCGGTTCCCCGGTGGGCCAGTCCGAGCCTGGACATTACTGTAAATTATATGGGTATACCTTGATGATTGGTGGAGCAGCTTAGTATACATTTTTTTGCAAAAAAAGTATCAACTAAATACCATTATTACTGTGATTTTTTTTACAACAGAATATTTTTGACCTCACTGTGCTCTTTTGTGTCTTCAAGTTTCTTGGTGGTGTGTGAACAGGTTCCTACAGACTTGTTCAATGTGCAATATAGCCCATGTGTTTCTGGTTCTATTACTGTAAATTAGCAGAGAATAACTTTTTCCATGAATCAAATTTCCCAGGAAAAAAGCAATTTTTAATTTTGCCTGATCCCCTCATCTCTACCAATATCCCTATCTTTTAAGACAAATACCAGCCACTTTATAGTTTACATGTTCATATACACAGAATGGCTTTCAAACAAAGTGCGTTCTTAAGCCCAGCACGTCTCATGCTTTAGCTATTTTGAAATACCTGGTAGCAACTTAGAAATGTGTAAGAATATACAGTAGGCTGACAAAAAAACTCATGCATTTTCATTAAGTGAGGTCTTGGTCTCAGAACAGGCTGTGATGTAGGAGAACTACCGTATATACTCGAGTATAAGCCGACCCGAGTATAAGCCGACCCCCCTAATTTTGCCACAAAAAGCTGGGAAAACTTAATGACTCGAGTATAAGCCTAGGGTGGAAAATGCAGCAGCTACCGGTAAATTTCAAAAGTAAAAATAGATACCAATAAAAGTAAAATTAATTGAGACATCAGTAGGTTAAATGTTTTTGAATATCCATATTGAAGCAGGAGCCCCATATAATGCTCCATAAAGTTTGATGGGCCCCATTAGATGCTCCAAATTAAAATATGCCACATATAATGCTGCATAAAGGGTAATAAGGGCCTCATAAGATGCTCCATAGAGATATTTGCCCTATATAGTGCTGCACAAGTGTTATGGCCCCATAAGATGCTCCGCACAGCCACTTGCCCCATATAGTGCTGCACAAGTGTTATGGCCCCATACAGATGCTCTGCACAGCCACTTGCCCCATATAGTGCTGCACAAGTGTTATGCCCCATACAGATGCTCCGCACAGCCACTTGCGCCATATAGTGCTGCACAAGTGTTATGGCCCCATACAGATGCTCCGCACAGTCTCTTGCCCCTTATAATGCTGCACAAGTATGGCCCCATAAGATGCTCCTCACAGCCACTTGCCCCTTATAATACTGCACAAGTATGGCCACATAAGATGCTCCGTACAGTCACTTGCCCCTTATAATGCTGCACAAGTATGGCCCCAGAAGATGCTCTGCACAGTCACTTGCCCCTTATAATGCTGCACAAGTATGGCCCCATAAGATGTTCTGCACAGTCACTTGCCCCTTATAATGCTGCACAAGTATGGAACCATAAGATGCTCTGCACAGCCACTTGCCCCTTATAATGCTGCACAAGTATGGCCCCAGAAGATGCTCTGCACAGCCACTTGCCCCTTATAATGCTGCACAAGTGTTATGGCCCCAGAAGATGCTCTGCACAGCCACTTGCCCCTTATAATGCTGCACAAGTATGGCCCCAGAAGATGCTCTGCACAGCCACTTGCCCCTTATAATGCTGCACAAGTATGGCCCCATAAGATGCTCTGCACAGCCACTTGCCCCATTTGCTTTTGCTGCCATAAAAAAAAAAATCACATACTCACCTCTCTTCGCTCAGGACCCCGGCACTTTTACCTGCTCCTCGTGCGGCTCTGTCTTCGGCACTGACGTTCAGCAGAGGACGCGCACTGACTACGCCACCGCGCCCTCTCACCTGAGCCTCACTGCTGAAGACAGAGCGACATCTGGACCAAGGAGCAGGTGACTATCGCGCAGCGCAGCGCTCCCCCTCCCCGTATACTTACCTGGTCCTGGCGCTGCGTCCCTGCTTCTTCCCCGGCGCTGCATCTTCTTCCTGTATTGAGCGGGCAGCGTTACCGCTCATATACAGTAATGAATATGCGGCTCCACCTCTATGGGAGGTGGAGCCGCATATTCATTTCTGTAATGAGCGGTGACTTGTGACCGCTCAGTACAGGAAGAAGCTGCAGCGCCGGGGAAGAAGCAGGGACGTCCAGGGACCACGCCGGGAGCAGGTAAGTATAATTACACAGCCCCCGCTGCCCCTCCCGTGCTGACCCCCGGGTATGACTCGAGTATAAGCCGAGAGGGGGACTTTCAGCCCAAAAAAATGGGATGAAAATCTCAGCTTATACTCGAGTATATACGGTAATAGTCCCTGAAGATCTGTTACTCAGTAACTGTCTACAATTCTACGTGATATAAATTATATTAACCTACATCTTGCCTTCATCTGAAAAGACCTCTAACTAATATCTGGGATTTTCTCCTCTTCTTAAATGAGTAAAATTGTACATGCTTGTAAAAATCTATTATTAAAAATTGAGTGATGTCAAGAAAAGAGTGATTTAAATTCTATATTCCATTGCATTGCTCATTGTTAGTGATGAGCGAGTATACTCGTTGCTCGGGTGGTCTCCGAGTATTTGTGACTGCTCGGAGATTTAGTTTTCCTTGCCACAGCTGCATGATTTGCGGCTACTAGACAGCTTGATTACATGTGGGAATTCCCTGACAA
The DNA here is from genome assembly GCF_032444005.1 of Ranitomeya imitator. Lineage (NCBI taxonomy): Eukaryota > Metazoa > Chordata > Amphibia > Anura > Dendrobatidae > Ranitomeya > Ranitomeya imitator. Next base: position 699,162,994 of record NC_091284.1, on the reverse strand, counting down.
CCAGGCAACCCCCACATAAACTCAGGCTGGCTAGTAGCTGTAAATCATGCAGCTGTGTCAACAAAAACTAAATCTCCGAGCAGTCACAAATACTCGGAGACCATCCGATAGTGTTCAGGAAAACCGGGGCAACAAGTATACTCGCTCATCACTACTCATTGTCTATTAGTAGCCATCTCTGCAGTCCATCAGTGTTGGCCAGTCTCCTAGGTAGGGTCTGCAAGTGCTGCTCTTAAGCTGTCCGGATTACTGGATCTGGCCAACGTCAGTGCCTGTGCTGCAGAGAAAAATATCTCTATTCCTGCAGCATTGGAGACTCCTCAGTTTGAGCCACCATTGGTCAGGACCCTACTGCCGCCTGACAAGCCAAAATTTGGGAGGCAGGAGAGAAGTGCACTTCTGAAGACCAAAGATGAGACTTCACAATTAGTGATGAGCGAGTATACTCGTTACTCGAGATTTCCCGAGCACGCTTGGGTGTTCTCTGAGTATTTTTTAGTGCTCTGAGTGGTCTCTGAGTATTTTTTCATCGCCGCAGCTGAATGATTTACATCTGTCAGCCAGCTTGATTACATGTGGGGATTCCCTAGCAACCAGGCAAACCCCACACAGTGGCGTATCTAGGGGGGGGGGCAGCCGGGGCATGTGCCCCAGGCGCAGCCAGCAGGGCAGCGCAGCCAGGCCGCCTAATGTGGCGGTCCGCAGTGTCTCCCCCGGCAGCTGCATTCTGCCGCCTCCAGTCTGGGAGTCAGCTGTTCTCTGTGCTGACTGTCAAGCTGACAGCTGGCACAGAGAAGCTGCAAAGCACCGGCTCCCAACATATGCGGAGGTGGAGGGGTGCCCCTGCAGGGTGGATGCGGTGGGCAGGGAGAAATCCCTGCAGCTTCGCTGCCTACAAGAGAAAATAGCAGCGGCGCTGCAGCGATCTGTCAACCTGCTTCCTGCCTGAGCTTCCTCTCACACAGATGTGCCGCTGGATGGCGTCATCATTCAGCGGCCAGCTGTGTCAGAGGAAGGTGATGGAGATGCTGCGGCAAAGCGCGAGGAGAGGTGAGAGGGGTGTGTGTGTGTGCGTGTGTGTTTTTGGTGCGCTGCAGGGGAATGTGCAGAGAAGTAAATAATGTGTGTGTAGGTGGAGGAGAGGGCAATGATGGGGCTGACGGGGAGAGGGCAATGATGGGGATGGTGGGGGAGGAGAGGGCAATGATGGGGCTGACGGGGAGAGGGCAATGATGGGGATGGTGGAGGAGGAGAGGGCAATGATGGATCTGACGGGGAGAGAGCAATGAAGGGGATGGTGGTGGAGGAGGAAATGATGGAAGTGGTGGAATGGGCAAGGATGGGGATGGTGGGGGAGGAGGAAATGATGGAAGTGGTGGAATGGGCAAGGATGGGGATGGTGGGGGAGGAGGAAACGATGGATGTGGTAGAAAGGGCAATGATGGGATTGGGGGGAGGAAATGCTGGAGGTGGTGAAATGGGCATTGATGGGCGTGACGGAGAAGGCAATGATGGAGGTGGTGAAGAGAGCAATAATGAGGTGGGGTAGAGGACAATAATATGTGTGTGGACAATTTCAGTGGAGATAGGGGGATTTATTATGTGTGGGGAGAATTTGGGGATGGGGAATTTATTATGTGTGGGGTGAGTTTGGTGTGGGGATGGGGGATTTAATGTGTGTGGGGAGATTTGGAGTGGAGATGGGAGGATTTAATGTGTGGGGGAGATTTGAGGACACAAAATGAAGAGCAAAAGGGGAAATGGGGGGCATATATGAGGAAACAGTACAGGGGAATGGGGGCATGTATGAGGAAACAATATGGGAGAATGGAGGGTATGTATGAGGAAATAATATGGGAGAATGGCACAGTATGAGGAGCAATGTGAAAAATGTATGTGGACAGAGTACGGGGAGTGAGGGTGATGGGATGTGTGCAGAAACAGTATGGGGAGTTAGGTGAGCAGGTAGTTTAGAAAGTGAGGGGGTAAATATATGAGGAGACAGTATGGTGAACAGGGGGATGCGAGAGGAGACAGTATGAGTAGGGAGGGGAATAGTGTGAGGAGACAGTATGGGGGGACAAAAGTGAGTGGGCACAGAATAGAAACTGAATAGTGGGGGTGTAGCATGGAGGGACAATGTGAGAGCACAGCCAGGAGGGGACAAAATACCAAGGAGGGGGAGTGTGATGATAGAGTACAGCATAAATACTGGGCCCTATAGGCGGGACACAGTATGACAGTGTGAAGAGGGGGCCGGTATGGAAAGGAGAGGTCAGTGTGAAGAGCATGTACCATAAGAGGGACAGTGTGGGGGTCATATTTTGTGCAGACAATATAGTGAGGGGCAATTTTTTATTCAGCAGCATTTTAATGACACTTCTATCTTTAAGGGTATCATGTGGAAATTTTCAGCAAAAGAGCGGAGAAGATGGAAGTCTGCAGAGGCAAGCTGTGGATGAGAAAACGCATCATGGGATCTGGACAAGATGAAGAAAAGAAGGAGAATGACTCCAGAGACGATGTCATCTGTAAGGTACCTCAATGTAAATGTTATGTGTGATGCTAACTAACTCTCAGGTTTTGATTTATGTTAGGAGCTTTAAAGGGGATGTCCAGGTTTGTGATGAGTCTGCAGTCATTCTTTGTGACTGCAGACTTCTGAATTCTCACAGTGCGCCCTGCACGCTATCAGGATTCTCTCATGCTGGCGATTCAGATACATGCGGTCATGTGCTGACTAGACATGTGTGGCCTCACTCAATGAAAATGAACTGAGTGAGGCCGGGCACATCTAGTCGGAATGTGGCCAGAAGTATACAAATCACATGCTTGTGCTGACATGACTGTCCACAGGCAAGGGAGAATCCTAAAAGTGTGCAGTGCATTAGTTGTGAGAATTCAGAAGTCTGCAATGTCAGGATTCAGCTCTGCAGGTTCCAGTAGTCGTCACATGGACACTTCACTTATATGCGACTTTCATACTTGTGGTCCTGTGGCAACGAGCATTAGGGAGAGGAGCTCGTTGGTACATGACTAAGTGTGAAAATCGCATATATCCTTGGTGGGGGACGCCAAAATGAATTCTTTCCCCAGGTGCCAGAAACCCTAGATACACCTCTGCCCCCACATGTACTTTTGCTGGCTAGCAGCTGTAAATCATGCAGCTACATCAACAAAAACTAAATCTCCGAGCACTTACAAATAGTCGGAGACCCCCCGAGCATGCTCGGAAAATCTCGAGCAACGGGTACACTCGCTCATCACTATTCACAATCAGAGCTTTAACAAGATTTCACAATGCACACTGCTTACATTATTAACTGAACCTCTTGGACTGAGGAGGATGATGTACTTACTTTGATAATATACAGCTCTGGCAAAAAATAAGAGACCACCACATCAAAACCTTGTCATGGGCAGCCCAATCTCCAGTCCTAAACCCCATTGAAAACCTCTGGAATGTAATCAAGAGGATAATGGATAGTCACAAGCCATCAAACAAAGAAGAACTGCTTACATTTTTGCTCCAGGAGCAGTGTGTGAAAGACTGCCGGGGAAGCAGAGGGTGCGTGTGCCCCGGGCCCTGTGCTCTGAGTGAGCCCACCCAGAGCTACGCTATGGAACTGTATTGGCGTGCACAGTGCGCTGATACAGTTACATTCTGCGGCAGAGCAGGGAGACACGATCTCTCTGCTCTGCCGCCGGTCGCTATGGGGCCCCTGAGGAGGTGGTGGAGAGCCCTGTGCCAGCACTGGGCCCCCCGCCCGTCATCGTAAGGTCAGCTGTACCGGCTACATGCCGATACAGCTGACCGCATTGATGAGAGAGGGAGCGTTACATCATTGCCCCTGTCAGCGTCTTACATCACCGACGCCAACACTGACAGTCAGTACTCGGCGCTGTCTGGAGATGAGCGGGCACTCAGAGCATCATGGGAACAAGGAGGAGAGGAGAGGTGAGTATTGGATTTTTTTTTATCGGGTGCATTATACTGTACTGGCTGCCTAATGGGGGTACATTAGACTATACAGGCTGCCTAATGGGGGTGCATTATACTGTACTGGCTGCCTAGTGGGGGTGCATTATACTGTACTGGCTGCCTAATGGAGGTGTATTATACTGTTCTGGCTGCCTAATGGGGGTGCATTATACTGTACTGGCTGTCTAATGGAGGTGTATTATACTGTTCTGGCTGCCTAATGGGGGTGCATTATACTGTACTGGTTGCCTAATGGGGTGCATTATACTATACAGGCTACCTAATGGGGGTGCATTATACTGTACTGACTGCCTAATGGGGGTGCATTATACTATACAGACTGCCTAATGGGGGTGCATTATATTGTACTGGCTGCCTAATGGGGGTACATTATACTATACAGACTGCCTAATGGGGGTACATTAGACTATACAGGCTGCCTAATGGGGTTGCATTATATTGTACTTGCTGCCTAATGGGGGTGCATTATACTGTACTGGCTGCCTAGTGTGGGTGCATTATACTGTACTGGCTGCCTAATGGAGGTGCATTATACTGTACTGGCTCCGGTTTATATGGATATAGAACACTTTTGTTTGCTTTCATAGCAAGTCTATCAAATGTACTGTGCAAACCATATTTATCAAAATGTGCAAAAAATATCACGAAAACCTCAAGGGACCGCTTGTCGAAGTTCATATCTTGCATCAGGCCTGATTTTTCCAGGGTGGTAGCCGTATTTAGAGCTGAGAGGAAAGGACCTTGATAGAACCTGGGTGTAGAGTCCTGAGAACTTCGCAAGACATAAGTGTGTAGTGAGCAGATAAGGAGTGAAGCCTAATTTGTTTTAGTTTCAAGAGAAATGTTATCTTTTGATTTATGTAACTTAAGGCCCCGTCACACATAGCGAGATCGCTAGCGAGATCGCTGCTGAGTCACAAGTTTTGTGACGCAACAGCGATCTCAGTAGCGATCTCGCTATGTGTGACACGTACCAGCGATCAGGCCCCTGCTGTGAGATCGCTGGTCGTGTCGGAATGGCCTGGGCCATTTTTTGATCGTTGAGGTCCCGCTGACATCACTGAATCGGCGTGTGTGACGCCGATTCAGCGATGTCTTCGCTGGTAACCAGGGTAAACATCGGGTAACTAAGCGCAGGGCCGCGCTTAGTAACCCGATGTTTACCCTGGTTACCATCCTAAAAGTAAAAAAACAAACGCTACATACTTACCTATCGCTGTCTGTCCTCGGCGCTCTGCTTCTCTGGTCTGGCTGTGAGCGCCGGTCAGCCGGAAAGCAGAGCGGTGACGTCACCGCTCTGCTTTCCGGCCGCTGTGCTCACAGCCAGACCAGAGAAGCAGAGCACCGAGGACAGACAGCGATAGGTAAGTATGTAGCGTTTGTTTTTTTTTACTTTAACGATGGTAACCAGGGTAAACATCGGGTTACTAAGCGCGGCCCTGCGCTTAGTTACCCGATGTTTACCCTGGTTACCGGGGACCTCGGGATCGTTGGTCGCTGGAGAGCTGTCTGTGTGACAGCTCTCCAGCGACCAAACAGCGACGCTGCAGCGATCCGGATCGTTGTCGGTATCGCTGCAGCGTCGCTATGTGTGACGGGGCCTTTAATTTCCCATTGTACCAAAAAGGTACCAAAAAATACGCAGTTTGCTTAAAAAAAAATCAAGCCCTCGGGCAATTCTGCAAACAGAAAAATAAAAGAGTTGGGTACTAACAATATGAGCCCAAAGAAAATAGATTTTTTAAAGGGATTTTTCTTCTAAAAAGATAGTAAAACATAAAAAGGTATGAAGTGGCTATTGTGACGCCCAGGAGACCGGGATACCCAGCACCGGACCAATGGAGTCTGTCTCTTGAGGGGGATCTCACGGGTGGCTTGACTCGGTGCTGTGGCCTCAGGCAATGCACAGTGTAAGGGGTATCATGAGGGGACAGGCACTTACTTGATCAGCAGCAGGTTCTCCCAGCGGTGACGATCCCGATCCTGGATAGATGGCTATTGTCCAAATGAAAGACTGAGGCACTGAAACGTTTAACCAGTTTACTTTAACATAAAAGGATTTACAACCAGTCCTGTCACCGGAGTCTGTATGGGAACTCTGAGTTACTTTGACCCTGCCGGGGTCTTCGCCTCTTATTGTGCGCAATTTCTGTGTGGCCCTGCTGCTGTATGTGAACTGGCTGCCGGCCCAATCTGTCCCCTCCGGGTCCTGGTTCGACGGGCAACCCGAGTCCTTTTATCGGTTTACCCCCTCTGGGAGTACCGCTGAACTCTGTGTCTGTTGCTGCATCCGACCCTAGTGAAGCTGATATCACCTCACGTTTTTCCGGTTGCTGTATTATATATAATGAATACAGCCACGGATCCGGTATCCGTCTTTGCGCCTGTTCTGGGTAGTGATTAATGCTACCCGGTTCTCACAATGTCCTTTTTCTCTATCCCTCTTCTCCTCAGGCCGGTGATTTAGGCCTGGTAACAGTCACAGGGCTGTTAGAGATTCAACTGTATGACCTCTCACTATCAGCTCCTTAGCCCAACTGCCATTTCTTCTCTCAGACCAGAATGGATCAAGGGGAGTCTCTGGAGCTCCCCCTTCTGGCCGGAGGTGGTAGTGCAGTCTTGCTATTTTAGTATTTGTACTTACTGTCAGTAACTATTTTTGTGGCAAATACCCCTAGGGGTGCCACATTCCCCCTTAGTTAAGAACAGTACTCCGGGACTGTGGGACAATAACATTTTGAAATAACAATTAATATGTACAGAGTCTTAAAAATGAAAAGTTACAAAAACCACTCAAGGAAACAAAAATAGAGTTCTGTAAAAAGTCACTTCAAATAGCGTCCATTAATACAGTTCTATCCTTGAAGGTATTAGGAAAGGCACTGTACTTAGTGTCCAGGAATTTAGTTCCATTTTTCCAACAGAGTTATCAATATAAAGTCTAAAGAAAGTTCAAAAGGAGCAAAAAGCAAAGTTCAAAAAGCAGTCTTTCCGGAGCTTTGATTTAGTGCCTCCGGGCTGATAAAAAGTTCAAGAATATGCAATAAGTTCATACAGACAAGTCTCTGTAGGCACTGGGCTTAAACGTTGCAGACTGATAACAATGACTATACTACATTTTCTGTTTAACTATATACGGCATAACATATATACAATTCACATTATGAGCTTTATAGTTGGTAATCTGCATACCTGGCCGGTAATTGACCCTGGGTACTACGCTGTGATCTACGTAATAGCGGTGTCTCTTCATGTGGTGTACTACTGTCTACTGCGGATGTAGTATCTGCCCGCTCTGCTAAAGATAATTCCACGACTATGGAGTTGGCAAGTCCACCGTGAATGGGATTACTCTGACCAGGAATCTGTTCTTCCTGGCCTGGAACCTCCTGTAGTACGGGGTCAGCCTCTTCCTGTCTTGGGACTTCTGGTATTGGGTTCGGTGTTGGGTAAAAGGCCACCATGGGAACCACTACTGCACCATGGTATGTTAGTAGGGTTTTGGGAAAGTCTCCTATACAGGTGTGATACACTTCCTCTTCTTTTTCCTTTACTGGTTGAACCTGTATGGGTTGAATAACTTCTGGTTCTGGCTGGACAACGTCTGGCTCTTTCAATGTTTCCGGACATAATTTAAGATTGTCTCTTGACACTAGTACAGATGTTAAGCCTCCGTTTTTGCTAATGAGACACATTTTAGGATTATCCACTCTTGTTGGTAAAACTGTGTAGGGTACGGCTTCCCACTGATTGTCCAGTTTATTGGTTCGACGATTTCTCTTGAGCACTTGGTCACCCGGTCTTAATGGGGTCGCTAGAGCATTCTGGTTGAAAGTTCGCTCTTGTCTTTCTCTAGTTTGCTGAAGGCTTCTTTCCACACTCTCTTGCACTTGGCGATACTGCTTTTGCCGTATGATATCCCAATTGGAGTCTTGAACTTCTGCGTCTGGTTTCAGAATTCCCATTTCTAGATCGATTGGTAATTGGCCGGGTCTTGCACACATAAGGTAAGCTGGGGTGCAGTTGGTGGAGCTCACCGGGACATGATTATACAGATCCACCAAGTCAGGCAATTTCTCTGGCCATTGATTCCTTTCTGTCTCAGGTAAAGTCTTTAGTAGGTCTATTACAATATGGTTCATCTTCTCGCATAAGCCGTTTGTTTGTGGATGATAGGCCGTCGTCCGGATCTTTTGGCAACCATACATATTACAGAATTCTCTGAAGATCTCTGATTCAAAGGCTGTACCTTGGTCAGTGAGAACCTGTTCCGGATATCCATGGGGTCTACAAAAGTATGTTTGGAACGCTTTGGCTGCTGTTTTTGCTGTCAGATCTTTTACGGGTACTACTACCAAGAAACGTGAATAATGGTCCACGATGGTCAAGGCATAGACATAGCCGGACCGGCTTGGTGTCAACTTCACGTGGTCCATGGCTACAAGTTCAAGTGGTTGTTTGGTGATTATGGGCTGCAGTGGTGCTCTTTGGTTCTTTTGATCGTTTCTTCTGAGGTTGCACGGGCCACAATTTCTGCACCACTGTTCGATTGATTTTCTCATCCCGACTCAATAAAATCTTTCTCTTAGAAGTACTTCTAACTTTTTCCAACCGAAGTGACCAGCACCATTGTGGTAAGCTTCGAGGACCATCTTCACATCTTGTTTAGGCACAATAATCTGCCAAACCAATTCATGTGTTTTCGGATTGGTGTATCTTCTACAGAGCTTCCCTTGATACAGGAACATTTTGCCTCTCTCTTTCCAGAGTTGATGCGTCTCTTCTGGGGCATCCTCATCGGGATATGCACTTTGCTCAGTCAACAGTTCCTTCACCAACTTCACAGCCGGATTGCTGTCTTGGGTGTCAGCCCATCTATGGTGTGCTAACGGATTAAAATTCACCTCTTGTTGTTTCTGATAGGTACTTGACTGATGATGTTTTGCCTTGGGACGATGGAAGGCTGGTAGTTCAATTTCTTCAAGCTCCCCCGTTTCCTCTTCTACATCTCTCAAGTGTGGCATCCGGGATAGGGCATCGGCATTTCCATTCTTGCGACCTGCTCAATACTTGATTATGAAGTTGTAATTAGATAACCGGGCTATCCATCGCTGTTCTAACGCACCTAATTTGGCTGTGTCCAGGTGGGTCAACGGATTGTTGTCAGTATAGACAATAAATTCTGCAGCGGCCAGATAGTGTTTGAAACGCTCCGTCACAGCCCAAACTACTGCCAGTAGTTCCAATTTGAAGGAGCTGTAATTTTCTGAATTTCTTTCAGTAGGCCGGAGCTTTCTACTTGCAAAGGCGATGACTTTCTCCCGACCTTCTTGCTTTTGTGACAGCACCGCTCCTAGTCCCACATTACTGGCATCGGTGTAGAGGATGAAAGGTTTATGGTAATCTGGGTATGCCAGAACCTCTTCTCCGGTTAGTGCCTTCTTTAGTTGTTCAAAGGAGTCTTCCCTTTCGTCGTTCCACTGAAAAGGAGGGTTTCGGTTTGAAGGTTTCTTCGTCTGCCCTACCAAGGTGTCTTGCAAGGGTGCTGCCAACTTGGTAAATCCTTTTATAAATCTGCGATAGTAACCCACCAATCCCAGGAATTGTCTCACTTCTTTTGCGCTGGTAGGTTTTGGCCAATCCCTTATGGCGCTTATTTTCTCGGGATCTGGTGCTACTCCCTCCGAACTCACGATGTGTCCCAGGTACTGTACCTTTGGCTTGAGAAGGTGACATTTGGATGGCTTGACTTTCATGCCATACCTGGATAAGGCTTCGAACACTTCTGCCAGGTCTATTAAGTGTTGTTCGTAAGTCTTTGAGTAGACGATCACATCATCTAGGTACAGGAGGACGGTCTCGAAGTTCTTGTGTCCGAGGCAGCATTCCATCAGCCGCTGGAAGGTACCGGATGCGTTGCAGAGTCCGAACGGCATGCGATTAAATTCACATAGACCCATTGGTGTGGTGAATGCCGTCTTTTCCTTATCTCTCTCAGCCACAGGGACTTGCCAATACCCGCTTGTTAAGTCTAAGGTGGAAAAATAATTAGCAGATTTCAAAGCAGTTAAGGACTCTTCTATCCTAGGCAAGGGGTAGGCGTCTTTATGGGTGATGTTATTAATCTTCCGGTAGTCTACGCACATTCTCATGGTTCCGTCCTTTTTTTTGACAATCACTAGAGGGGCCGCCCAGGGGCTACAGCTGTCTCTTATTACCCCGGCCTGTTTCATTTCCCTCAGCATATCTTTTGCACATTGATAGTGAGCGGGCGGTATGGGTCTATATCTTTCTTTTATTGGGGGATGGTCACCTGTGGGGATTGTGTGTTCTACCCCTTCTATCCGTCCGAAGTCCAATGGGTGTTTACTGAAGACTTGTTCATATTCCGTCACTAGCCTATACACCCCTTGTTTTTGATGGGTAGGTGTTGAATTTATGCCCACGTGTAGCTGTTGGCACCAATCCTCCATTTCTCCATCTGAGCCATTGCCTTCCACCTGACAGGTTGGTTCTAAGGGCTCAATGGTTGTGATGGCATTGTTGTCAACAGTATATAGCTTTGCCATTGTAGCATACCTTGGCAAAGTGACCTCTTCCTCTCCACAGTTCAAAAGTCGTACCGGCACTCGTCCCCGGTGTACCTCGACTATCCCTCGTGCTGTGAGTATAGTGGGCCTGCTGTCGGTGTACACTGGTTCTATTAAGGCTTGATAATCTCGTCCCTTAGTACCAATGGCTGCTCTACACCATACCAGCATTTCTGTTTTTGGTGGGATTACAATAGACGTTGGATCACTTACCCTCACACTGCCGATTTCTCCACCTGCAACTTCTACCTGTTGCCTTAACATCAATACTTTTATTTCCCTCCGGAGAACTCTCTGCTGGCAGGATTGGGCAGTTTCAGCAATTTGCTGTAAGACAGAAATGACTTCGGAAAAGCAGTTCTCTAACACATTCATTCCTATCAATACAGTTGGTTCACAGTTCCGCCGGTCAACATCAACAACAATTATACCCTGTTTCTTCAGTTCTACTTTACCAATCTTTATGGTCATCTCCCTGAATCCTAGTTTCGGTACCAACTTACCATTACTGGCCCATATATCTAGTTCAACATCAGAGGGCCCTTTATCAATATCTGCATCAGCCCAGTACCTCTTATAAAGGATATACGGTATAGATGAAATCTGGGAACCTGTGTCCAGCAAAGCGTTGAGGGGAATTCCGTCCAGCACGATAGGGATAATGGGTCGTCCTCCGATGTACCTGTCGTGCCAGGGTGTTGGGCCTTGAAAGTTCATTCCTGCGAAGCGGCCCGCATTCCCAGGGGATTCCCGTTTAAATCACAATCTCGTGCAAAGTGGCCCGGCTGCTGGCAACGGCGGCAAATGGGCTGTCCATCCGGTTGGTAGCGGTCGCGGGGTCGTCCTCTCCATGTCGGGTATCTCCGGGGTCTCATCCATGGAACATCCTCTCTACAGTTTGCCAACTCCATCTTGTGTCCTCTCATCTCCTGCATGGTTTTAGCCATTGAAGCAACAACATCAGCTAAAGAGTCAAGCTTTTGTTGAAGAGCCTCATTAGTACTGGGCCCCAGGGGCTTAGCAATGGCCCCAGACATAGCTGATGTCACTGGCACTCCCTGTTGTTGAGGTGCCTCTGCCATGGGTTGCGCAGGATCCTGATCCCGAGGTGCCTCTGCCAGCTGGAGACGTATAGCGCTCTCCTTTAATTGGGCAAATGTCAATTCAGGGTTCTTAAAAACAAGCATGCTCACATGCCCCCGGTGAGAAGGGGTGTAGAGTCCCTCAATAAATTGATCTCTTAGCAGTTTATCCGCTCCGGTGTTAAAAATGGGTTCAGCCAGTGTAAGTGATTTAAGGGCTTCCTGCAGGTTTAAGGCAAAGTCTCTCACGCCCTCATTAGCTTTTTGTTTGCAATTAAAGAATCGTATTTTAGCTTTGCTGCTGGCCGTGGTTTCAAATGTAGCTTTTAATCCAGCAAATATGCGTTCAACAGTGCCTTTTAGATCAGCTGCCCATGCTGTGACTTCTCGCTTAGCATGGCCACTTAACTGCATCATCAGGAGACTAACACGCTGAACTTCACCCACAGGGAACATGTCAAAATGGGCCAGCATCTTTTCTCTGAAATCGTCAAGGGTATTAGGCTCACCTTCATACATTGGAAGCCATGGGCCACCCGGGGTATATGGCATCAGCACCGGCATGATGGGCGCCACTCCTTGCACCGCTGCGCTGCCGGACTCTCTATTGACACTCTGTCTTTCAGCTGCATTAGCGTTGCCGGGTGCTGCGGCGTCTCCGTGCTGCGACATACTGTGCCCCCTTAGTTAATCCGGACCCTTCCGGTCCTCCGCTTCCGTCGGGATAGTGTAGATTCGTTCCGCTGTGCAGCAGGATCGATTTTCCCCTTGCTCTGATGTCAGAGCGCTCAGCTTGGTGCCGCCCACAATGACACGCCCCCTGCTGCTCCCACCCACCGCGCTCTGTAATGGCGGATTCTGAAGTTTTTCAGTTAGACTGGGGCTCAGGTGATGGCGTAGCTCAATTAACAGTCTCGTGCCTAACGGTTATGAAGTGATTACCTCAGGGGATGGCGGCCATCTTTACTCCATTATAACCAATGGGGAAAAGTCACTTTCAATAGTTTTCAATGGGGAATGGATTTTTGTTTAATAAAGTCAATTTTCAAGATTTTTCATCCCAGTTTTCACAGTTTTGGGCTCCAATCACGGCACACAATACCCGGTATACGGGCTGGCTTGATCCTGTTCGTGACGCCAATTGTGACGCCCAGGAGACCGGGATACCCAGCACCGGACCAATGGAGTCTGTCTCTTGAGGGGGATCTCACGGGTGGCTTGACTCGGTGCTGTGGCCTCAGGCAATGCACAGTGTAAGGGGTATCATGAGGGGACAGGCACTTACTTGATCAGCAGCAGGTTCTCCCAGCGGTGACGATCCCGATCCTGGATAGATGGCTATTGTCCAAATGAAAGACTGAGGCACTGAAACGTTTAACCAGTTTACTTTAACATAAAAGGATTTACAACCAGTCCTGTCACCGGAGTCTATATGGGAACTCTGAGTTACTTTGACCCTGCCGGGGTCTTCGCCTCTTATTGTGCGCAATTTCTGTGTGGCCCTGCTGCTGTATGTGAACTGGCTGCCGGCCCAATCTGTCCCCTCCGGGTCCTGGTTCGACGGGCAACCCGAGTCCTTTTATCGGTTTACCCCCTCTGGGAGTACCGCTGAACTCTGTGTCTGTTGCTGCATCCGACCCTAGTGAAGCTGATATCACCTCACGTTTTTCCGGTTGCTGTATTATATATAATGAATACAGCCACGGATCCGGTATCCGTCTTTGCGCCTGTTCTGGGTAGTGATTAATGCTACCCGGTTCTCACAATGTCCTTTTTCTCTATCCCTCTTCTCCTCAGGCCGGTGATTTAGGCCTGGAAACAGTCACAGGGCTGTTAGAGATTCAACTGTATGACCTCTCACTTTCAGCTCCTTAGCCCAACTGCGATTTCTTCTCTCAGACCAGAATGGATCAAGGGGAGTCTCTGGAGCTCCCCCTTCTGGCCGGAGGTGGTAGTGCAGTCTTGCTATTTTAGTATTTGTACTTACTGTCAGTAACTATTTTTGTGGCAAATACCCCTAGGGGTGCCACACTATCACTGTAATTATTTCAACCTGCAAAATAAAGTTAACATGGCAATTATCCTGCACTGTGAGCTCTTTTAAAAATTACAGTTAAAAATAACTCCAGATTTAATATTTTCTTCATTCCGCCAACTGAAAAAAATAATTAAACAATGATCAAAAGGTTTTATGTATTCAAAAATGGTACCATTAAAAACCACACCAAAAACACACCCTCACACAGCTCCATCTACAGAAATAGGTTATGGGCATCAGAATATGGTGACTAAAATAGAAGTAGCAAAAAATATATTTTTTTGGTATTGCCAAATGAAGGAATTAAGCCCCTAAAAATTCCTCGTGCAAGCAATTCCCTTCATAAATCACTTGCTTAGTGAAAGGAAGTCCACCTATATGCAATCTAAGTGTCATATGGTCTATTAGTATATACACACAGCGTCGGACTGGAGCACCTGGGCCCACCAGAGAAAATTGTTCTTGGGGCTCACTATATAGCTACATACCAATAAATACAAGACCACTGATTGTATGGTAAAACGCGCTAATATCATGGTATAATATAAGGTAGTACACATCCTAATTATGTAGCAGGTGTTGGGATAGCCCCTTCATAGAATATAAAGTAGCCCCCTCATAGAATATAATGCAGCCCCCTCATAGACTATAATGCAGCCCTCATATAGTTTAATGAAGCCCCCTCATAGAATATAATGGAGCCCCCTCATAGAATATAATGTAGCCCCCCTCACAACCCTCTCCACTAGGGTTGAGCGAAACGGGTCGAACATTTTCAAAAGTCGCCGACTTTTGACAAAGTCGGGTTTCATGAAACCCGATCCGACCCCTGTGCGGGGTCGGCCATGCGGTACGCGACTTTCGCGCCAAAGTCGCGTTTCAATGACGCGAAAAGCGCCATTTCTCAGCCAATGAAGGTAAACGCAGAGTGTGGGCAGCGTGATGACATAGGTCCTGGTCCCCACCATCTTAGAGAAGGGCATTGCAGTGATTGGCTTGCTGTCCGCGGCGTCACAGGGGCTATAAAGGGGCGTTCCCGCCGACCGCCATGTTACTGCTGCTGATCTGAGCCTAGGGAGAGGTTGCTGCCGCTTCGTCAGAAGCAGGGATAGCGTTAGGCAGGGTCCATTAACCACCAAACCGCTTGTGCTGTAGCGATTTCCACTGCCCAACACCACCTTCGGTGTGCAGGGACAGTGGAAGCTACATTTTTTTTTTTTTTCCCTCAGCGCTGTAGCTCATTGGGCTGCCCTAGAAGGCTCCCTGATAGCTGCATTGCTGTGTGTACGCCGCTGTGCAAACCAACTGCTTTTTTCAAAGCACAAATCCTCTTGTTCCTTCCTTTCTGCACAGCTATCTTGTTTGTTTGTCCACACTTTTTATTTAATTTGTGCATCAGTCCACTCCTTATTGCTGCCTGCCATACCTGGCTGAGATTACTGCAGGGAGATAGTAATTGAAGGACAGTTCCTTTTTTTTTTTTTTTTTGTGGGAGATTAAGATTGGCATTTCTGCTAGAGTGCCATCCCTGTCTGTGTCATCTCTCACTCAGTGGGCCATAGAAAGCCTATTTATTTTTTTGCTTGATTTGGGTTCTAAAATCTACCTGAAAAAATCACTACATCAATCAGTGGGAGAAAAATATTGGCCTCAGGGCTTGTGTGCCACTCCTTACTCCTGTGTGTGCCATCTCTCAGTGGGCCATAGAAAGCCTATTTATTTTTTTGCTTGATTTGGGTTCCAAAATCTACCTGAAAAAATCAATAAATCAATCAGTGGGAGATTAATATTGGCCTTTGGGCTTGTGTGCCAGTCCTAAGCGTGCCATCTCTCTCTCTCAGATAGTGGGCCATAGAAAGCCTATTTATTATTTTTTTTATTGGGTTTATAAATTTTCCCTGGAAAAAAAAAAAAAAAGTGGGAGATTAATATTGGCCTCTGGGCTTGTGTGCCAGTCCTGAGCGTGCCATCTCTCTCACAAATAGTGGGCCATAGAAAGCCTATTTATTTTTTTGGTTGATTTGGGTTCTAAATTCTACCTGAAAAAATCAATAAATCAATCAGTGGGAGATAAATATTGGCCTCTGGGCTTGTGTGCCACTCCTGACTCCTGTGTGCGTCCTCTCTCACTCAGTGGGCCCTAGAAAGCCTATTTTTTGTTTTATTTGTTTTCTAAATTCTCCCTGAAAAAATCATTTTATTTTATTTGGTTTCTAAATTATTCCTGAAAAAAATCATTTTTTTTTTTTTCTAAAGTCTCCCTGAAAAAAACAAAAAAAAACAAAACAGTGGGAGATTAATATTGCCCTTTCTGCTTGTGTGCCAGTCTTGACTCCTGGGAGTGCCATCTCTCTCTCTCCAATTGTGGGCCATAGAAAGCCTATTAATTTTTTTGCTTGATTTGGGTTCCAAAATCTACCTGAAAAAATCACTAAATCAATCAGTGGGAGATAAATATTGGCCTCTGGGCTTGTGTGCCACTCCTGACTCCTGTGTGCGTCCTCTCTCACTCAGTGGGCCCTACAAAGCCTATTTTTTTTTCATTTGTTTTCTAAATTCTCCCTGAAACAATCATTTTATTTTATTTTGTTTCTAAATTCTTCCTGAAAAATTCATTTTTTTTGTTTTTTTTTCTAAAGTCTCCCTGAAAAAAAAAAAAAAATCAAATCAGTGGGAGATTAATATTGCCCTTTCTGCTTGTGTGCCAGTCTTGACTCCTGGGTGTGCCATCTCTCTCTCTCCAATTGTGGGCCATAGAAAGCCTATTTATTTTTTTGCTTGATTTGGGTTCTAAATTCTACCTGAAAAAATCAACAAATCAATCAGTGGGAGATTAATATTGGCCTTTGGGCTTGTGTGCCAGTCCTAAGCGTGCCATCTCTCTCTCAGATAGTGGGCTATAGAAAGCCTATTTATTATTTTTTTTATTGGGTTTATAAATTTTCCCTGGAAAAAAAAAAAAAAAGTGGGAGATTAATATTGGCCTCTGGGCTTGTGTGCCAGTCCTGAGCGTGCCATCTCTCTCACAAATAGTGGGCCATAGAAAGCCTATTTATTTTTTTGGTTGATTTGGGTTCTAAATTCTACCTGAAAAAATCAATAAATCAATCAGTGGGAGATAAATATTGGCCTCTGGGCTTGTGTGCCACTCCTGACTCCTGTGTGCGTCCTCTCTCACTCAGTGGGCCCTACAAAGCCTATTTTTTGTTTTATTTGTTTTCTAAATTCTCCCTGAAAAAATCATTTTATTTTATTTGGTTTCTAAATTATTCCTGAAAAAAATCATTTTTTTTGTATTTTTTTTTTCTAAAGTCTCCCTGAAAAAAAAAAAAAAAAAAAATCAGTGGGAGATTAATATTGCCCTTTCTGCTTGTGTGCCAGTCTTGACTCCTGGGTGTGCCATCTCTCTCTCTCTCTCCAATTGTGGGCCATAGAAAGCCTATTATTTTTTTTAGCTAGATTTGGGTTCCAAAATCTACCTGAAAAAATCACTACATCAATCAGTGGGAGATAAATATTGGCCTCTGGGCTTGTGTGCCACTCCTGACTCCTGTGTGCGTCATCTCTCACTCAGTGGGCCATAGAAAGCCTTTTTTTGTTTTATTTGTTTTCTAAATTCTCCCTGAAAAAATCATTTTATTTTATTTGGTTTCTAAATTCTTCCTGAAAAAATCATTTTATTCTATTATTTTTTTTTCCTAAAGTCTCCCTGAAAAAAAAAAAAACAACAAATCAGTGGGAGATTAATATTGCCCTTTCTGCTTGTGTGCCAGTCTTGACTCCTGGGTGTGCCATCTCTCTCTCTCCAATTGTGGGCCATAGAAAGCCTATTAATTTTTTTGCTTGATTTGGGTTCCAAAATCTACCTGAAAAAATCACTAAATCAATCAGTGGGAGATAAATATTGGCCTCTGGGCTTGTGTGCCACTCCTGACTCCTGTGTGCGTCCTCTCTCACTCAGTGGGCCCTACAAAGCCTATTTTTTGTTTTATTTGTTTTCTAAATTCTCCCTGAAAAAATCATTTTATTTTATTTGGTTTCTAAATTATTCCTGAAAAAAAATCATTTTTTTTGTATTTTTTTTTTCTAAAGTCTCCCTGAAAAAAAAAAAAAAAAAACAAATCAGTGGGAGATTAATATTGCCCTTTCTGCTTGTGTGCCAGTCTTGACTCCTGGGTGTGCCATCTCTCTCTCTCTCTCCAATTGTGGGCCATAGAAAGCCTATTATTTTTTTAGCTAGATTTGGGTTCCAAAATCTACCTGAAAAAATCACTACATCAATCAGTGGGAGATAAATATTGGCCTCTGGGCTTGTGTGCCACTCCTGACTCCTGTGTGCGTCATCTCTCACTCAGTGGGCCATAGAAAGCCTTTTTTTGTTTTATTTGTTTTCTAAATTCTCCCTGAAAAAATCATTTTATTTTATTTGGTTTCTAAATTCTTCCTGAAAAAATCATTTTATTCTATTATTTTTTTTTCCTAAAGTCTCCCTGAAAAAAAAAAAACAACAAATCAGTGGGAGATTAATATTGCCCTTTCTGCTTGTGTGCCAGTCTTGACTCCTGGGTGTGCCATCTCTCTCTCTCCAATTGTGGGCCATAGAAAGCCTATTAATTTTTTTGCTTGATTTGGGTTCCAAAATCTACCTGAAAAAATCACTAAATCAATCAGAAGGAGATAAATATTGGCCTCTGGGCTTGTGTGCCACTCCTGACTCCTGTGTGCGTCCTCTCTCACTCAGTGGGCCCTACAAAGCCTATTTTTTGTTTTATTTGTTTTCTAAATTCTCCCTGAAAAAATCATTTTATTTTATTTGGTTTCTAAATTCTTCCTGAAAAAATCATTTTATTCTATTTTTTTTTTCCTAAAGTCTCCCTAAAAAAAAAAAAAAAAACAAATCAGTGGGAGATTAATATTGCCCTTTCTGCTTGTGTGCCAGTCTTGACTCCTGGGTGTGCCATCTCTCTCTCTCTCTCCAATTGTGGGCCATAGAAAGCCTATTATTTTTTTAGCTTGATTTGGGTTCCAAAATCTACCTGAAAAAATCACTACATCAATCAGTGGGAGATAAATATTGGCCTCTGGGCTTGTGTGCCACTCCTGACTCCTGTGTGCGTCATCTCTCACTCAGTGGGCCATAGAAAGCCTTTTTTTGTTTTATTTGTTTTCTAAATTCTCCCTGAAAAAATCATTTTATTTTATTTGGTTTCTAAATTCTTCCTGAAAAAATCATTTTATTCTATTTTTTTTTTTCCTAAAGTCTCCCTTAAAAAAAAAAAAAATCAAATCAGTGGGAGATTAATATTTACATTTGTGCTTCAGTGACAGTCCTGCGTGTGTGGCATCTCTCTCATTTGTTGCCACCAACAACAGAGTGTGTAACATTGTGCCTGATTTTCGTTGTGGTCTCACTCACCTGTAAAGGGGTAGCTAAATCATACTGAAGTTATAGCTCACCGTGTAATTTGTGTGACAGCAACAAATACCGTTAGTTTGTTTACGTTTTTAAAACAATGAGGAAGTATGGTGGAAGAGGTCGTGGCCGGGGGCGTTCATTGTCAGCTGGTAATGAGGGTAGTGGTAGTGGTGGAGCATCAGGTGGTTGTGGGGAAAAAAATATTGCACCTAAGTCTGGAGCTGTGGAGCCAGGTTCGTCGTCTGGCTACACAAGGCCTCGAACCCTCCCTTTTCTGGGAGTAGGAAAACCGCTTTTAAAGCCGGAGCAGCAAGAGCAAGTTTTGGCTTATCTTGCTGACTCAGCCTCTAGCTCTTTTGCCTCCTCTCGTGAAACTGGTAAATGTCAAAGCAGCGCGTCGTTAGTGGATGTTCACGGTCAGGGACAAGTCGCTTCCTTGTCCTCTTCAGCAAAAACAACAACAGAGAAGAATGCAGCAGGCGACACAACGGGTTACTCCATGGAGCTCTTTACACATACCGTCCCTGGCTTAGAAAGTGAAGCAGTTAACAGTCCATGCCCATTACAAGTTGAATCTGACATGGAGTGCACTGATGCACAGCCACAGCCAGACTACTATGCTGGTCCTTTGACTCAGACCACAACATTGCCCTCGCAGGGTGCTGATCAAGAATCAGACCCTGATGAGACTATGTTGCCCCATCACGAACGCTATACCACCGACCGACACGGTGACACAGACGAAGTTGCACACGAGCTACAAGAAGAGGTAATAGATGACCCAGTTCTTGACCCCGATTGGCAGCCATTGGGGGAACAGGGTGCAGGCGGCAGCAGTTCTGAAGCGGAGGAGGAGGGGCCGCAGCAGGCATCAACATCGCAACAGGTTCCATCTGCCGGGCCCGTATCTTGCCCAAAACGCGTGGCAAAGCCAAAACCTGTTGGAGGACAGCGTGGCCATCCGGTTAAAGCTCAGTCTGCAATGCCTGAAAAGGTATCCGATGCTAGAAAGAGTGCAGTCTGGCATTTTTTTAAACAACATCCAATTGATCAGCGCAAAGTCATCTGTCAAAAATGTTCAACTACCTTAAGCAGAGGACAGAATCTGAAAAGTCTCAATACAAGTTGCATGCATAGACATTTAACCACCATGCATTTGCAAGCCTGGACTAACTACCAAACGTCCCTTAAGGTTGTAGCACCCTCGGCCAATGAAGCTAGTCAGCAACGCAACATCCCTTCCGGCAGTGTAGGGCCACCATTTTCCGCACCACCTGCAGTATCTGTGCAGGTTTCTTTGCTAGGCCAAAGCAGTCAGGGTCAGGGAATCACCAGTTTCGTAGTAGGAAACACTGCATCTAGGGCACCGGCGGCAACAATACCATCTCCCACCGTCTCTCAGTCTGCCATGTCCACCGGCACCCCCGCTAGTTCCACGATCTCCAGCTCTCCAGTCCAGCTCACCCTACATGAGACTATGGTTAGAAAAAGGAAGTACTTAGCCTCGCATCCGCGTACACAGGGTTTGAACGCACACATAGCTAGACTAATCTCGTTAGAGATGATGCCCTACCGGTTAGTTGAAAGCGAAGCTTTCAAAGCCCTGATGGACTACGCTGTACCACGCTACGAGCTACCCAGTCGACACTTTTTTCCAGAAAAGCCATCCCAGCCCTCCACCAGCATGTTAAAGAGCGCATCGTCCATGCACTCAGGCAATCTGTGAGCACAAAGGTGCACCTGACAACAGATGCATGGACCAGTAGGCATGGCCAGGGACGTTACGTGTCCATCACGGCACACTGGGTAAATGTGGTGGATGCAGGGTCCACAGGGGACAGCAAGTTTGGGACAGTTCTGCCTAGTCCACGGTCTAGGAAACAATTGGCTGTAGCCGTTCGCACCCCCTCCTCCTCCTCTTCGTCCTCCTGCAGAAGCGAGAGCTCGTCCACAGACCGCAGTCGCACAACCACTCCATCCGCAGCTGCCACTGTTGCACACCAGGTCTCCCATTATGGGGCAGCTACTGGCAAATGTCAGCAGGCTGTATTGGCTATGAAGTGTTTGGGCGACAACAGACACACCGCGGAAGTTCTGTCCGAGTTCTTGCAGAAAGAAACGCAGTCGTGGCTGGGCACTGTAGATGTTGAGGCAGGCAAGGTAGTGAGTGATAACGGAATGAATTTCATGGCTGCCATCTCCCTTTCCCAACTGAAACACATTCCTTGCCTGGCTCACACCTTAAACCTGGTGGTGCAGTGCTTCCTGAAAAGTTATCCGGGGTTATCCGACCTGCTCCTCAAAGTGCGTGGACTTTGCTCACATATCCGCCGTTCGCCCGTACACTCCAGCCGTATGCAGACCTATCAGCGTTCTTTGAACCTTCCCCAGCATCGCCTAATCATAGACCTTGCAACAAGGTGGAACTCAACACTGCACATGCTTCAGAGACTGTGTGAACAGAGGCGGGCTGTTATGTTTTTGTGGGAGGATACACATACACGGGCAGGCAGTAGGATGGCAGACATGGAGTTGTCAGGTGTGCAGTGGTCGAAGATTCAAGACATGTGTCAAGTCCTTCAGTGTTTTGAGGAATGCACACGGCTGGTTAGTGCAGACAACGCCATAATAAGCATGAGCATCCCCCTAATGCGTCTGCTGATGCAAAGTTTGACGCACATAAAGGATCAGGCGTCTGCAGCTGAGGAAGAGGAAAGCCTTGATGACAGTCAGCCATTGTCTGGCCAGGGCAGTGTACAGGACGAGGTAGCGGGCGAAGAGGAGGAGGAGGACGAGGAGGATGATGGGGATGATTATATTTTTAATGAGGAAGCTTTTCCGGGGCCACTGGAAATTGGTGGTAGCGCGGCAAGGCCGGGTTCTGGTTTTTTGAGGGACACAAGTGACGTGGATTTGCCTGAAACTGCCCCTCAACCAAGCACAACCGCAGATTTGAGAACTGGAACTTTGGCCCACATGGCGGATTATGCCTTACGTATCCTCAAAAGGGACACACGCATAACTAAAATGATGAATGATGACGATTACTGGTTGGCCTGCCTCCTTGATCCTCGCTATAAAGGCAAATTGCAAAATATAATGCCACATGAGAACTTGGAACTAATATTAGCAACCAAACAATCAACTCTTGTTGACCGTTTGCTTCTGGCATTCCCTGCACACAGCGCCCGTGATCGTTCTCACACGAGCTGCAGGGGCCAGCAGACCAGAGGAGTTAGAGGGGCAGAAATCAGAAGTGGCGTTGGCCAGAGGGGTTTTCTGACCAGGTTGTGGAGTGATTTTGCTATGACCGCAGACAGGACAGGTACTGCAGCATCAATTTAAAGTGACAGGAGACAACATTTGTCCAGTATGGTTACAAACTATTTTTCATCCCTTATCGATGTTCTCCCTCAACCGTCATTCCCATTTGATTACTGGGCATCAAAATTAGACACCTGGCCAGAATTGGCAGAATATGCATTGCAGGAGCTTGCTTGCCCGGCAGCTAGTGTCCTATCAGAAAGAGTATTCAGTGCTGCAGGTTCAATACTAACAGAAAAAAGGACTCGTCTGGCTACCCAAAATGTAGATGATCTAACCTTCATTAAAATGAACCACAACTGGATTTCGAAATCTTTTGCCCCACCTTGCCCGGCTGACACCTAGCTTTCCTATGAAAAGGTCTTGCCTGTGGACTATTCTGAATGCCTTTTCCAATCTCGTAATTTTCTGCACCTGATTGTCCAGCATACGACACTAAATGGCCAAACTCCCCACACGGGGCCGTGGTATCGACACTTGGCGACAGCACCCGTGAGAGTGCAGTTTGTCTGAAGAGGTGGGTGAGCCCGCTTTTGGTCGACGGCACTGCCACTGGGTCCCTCCTAGTACAATAAAGTGTCTCTGGCGGTGGTGGTGCGCACCCAACGTCAGACACACCGTTGTAATATGAGGGGCCCTGGGCCTGTACCGCCGGCCACAAGACAGTTCCCCCCCCCCTCAGCTCAAACAGTGCTCTACCACTTGCAAAATTATCTCACAGCTCCACCAATGTTTAGTCTATGCGCTGACATCCTTCAATGCCTGCCACTGACAATACCATTGTATTGACATTTTTGTTATGTTAGGCCTTCGATGCCTGTCTGTGGTCACTCCTTCCACTAGGCCTCCACTGACCACACCACTGCTGCCCGTGTACCCCTGGAACCAATTTAAAATTGCCTACAGCCATGTGTTATTATTTTAGGCCTTCGATGCCTGTCTGCGGTCACTCCTTCCACTAGGCCTCCACTGACCACAGCACTGCTGCCCGTGTACCCCTGGAACCAATTTAAAATTGCCTACAGCCATGTGTTATTATTTTAGGCCTTCGATGCCTGTCTGCGGTCACTTCTTCCACTAGGCCTCCACTGACCACACCACTGCTGCCCGTGTACCCCTGGAACCAATTTAAAATTGCCTCACAGCCATGTGTTATTATTTTAGGCCTTCGATGCCTGTCTGCGGTCACTCCTTCCACTAGGCCTCCACTGACCACACCACTGCTGCCCGTGTACCCCTGGAACCAACATGAGAAAATATAAAAATAAGTATTTTGCTTATAAAAAAGAAAATACTGGAGAGATATCAAATGCAGACATTTTAACATTAAAAACAAACACATACAACAAAAATCTGGTACAGTACTAAAAATGGCCACCAGCTACAATAACTTTCTCCTGCAAGTAGTTAACTGAAAGGTTTTTTCAATTTTAAACACAGATATGGCATCCACCGAGTGTTGTTCTGTCGCGTCTTCTTTATATTATTGCCAAGAAGATGCAAAACAATGAAAATAATAAAATCATTATTTACCAAAAAAATAGAGTAAGTCAAAACCACATTGCAAATAAACATTCATTACAAATAAAGAAGCAGGGCGCGTCCGAGGGTGAGTATATACCTAATAAGAATATAATCACCCTCGGACGCGCCCTGCTTCTTTCCGACAGCCTTCCTTCCTAAGAATCAGCCCTTCCGTGGTGTAGAGAGAGGGTTTGTTACACTCCAAGGTGTTCCCCAGGTTGCCTTTCCTGAGCTTCGATCTTCCGGCTCTCGTTTAGTAGTTGTTGGAAACTACGCTGCATTAGGCCTACAAATTGGGTATGGGGTGTAGAGAGATGGTGTGTTCCACTCCAAGGTGTTCTCCAGGTTGCCTTTCCTGAGCTTCGATCTTCCAGCTCTCGTTTAGTAGTTGTTGGAAACTACGCTGCATTAGGCCTACAAATTGGGTATGGGGTGTAGAGAGATGGTGTGTTCCACTGTAGAGAGATGGTGTGTTCCACTCCAAGGTGTTCCCCAGGTTTCCTCGCCAATGCTTCGATCATCATGCTCTCGTTTAGTAGTTGTTGGAAACTACGCTGCATTAGGCCTACAAATTGGGTATGGGGTGTAGAGAGATGGTGTGTTCCACTCCAAGGTGTTCCCCAGGTTTCCTCGCCAATGCTTCGATCATCATGCTCTCGTTTAGTAGTTGTTGGAAACTACGCTGCATTAGGCCTACAAATTGGGTATGGGGTGTAGAGAGATGGTGTGTTCCACTCCAAGGTGTTCCCCAGGTTTCCTCGCCAATGCTTCGATCATCATGCTCTCGTTTAGTAGTTGTTGGAAACTACGCTGCATTGGGCCTACAAATTGGGTATGGGGTGTAGAGAGATGGTGTGTTCCACTCCAAGGTGTTCTCCAGGTTGCCTTTCCTGAGCTTCGATCTTCCGGCTCTCGTTTAGTAGTTGTTGGAAACTACGCTGCATTAGGCCTACAAATTGGGTATGGGGTGTAGAGAGATGGTGTGTTCCACTGTAGAGAGATGGTGTGTTCCACTCCAAGGTGTTCCCCAGGTTTCCTCGCCAATGCTTCGATCATCATGCTCTCGTTTAGTAGTTGTTGGAAACTACGCTGCATTAGACCTACAAATTGGGTATGGGGTGTAGAGAGATGGTGTGTTCCACTCCAAGGTGTTCTCCAGGTTTCCTTTCCTGAACTTCTATCTTCAGGCTCTCATTAAATTGTGGTTAAACGGAACAACTGCATTTGGCGTACTAGTTGGTTTGGGGCCTACTATCGTTGTCTGCCGCTCCTTGCTGTTCTCCTGGTTTCCTGTCCTGAAATTCCGTTTTCAGGCGCTCGTTAAGTAGTTGTTAATGTTAGACTGCATTTGGCCTACTAGTTGGGTTGGGGCCTACTATCGGTGTCTGCCACTCCTTGCTGTTCTCCTCCACTGAACAAAGCTGTGCCGCCTGTTTACTACTGTTGCCAATTTTGAACTGCATTTCGACTACTTACTGATTTGGGCCTACTCTCTGTGTCAGCCTCTCATTCCAGTTGTCCTCCACTGCAATGCCCCCTGGTTATTCCTGTGTTACTAATTTTGAACTGCATTTAGCCCACTTTATTATTTGGGCCTATATCTGTGTTTCCTCCTCATCCTGCCCATTGCCCAGCCAGTGATAGATGAGTCTGCTGGTACATTGACCCATAACGCAACATTCCCCGTGCACGCTACACAACAACATTGTGACCCTGCTGAAAGTCAGGTTGCTCTTCCCGCATACCATACCACCTTACACGGGGACAAAGAGGAAGGTGCAGATGAAAGTGCAGGTTCCTTCATCAGGTGGGGGGAGGAATACTAGTTGGCGACGTCACTGGCACAGGGCCTCTCATAGTACGCAAAAGTGTTGCTGCCGGTGGGAGGCGCCCCCGCCGTGCAAACACACCGCTGTACTTTGAGGGGCCCTGTGCCAGTGCCAATGCCAACGAGTGGGCCCCCCCTGCTTGCTCAGGATCACAGTACTTGCAAAGTTGAAATACTTACCTCTCCCTGCTCCACTGCCGTGACGTGGTCCAGATTTCCTGGGCCCACTAATTACTTGAACCAGCCCTACCCACCACAACTTTAGCCAAATGACCCCCAATTTCAAATGCCTTCCAATTATTATAAGGTAAATTACGCTTGACAAGCTTCATTAAGAAGAATGGATGGTTTTGACATTAAAATGGGCACTCTAGGTGTTTTCCTGTCCCCCACTCACTGCCGACTATGCTGCCCCATTGACTTGCATTGGGTTTCGTGTTTCGGTCGATCCCGACTTTACGTCATAATCGGCCGATTTCACTCGACCCGACTTTTGAGATAGTCGGGTTTCGCGAAACCCGGCTCGACTCTAAAAAGGTCAAGGTCGCTCAACTCTACTCTCCACCACCTCCATCATTGCTCTCCTCCTCCACCCCATCATTGTCCTTTCCACCACCTCTATGATTGTTTTCTCCCCCACTACCCACATCTTTGCCCATTTCAACACCTCCATCATTGCCTCCTGCCCCACCACCCCATCGTCCTTTACACCAACACTATCATTGCATTCTCCCCCCACCACCCTTATCACTGCCCTCTCTATGTCCTCTATCATTGCCTTCTGACCCCCACCTCATCATTGCCCTCTCCATCTCCTCCATCATTGCCTTCTCCCCACCACCCCCAACATTGCACTTTCCACTACCTCTATCATAGTTTTCGCCCCCACCACCCCCATGATTGCACTTTCCACTACCTCCATAATTGCCTCCACCCCCATTGTCCTTTCCATCACCCACATCATTGCCCTCTCCACCACCTACACACACACCTCTCAATACGTTCCTCCACAGACAGACACACCACTCACACACACAGCACCACTCACCTCTCTGTCCATTCCCCAGCAGCATCTTTGTCATCAGCACAGCCATGTGCTGAATGATGACATCATCCAACTGCGATGCTCTGTCAGACAGGAAGCACCAGGCAGGAAGCAGAACGGATTTCGGCAGCTTTGCTGCCATTTTCTCCTGTAGGCAGCGGAGCTACAGGCATTGCTCCCTGCATGCAGCACATGAGGGCAATCTAGCAAGAGCCCCCCCCCCCCCGAGCCTCGGGGCCGGACAAACAGGCCAGATTGCCCGCAGTGTTAGATGCCTGCAGGGGCCCCTCTCCACCTCTGGGCCCCCACCACCTGGACGTGCGGTATGTTAGCTACAGCCTATAGCTAAAACTGCCAGCTATTACAGTGAAATGAATATTCACCCCTCTCCATGCCCATGGAGGCGTGGGGAAGAATAAATATTAATTTCTCTTTAGCAGCGGGGACAGGCTTCTGCCTCCTGTCTCCCGATGATGCTCTGCTGGCACTAGGTGGGCCCCCCTGACTCACGGGCCCCATAGCAGCTGCATGGTGTGCCGCTATAAACAACACACCACTGGCTGGGGGCTCCTGGAACAATGGGGGCCCTAAGCAACTGCCAGCCCTGTATGACAGCAGGTGTCAGTGTCTGGGTCCACTGTAGAATCCTTTGGTTCTCCAGTGGCCCAGTCCGACCCTGTATACACACACTTTTTTCTGAAATGCCAAAGTGGCTGCAACACCTTTAAGGAAGAGGCACCACTAACCAAACAAATCAGGGACAAAGTTGTTGAGAAGTACAAGACAGGATTGGATTACAAAAAAATATTCCAATCTCTGATGATCCCTCGGAGCACCTCTTCCTTCAGCTCCGCCTATGTCTGCATGCGTCCTGGGTACCCTATCTTTACAGTTGGTTACGCAGGCCATGCGGATGTATGTCGATTCCTCCACATGCGTCGTTTGGAGGCATCCGCATACATCTGCATGGCCTGCGTACCCAATGTTAAAGATAGGGTACGCAGGATGCATGCAGACATAGGCGGAGCTGAAGGAAGAGGCGCAGCAGTGGGCGGGGCTTCAAGGAGGAAGAAGGCTGCCATCCGCAGCCCTGCTGCATGCTAGTCTGAAACCAGCCTAACTTGTACAGTATGTTTGGAAGAAGTGGAGAACATATGTAAAGCAGATCATGGCATGCTGACATATTTATGTGAGGATCATTAGAAGATCCAGCTTAGTTTTGAAGCATCTGTAATTATTTATTTCTTAGAACCACAAACACTGGATTGTCAACAGCTCTCACTATGATCTGCATATTATCCGTGACCAGCTTTTGAAACTAGAACGACGTACATGAACAGACTACATGGGGTTTGTTTGTTGCCTGTCACCATACAAATTAATAGGTCTGAAAACATAAAACAGTAGGATGATTTTTAACCCCTTAGTGACCAAGCCAATTTTGCCCTTAAGGACAAGGCCAAATTTTACAATTCTGACCACTGTCAATTTATGTGGTAATAACTCTGGAACGCTTCAACGGATCCCAGTGATTGTGAGAATGTTTTTCCATGACATATTGTAATTCATGTTAGTGGTAAAATTTATTCGATATTACTTGTATTTATATGTGAAAGAAAATGGAAATTTGGTAAAAATTTTGAACATTTTGCAATGATCAAACTTTTCATTTTTATGCCCTTAAATCAGAGAGTTATGCCACACAAAATAGTTAATCAATATTTCTCACATGTCTACTTTACATTGGCATGATTTTGGAAACTTCATTTTTTTTGTAATCAAGTTAGAAGGGTTAAAACTTGACCAGCGATTTCCAGTTTTAACAACACAATTTACAAAACCATTTTTTTTAGGGACCGCATTACATTTGAAGTGACTTTGAGGGGTCTATATGACAGAAAATGCCCAAAAGTGACACCATTCTAATAACTGCACAAAAAAAGAAGTCCGATTTAAAATTCAACTATTCAAAATTATTATTGTTATTATTTATTTTTAGATCATCGTTGATTCCATGTTGCTGTACATGTGAAAAGGGTTTAGATACAAAATACAGGTGTAAATTAAATTGAACAAAGACAGACTGGTACAGAGGAGAGAGGACCCTGCCATTGGGGCTTACTGTCTACGTGATAATGGGGAAGGAGACAGTAGGTTTGCGGTGTTGGTCAAGTGGAAACTTCGATGGTGGTGAAGTGACAGCGGGGTCATTGCAGGCTCTAAGCTTTCCTGAAGAGAAGAATTTTCAAGCTCTGTTGGATGCAATCGGATGTGTTGGGGCACAGAACTACAGAGGATGGAGGATGCTTGGGAGAAGTCTTGGAGGAAATTGGATGAGGAATGTATGAGAGTGGAGGAGAGAGGGAGGTCTTGTGAGGACCGGAGATTATGTGAAGATATCTAGAGATTAGTTCATTAGTTCAGAGATATATAGAAGGGATCAAGTTTTGGATAGCTTTGTAGGTTACTGTTAATAATTTAAAGTTTATCTATTGGGAAATCATCATCATCCAATGGACTGAAAAACAACAGGAAAAAAAGATTTCTCATTGGGAAAACCCTATAATAAAAGCACCAACAGATAAAACTGTCAGGAAATGACCGAAAAAACATCACAAAAGATGATGCAGGAAAAATATCCAGTTTCCTGAAGCGTCTTCTGCTTGACAAACTCACCAGGTTCATTGGTGTTTCAAAGACATCGTGTGCACATATCCTAACGGTAAGTGCATGCAATGACCTAAATTTTTCAAGACCAGTTTTTCATGAAGATCTCGACCAGGGGGTGGTGTGGAGTGAGAGGCTTTTCTGCGGTAAAAGCTTTGATAAATCAAGCACCTTGTATTTTTCAGTTGGTTATGCTCCATAACACGCCTTAACAAGCAATTAGAATTTGCACAAAAGAATGACATACAACGTCAACTGCAATATTGAAATGACTTGCTTTGCATATGTGTAATCTTTTGAGCTTCTTTTAAAAGCATCGGGTTTTTAAAGATGCAAAGCGATTAAAAGAAGTGATCCGACCATTCTTCCACATAGAAGCCACTCACTAGTTTGGTCAATATAAGTTAATAGAATGTCAGAGACCAAAGATGTTGCAAAAAATGATGCTTCTGGACGACTTCACGGAAAACTCGCCTGGTTTGCAAGTATTTAAAAGACATAGTGTGCAAATACCCTAAGGAGTAACTAGAAGACACTCCACTCCTGTCAGGTCTTAAGGTACCTTCACACTGAGCGACGCTGCAGCGATACCGACAACGATGTCGATCGCTGCAGCGTTGCTGTTTGGTCGCTGGAGAGCTGTCACACAGACAGCTCTCCAGCGACCAACGATCCCGAGGTCCCCGGTAACCAGGGTAAACATCGGGTTACTAAGCGCAGGGCCG
Source organism: Ranitomeya imitator (assembly GCF_032444005.1). NCBI lineage: Eukaryota > Metazoa > Chordata > Amphibia > Anura > Dendrobatidae > Ranitomeya > Ranitomeya imitator. Next base: position 699,132,752 of record NC_091284.1, on the reverse strand, counting down.
CGCTTAGTAACCCGATGTTTACCCTGGTTACAAGCGTAAACGTTAAAAAAAAACAAACACTACATACTTACCTTCAGCTGTCTGTCCCCGGCGCTCTGCTTTCCTGCACTGACTGTGAGCACAGCGGCCGGAAAGCAGAGCGGTGACATCACCACTCTGCTTTCCAGCTGGCCGACGCTGACACAGGATGCAGGAGGAGTGCAGAGAAGCAGAGCGCTGGGGACAGACAGCTGAAGGTAAGTATGTAGTGTTTGTTTTTTTTACTTTTACGATGGTAACCAGGGTAAACATCGGGTTACTAAGCGCGGCCCTGCGCTTAGTAACCCGATGTTTACCCTGGTTACCAGTGAAGACATCGCTGAATCGGCGTCACGCACACCGATTCAGCGATGTCTGTGGGAGGTCCAGCGCCGAAATAAAGTTCTGGACTTTCTGCAGCGACCAACGACATCACAGCAGGATCCTGATCGCTACTGCGTGTCAAACACAACGATATCGCTAGCCAGGACGCTGCAACGTCACGGATCGCTAGCGATATCATTGTGAAGTTGTTTAGTGTGAAGGTACCTTAATGAATGGAATGCAGCAACAGTGAGCTGTAATACCTGATAAAGCTGCTAGCAAAAATACAGAGGTGTGCTGCACTGAATATTTCCAACTGTGACTTCCCCTACCTTTGCTAAATGTGAAGACTTGACTTGTCTTGTTTAATTGTTTGTTTATATTGTTTTATTGTTAAATTAAAAATGATGCAATTGAATATATTATTTTTCACAGTATTTGTACACTAACACACAATAAGAGATGTATTCTAATGAGTAATAGAACAATTATTAAGTCCAAGTGCTTGTTTAAAAGTAAGAAACTTTACCCATCAAGTAAGAACATTGCAAAATTAATTTGACAAGAAATCATTATGATCCAAGATGAAGTAGCTCTAAAAAGACAATTATATAAACAATGTCTAAATTTGTTTAGGACATTTTGTTCGTATCATATATTATTCATTGTGAAGGGATACGTGGAACCTTGGAAATATCCATCAGCATTCCAGATGATCGCATTCACTCAGTGGCGATGAGTACAAAATGTATTATCTGAATGTGACTCACATGCTAACTGATCTAATTTTTTGTGTTTATTTTCTTTAAAGCAGGGGTGGGGAACCTTTTTCTCTGCTAAGGGACATTGGGAAATTTCAAACATCATTCAGGGGCAGCACAAAATATCAACTTGAAAATTACCCTAATCTATTTGTCAAATAATTAATTTACTTGCACCTAATGTTTTGGCTGGAGCTGCTTCTCTTTGGTGCAGTTGTGATGTTAGATGGGATGTTGGGTGGTATTGATGATTGTGACCAGCTGGCCACAGACTATAGACTGTTGGGCCAGTAAACGTAGAGCAGAGTCCGCGGCTCTAAGGGATGCAGACTTTTTCCAGCACGGAGCATCGGTTTCGTCGATCTTAAGGTTCCGTCACACTCAGCGACGCTGCAGCGATATAGACAAGGAACCGATCAAACACAGCAACTCCAGAACAATGCAGGAGCGATCCAGTGACGTAACGGCGACTCACTTATCGTTCTCGCTGGTTGTTAGCTCCATGTAAAATGTTGCTGGCATCGTTGCTTTTGATGTCAAACATGACGATACACGCCGACCTGACGACGAAATAAAGTTCTGGACTTCTAGCTCCGACCAGCGATGGCACAGCGGGATCCAGATCGCTGCTGGGTGTCAAACACAACGAGATCGCTATCCAGGACGCTGCAACGTCACGGATCGTTGTCGTTCTCGTTGCAAAGTTGCTGAGTGTGAAGGTACCTTTACTGTTATGTTTTATTAGAGATTAACTTGCTTGTCAGTTCAACCTCAGAAATCAATGTTTCCATTCAATGACAATAAGCAGGGGAAGACATGTAAGCTGGATCTTATGCATACATGAGGCAGTCCCAAGATCGGTAATCAAAGGAAGCAAACATTCAGGGACCTCAAGCCATTGTTCTCCCAGTCACTAGTCCCATTGTGTGGATGGGGATAGTAGACCCAATGGAGCCGTCACCACAGATGGTCTCACATGCAGTCCCAGCTGATGGGACAGGGCCTGAGAAAAATACCTCCACCAATGCACAGTTACTTGAGGGGGTGTTTTCCCTAGGGCCTGGTGCAATGCCAGGGGGTGGTGTGGGGTATGGAGGACACTGACGATGAAATGGGGTGGTTGTTGCTGGCTGGAGGGTTATCCGCATGCTACAGTCATTATATTTGTTATCTGGAGAAACATCGGCTGTAACTGCATACTACACTGGCAGGAGATACTAAAAGCTGTTGGCCACACAAAAGTTGGGAGACTGTGGGTAAGACCTGGAACTAGGGCCATGAAGCTACCGATTCTGGGTTGGGAACTTGTGGAATGAGGGCATTGTATTTTGGCCATCTACCTGTAGTTGTTGTATGACCATGGATGGAGGAAATAAAGCTAGCTGCATCGTTAACCTGCCCAGGTGATTATTGCAATCCACAAACTCAGATCGTCATAATGATGCTTTTCACAACTGCTTTTCCAGGTTTGCGTCGGTCTGGAGCGCAGTCTACTCTTTGTGATTATAAGTCTGGTAACGAATATGCTTCACATAGGAGAGTCTGGGAGTGTTATATATACATCACATAGGAGACACTGGGACTGCTATATATGCATCACAGGAAAGGCTAGGGGCATATAGATCACTGAAAGGTGTTGGGGGGCATATATATCACTAGGGATGGCTGGAGAGCACATACATAAATGGGGAGGGCTGGGGACATCACTAGTGTGGGCTGGGGGGCACATACATCACTGAAAACGGCTGGGGTCATATACTTCACTGAGGAGGGTGGGGGGCATATACATTACTGGAGGGGGTTAGTGGCACATACATCACTGGGGAGGGCTGGAGGCATAGATATCTCTGGGGAGTGCTGGGGGTCACAGACATTGCTGGGGGCATAGACATCACTGGAGATGGCTGGGGGCATAGCTATCACCAGGAAGGACTGGGGCACATACATCACTGAGGAGGACTGAGGGGCATATACATCACTGTGGAGGGCTAGGGGCACATACACCACCGGGGGAGGGCTGAAGGCATATATATCACTGGGGAGTGCTGGGGGTCGCAGACATCAATGGGTGGGCTGGGGGCATAGACATCACTAGAGAGGGCTGTGGCCACACATATCACTAAGGAGGTCTGAGGACACACATCATCGGGGATGGTGGGACTGCTGCTGCTCTCTTCATCTGTGGGACAGAAGCGCATTTCGCACTATCTCCGCCCACAAAGTATGTCCTCACGCTGGCACAAGCCAGAGTGAGGGCGTAATTCTTCAATGTATGCTCACACAGTGTTCAGTAGTGAACACTGCATGAACGTGCTCGCAGTGCAAGTGGGGGTATAAGACAGGCAGCCAGCAAAAGGTGACTGAAGGCCTAAGCACTGCGGTCCCCAGGAATTTGCCTGGGGGCCACAGAAAAGGTCATCCCCACCACTGCTTTAAAGGGTGATGCTGCTCTCAGATTTCATAGCAAACAGATTTCCATTAACTATTTATGATTCTCCAACATTTTTTCAGCATCCCTATTAGTTAAATGGCTTCAAAATACACTACAGACCGAAAGTTTGGACACACCTTCTCATTTAAAGATTTTTCTGTATTTTCATGACTATGAAAATTGTAAATTCACACTGAAGACATCAAAACTATGAATTAACACATGTGGAATTATATACTTAACAAAAAAGTGTGAAACAACTGAAAATATGTCTTATATTCTAGGTTATTCAAAGTAGCCACCTTTTGCTTTGAGGACTGATTTGCACACTCTCGGCATTCTCGTGATTGAGCCACTGATTGGCTGCAGTACTCATGTGGCATGATAATGTCACGCCAGCCCCAGAGACTCAATGGTGACATTTCTGGAATGGTGCAGGAGGTGATTAGCAGTTATTTTAATTTTTCCCTCTGGAATATATTACAGTATTTAAAAAAGGGGTTGTCTGAGTAGTGGACAATCCCTTTAACGGAGCTCTAACAACTAAAAAAAATCTGATGTGCTGTTTTAAACACATTTGAAAATTAATTTTCCTGTGCTATGTGCAAAGTCAACGTAATTGTTATATTCTGTTATTATGACAGTCTTCATGTCATCCTACACAGTCAAACAATAGATCCCATTCAACATCCAGCAAAAGACTAATTTATAAGGGCATCCTTAGGCCTTGTGGCACTCGTTTGATTGTCCTTATAAGTTCACTATAGCACAAATCACAGCCCTTTTTTGCAGTACTCCAGCTCTGAGCATTCATTTCATTCTTGCCTCATACTATATGACATGGAAAACCACTTGTTTGAACAAAGACTTCTGCAAGTAATTATCTGAAGTACATAAAGGCTGAATATTACTAAGCCCTTGTGTCCTCCCTTAATACACATGCACTAAATCACTAATGTCCAGGATCCATGTTCTATTTTTACTGACTGGGTGAATTTTTTATAACATCAGCTTTTGGTTTTATTATTAATATTATTATTATTATATTATGTTAAGTCTTTGGGCAGCATGGTGGCTGAGTGGTTATCATTATTATTTTACAGCACTGGGGTCATCGGTCCAAATGTCCCAAAGGACATCTGCAAGGAGATCTGTATCTTCACCCTGTGTTTTTGTGAGTTTCTTATCACACTCCAAAGACATTCTGTAGGGAATTTAAATGATCAACCCCTAGGGTGACAATGATAATATCTGTAAAGCCCTGTGATAAGGGTTTTCCTTGTGGAGAGTAACATGCCAGGCATGTCAGTGTAAGGAGGCTTATAAGCCATGCAATGCTGTAATGTGCTGTGAAATATGACAGCACTATAGAAGTTTAATAAGTGAGGATTCCACTGGGAACACTGCCTTTGTTAATGAAAAAATACACATTTCCGGAATCAGATTACTTAATAAGCCACATATGGTTTCATAATTATTATTATTATTATAGCACCATTTATTCCATGGCGCTTTATATGTGAAAAGGATACATAATAGAAAGTTATCTTGCACAAAACAAGTCACCGACTGGTACAGGAGGAAAGAGGACCCTGACCGTGAGGGCTCACAGTCTACAAGGGATGGGTGAGGATAAAACATTTCTTGAATTCAACCTTTTCTTACTTTTAACTCTGCAAAAACTCTTACTGTTGCTCTTATCCATTGTCATCCAGTAACCTTCAGTGTCCTTCTGGTACAATTCTTGAGTAATTCATTGCAGGACACGTAGATGCTGCACTTGGATGATATGCCAGCGGACTGCATAATGTTGTCTTCTTGTATTTTGCCTTGATAACTTGTGTGTGTCAATCAAACAAGTGGCAAATGGTTCCTCCAGTTATTAACTTAAACCTTCATTTTAAAACTTACCTATTGCCTCGCTTTACCTTTTAGTCACATCATTAGGATATGGCATAAGTTTCTGATTGGTAGGATTATAAGTACAGGTTCATCGGGTTAGACTGAACTTTTGTCCAAAGTTCGGTTTGGGTACCATAACTCTGCCCGAACTTGAACATGAACCTCATCCCCATAGAAGCCAATTGGGACCTATGTGCTGTTAAATGGTCATAGTAAGTGCTAGGGGGCTGCCAAAGGAAGCAGAGTAACCACACAGAGTCTCTCTCTACCTTGTTCAGTACTTTTACTTTAGGCACTAGTGGCCTAAGTCCTGAGAGGTCAATTACCGTAATTGGTCAAACCAAGCTTCAAAAACGTATCGCTTATGCTTGAGCCAGAGCAGAGGTGTGTTTGGACCCATAGTCTTTCTAATATGCCCATACATTGCCACACAATTTATTGCACGCTCTTGTCGCTTACACCTAAGAACATCTCTAGAATCCACCTATTTCTCACCATGGAAACAACAAAAACTCTCACTGTTGCCCTGATCCACTTTCACTTTGACTACTGTAATTCTCTATTAATTGGCCTCCCCCTCACTCGACTTTCCCCTCTCCAGTCCATCCTTAATGCAGCAACCAGAGTCATCTATCTGGCTAATCGTTATTCGGACGCTTCTGCTCTGTGCCAGTCATTGCACTGACTGCCCATGCCTTACAGGATCCAATGTAAACTGCTTGTTCTTACCAACAAAGCTTTCTACAGTGTGGCACCCCCATACATCTCCTCCCTCATTTCTATTTATCAGCCTACCCGCTTGTTAAGCTCCGCAAGCGACCTTCAACTGATCCGTACCTCCCACTCCCGACTTCAAGACTTCTCCCGAGCTGCACCAAGAAAACCCCAACTTACACAGTTTTAGGAGCTCCCTATAACACATCTGTTTAGGGCAGGGCGGCCTATCATGTTCCCTAATCTAAGTCCTTTTATATACATAGTGCATTCACTATTTCTCTGAACATAACTTTCCATCAAATTCCACGGCACCCAAAAGCACCACACATACTGGCTGGTGAGCAGCTCATGCAGCCTTTATCTATCCCCCATTCCCTCAAGATGGCTGGACCATCATTGTAAATAAGCACCTGTACTTTGTCCTCCCCACCTCATTATAGATTGTAATCTCTTATGAGCTGGGTTTTCATTATCTTTGCTTTAATTATTATCTTTAACTTTGTTACTTATGACTGTTGTATATGAACTGTTGAATTGTAAAGCGCTGCAGAATATGTTGGTGCTTTATAAAGATTATTATTATTATTACTAGATGGTGGCCCAATTCTAACGTATCGGGTATTCAAGAATATGTAGGTAGTATATAGCACAGGCTACGTACTATATTGCACAGTGACGTAGTATATAACACAACCGACGTAGTATATAACAGAGCTACGTAGTATGTAACACAGCGTACGTAGTATATAGCAGAGCTACGTAGTATATAACACAGCCATGTAGTATATAACATAGCCACGTAGTGTATTGCACAGGTATGTAGTATATTGGTCAGCCACGTAGTATATAGCAGAGCCGCGTAGTATATAACATAGCCACGTAGTATATTGTGGAGCCACGTAGTATATTGCACTGTCACGTAGTGTATTGCACAGCTATGTAGTATATTGGTCAGCGACGTAGTATATAACATAGCCACGTAGTATATGGTAGAGGCACGTAGTATATTTTACAGTCACGTAGTATTTTGCACAGCCACATAGTATATAACACAGTCACGTAGTGTATTGCACAGCTATGTGGTATATTGGTCAGCGACGTAGTATATAACATAGCCACGTAGTATATTGTAGAGGCACGTAGTATATTGCATAGCTACGTAGTATATTGCACAGCCACGTAGTATATAACAGAGCCACGTAGTATATTGCACAGTCGACGTAGTATATAACAGAACCGACACAGCCACATAGTATATTGCACAGCTACGTAGTATATAACACAGAGCACATAGTATATTGCACAGCCACGTAGTATATTGGACAGTCACGTATATTGCACAGTCACGTTGTATATTGCCCAGCTACATAGTGTATAGCACAGAGATGTAGTATGTAACAGAGCCCACGCAGTATGTAACACAGCCCACGTAGTATATAGCAATGTGGGCACTATATGCGTGGTTAAAAAAGACTTAAAATAAAAAATAAACATATACCCACCATCCGAAGGCCTGTTGAAGTCCTGGCACCTGTGTGCGGTGCACGCGGAAGCTTCCGATCCCAGGGTTGGTACGAGCGCAGGACCTGTGATGACGTCGCGGTCACATGACCGTGATGTCATGGTAGGTCCTTCTCGCATAGCATCCTTGGCACCGGAACCTGCCGCTTGCCGAGGACAGCTCGCGACCTTGGAAGGTGAGAATAACCTTTTTTTTATTGTTATTATTTGCAACATTAGATCTTTTTACTATTGATGCTGCATACACAGCATCAATAGTAAAAAGTTGGTCACACAGGGTTAATAGCTGCGTTAATGGAGTGCAATACACCGCGGCATAATGCGGTCCATTAACGCTGCCATTAACCCTGTGCGAGGGCTGACTGGAGGGGAGTATGGAGCGAGCACTGACTGCGGGGAGGAAGGTGCAGCCATTTTTGCCGCCGGACTGTGCCCGTCGCTGATTGGTCGTGGCAATGGTCGTGGGCATTTTGTCACAACCAATCAGCGACTTGGATTTCCATGACAGACAGAGGCCACGACCAATGAATATCCGTGACAGACAGACAGAAAGACAGACAGACAGACAAACAGACGGAAGTGACCCTTAGACAATTATATAGTAGATGCTTACACAGAAGCATAAGCAGTGCTTTTCTGCCACTTGGTTTCAGTGATTTGTGTGGATTTCAGGACCAGCTTCACTAAGATTACGGGTATGTGCACACGTCAGGATTTCTTCCTGACCAAATCCTGAGATTTCTGCCAGAAATCCACGTTTTTTTTGCGCGGATTTCTCGCGGAAATTGCGCGGATTTTTTGCGGAATTTTTGCGGATTTTTTTTTTTTTCCGGAATGTCTTTTTGGCTTAGAAATTCACAAAAATTCCGCAAAAAGATAGAGCATGTTCGGATTTTTAGCGGTAAGCGTTTTTTTTTGCGGAAAAAAACGCTTACATCTGCACAAAAAATCCGGAATGCATTCTAAATGATAGGATGCATAATTTTAGCGTTTTTAATGCGGAATTATAGCGTTTTTATAGCGAAATTCCGCAAAAAAAACGCTAAAAATCCTGACGTGTGCACATACCCTTAAAGAACAATAAGATATTAAAAAAAAAAAAAGATTGAATTACCTGTTAAGGGAATGTGCACACAATGTCTTTTTCAGGTGGATTCTGCCCAGAACCCACCTGAAATATCGCTGGAAACTGCCGCAAAATATGAAAATCATGCACAGCAATGTAATAATGACATTAGTGTGCAGATGTTTCATCTTTTGCTACTTCTTTAAAAGCTCCAGGGTTTGGGACCCATGAAGTGGTGAAGTAGTAACATAATCATCTTCCAGTGGCTTCTTAGCTCTCTAGTTAGGCCACCTTCATATGTTCAGTATTTGGTCAGTATTTTACATTGGTATTGGTAAGTCAAAATCAGAAAAGGAACAATCAGAGTAAGGCCGGGGTCACATTAGCGTATAGCATCCAATGTGATAGACTAATAACACTCGGCTCAAACTCAACTGCGAGCGTGAGCCGAGTGTCAGTGCTCTGTGCTCCGATGTGAGAATGGATCACACGTGAGGAGAAGGAGAGATTTATCTCTCCATCTTCTCCATTGCCTGTCTCGGCCTATAATGTTTTGCATGCACCTATTGACTTGAATGGGTGCGCACCGTGTGTGGTACATTGCCAATCACAGCATGCTTCCATTTTTTTCTTATGCCGAATCAACATCAGAAATAATTTGCAGATCTGTTCTGCTTAACTGAATAACATTGGTCAGAGTGCAGTGTGAGAAAATCTGCACTCCTCTGTATTAGGGTATGTGCACACGTTGTGGAATGGGGTGTGGATTTTTCCACACTGTTTTTGGTAAATCTGTAGGGAAACCGCTCTGCGGATTTACCACGGAATTACCGCGGATTTACTGCGGTTTTTGTCAGGATTCCACCTGCCAGGAGCAAGTGTAAACCGCTGCGGAATCCGCACAAAGAATTGACATGCTGCGGAAAATAAACCGCTGCCAGTAGCATAGCTACTGGGGGGGCAAAGAGGGCCATCGCCCCGGGCCCAGTCACATGGAGGGGCCCACTCAGAGCCGCGGCCACTTTAGTCATTAAGCAATAAGCGGCTGCGGCTCTCTGATGTTTCAGAGTACAGGAGGAGGCAGGAGCGCAAGCTGCAACGTCGCCCCTGGCCTTGTAACATGATGCAGGAGGGGCTCACCCACCCATCCAGAGCCGCGGCCGCTTCAGTGTTAAGCAATAAGCGGCCGTGGCTCTCTGCAGTCCAGACATGGCGATGCGCTGCTGCCTGGTCTCTGCTCAGCTGGAGAGTCTGCAGCACACACCCTGCACAGCAGCCAATAGCAGAGTCTCACTGCGAGCGCACGGTGAGGGCTGGAGCTGGAGCGCTGCTAACCTGATAGTATCTTTACATGACTGGCAGCGCTGCAGATAGCTCCGCCTCCACCCCAGGTCTGCTGCTCCTATTGGTCCGCTGTTCTCAGGTCCTAGTCAGCACTCTGCAGCATCTGTTATTGTGCCAAGAGCCCAAGATAGTGCCTGGCTGCCACCTGGACAAACTGACGGACGGGAGAGAGAGGAGTCAGGAGGACGGACATTTTCATAAATGAAAGGGCTGCTGACTGTGAAACTTAGTGCAATGTTCGACTTCTTTTAAATAAATTAAAGCACAAATGACACTGCACATGATGTTAGTAATGCTACTGTTGGAGTGGGGTGAATGTTAGGGGGAGAGGGGGAGTTGAGTTAGGGCAGTGGGGGTGGGTGGCACTGTAGGGTCCTGCCTGCTGTATTTCTTTTCTTGGAGTATTATTATCTAATAGTTGTCTGGGTGGAGGTAGGGGGCTTATTATATTTACAGCTGTTAGGCTATGTCTCCACGTTCAGGATTCCCTGTGCTTTGGATGCAGCAAATACCCCGCTCCGCCAAAAGCGCTGCCCCCTGTTGTACGCGCGGTGATTCCGCCTGTGTTAATTGAGCACAGGCGGAATGACCGCATCGCATTCATAGACTGGGTTATTCATCTTGTGGAGATGGAGCGTCTCCACGAGATAAACAGACATGCTGCGGTCTATAAAAACGCGCCGCATGTACGGTTACGCAGGTCTGCCACCTCCGTGTTTGTACGCATAGTGGAGACGGGATTTCATAAAATCCCATCCACTATGCTGTAACATCTGGATGCTGTGGATTGGATGCTGCGGCTGTACGCAGTGTCCAATTCGCATCAAATCCGAAAGGTTTCATGACCATGTAAACATAGCCTTGGTATAAAAAGCCCTCATAATAAATAATAATAATCTTTATTTTTATATAGCGCTAACATATTCCACAGCGCTTTACAGGTTGCACACATTATCGTCGCTGTGCCCGTTGGGGCTCACAATCTAAATTCCCTATCAGTAGGTCTTTGGAATGTGGGAGGAAACTGGAGTACCTGGAGGAAACCTACGCAAACACGGAAAGAACATACAAACTCTTTGCTGATGTTGTCCTTAGTGGGGTTTGAACCCAGGACTCCAGCGCTGCAATGCTTACCACTGCGCCACCATGCACCATGCTGCCCCTCATACATTAACCATGGCTCTAGCTGCACTTTATTTAAAGGGATTGTCTGATCTCATGCTGCAAGTTTGCAGGTACTCCTATGTGGCTGCAAAATTGTGACCCTTCCCATCTCACATACTAAGGATTCGCCATTACCCGTATCGACAAGTATGCGATTTGCATACTCCTGGCCATGTTCTAACTGTGCAGCCTCAATAAGGCCTCTTTCACACATCCGTTTATTTCCAATACCAGAAAAAACAGTGCCAGACATATCCATGTTCGTGTGTGTAATACGTGCGGCACACATATAACTGAGATACCCACAAGAGTGTTTAAAACCACCATAATTATGTAAACAAACGTTACTCAGGTTAGGGGGCCCACTCAGATGTGTTTCGCCCCCCCTAGCCTGAACCCTTAGCTACACCTCTGACCGCTGCGTTTCTGCGTGTTTTTTTTCTGCAGCATGTGCACTGCGGATTTTGTTTTCCATAGGTTTATAGGGTACTGTACACCTCATGGAAAACTGCTGCGAATCCGAAGCGTTAAATCCGCTGTGGATCCACAGCAAAATCCTCAACGTGTGCACATAGCCTTATATGCTCGTGTGATTGAGCCCTAAAAGTATCATAGAAACACGTCACCACTTCTGTACTCATCACCCGCTCCTGATTTTGGCTTACAGATACTGAGGTAAAATACTGACCAAATACTGAACATGTGATTTTGGCCTAAAGGTACCGTTACACTTAACGATTTACCAACGATCACGACCAGCGATACGACCTGGCCGTGATTGTTGGTAAGTCGTTGTGTGGTCGCTGGAGAGCTGTCACACAGACAGCTCTCCAGCGACCAACGATGCCGAAGTCCCCGGGTAACCAGGGTAAACATCGGGTTACTAAGTGCAGGGCCGCGCTTAGTAACCCCATGTTTACCCTGGTTACCATTGTAAAAGTAAAAAAAAAACACTACATACTCACATTCCTGTCGCGTCCCCCAGCGTCAGCTTCCCTGCACTTAAGCGCTGGACGGAAAGCAGAGCGGTGACGTCACCGCTGTGCTCTGCTTTACGGCCGGCGCTGACACTGGGGGACACAGGGAAGCTGACCCTGAAGGACGCGACAGGAATGTAAGTATGTAGTGTTTTTTTTTACTTTTACAATTGTAACTAGGGTAAACATCGGGTTACTAAGCGCGGCCCTGCGCTTAGTAACCCGATGTTTACCCTGGTTACCAGTGAAGACATCGCTGAATCGGCGTCACACACGCCGATTCAGCGATGTCAGCGGGTGATCCAGCGACGAAATAAAGTCCTGATCATTCCCCAGCAACCAACGATCTCCCAGCAGGAGCCTGATCGTTTGTCGCTGTCACGCATAATGATTTCGTTAACGATATCATTGCTACGTCACAAAAAGCAACGATATTGTTAACGATATCGTTATGTGTGACGGTACCTTAAGGCTATGTTCACACTTTGCAGATTCCACTGCGGATTTTTCCGCAGCAGAATTCCAAAATCCGCAGTGAAAACCGCAGCGCGTTTTCACTGCGGATTTATCGCGGTTTTTACTGCGTTTTCTTCTGCGGATTTTCAACTGCAGTTTTCTATTGGAGCAGCTGAAAATCCGCAGAAAAGAAGTGACATGCTGCGGAATGTAATCCGCAGCGTTTCCGCGCGGATTTTTCTGCAGCATGTGCACAGCGTTTTTTGTTTCCCATAGGTTTACATTGAAATGTAAACTCATGGGAAACTGCTGCGGATCCGCAGCGGTCAAATCCGCTGCGGATCCGCAGCAAAATCCGCAAAGTGTGAATATAGCCTTAGACTGCCAGCTTTTTCCTGAAGGGTCTTTACCTAGCAAAACCTTGGTGGCTCCTAAGGCATCATAATGCTACCGTGTGCACATACCCTAAGGTAAGCTATGTGCACACGCTGCGGATTTTGCTGCGGGTCCGCATCGGTTTCCCATGCATTTACAGTATAATGTAAACCTATGGGATATGAAATCCGCAGTGCACATGCTGCGGGAAAAAACGCGCGGAAACGCAGCGGTTTACATTCCGCAGCATGTCAATTCTTTGTGCGGATTCCGCTGCGGGTTTACACCTGCCCCAATAGAAAACTGCAGGTGTTAACCTGCAGCGGAATCCGCAATAGAAACCGCGATAAATCCGCAGGAAAAACAGCAGCGGTTTTGCACTGCGGATTTATCAAATCCGCTGCGGAAAAATCTGCAGCCCTCACAGATACGTGTGCACATACCCTCAGGCATCCTTCTTCATACACACTATTTTAGTATTTTTTAATGTTTGTTAAAAGCACTGTAAATTTGGTGCGATTTTTTCCATAATATTTTTCTCAAGCATCTTAACTTCTTTTTTACACATTTTTAAATTATCAATAAATGTAGGTTGTTTTATTTTTGTTTTGCTAAAAGATTACGCTTTTTTCTCTAAGAATATAATAATATTGATAAATGATGCCACTTTGAATGACCTACATTTTACAGAGATAGCTTCTCAATGTTACTGCTTATATACCTAATGTCGATTGCATGATCATTGACAAGTCCCAAACTGTTTGAAGACGGCATCAGATTATTTATGTGCAACAATATGTAACAGTAATAAAAAATAGAATTCTGTAATATTCCTTTACACGCGCCATAAAAATAAACATCCCACCCAGTCTGAGCTTTATGTAATAGCAGGGCACTCCCTGTGCAGCAGGACGAGAGGAGGCTTGGGACGCTGCTTTTATTTTTTGTGCACGACCAAGCCTTTGATACACCCATTACACCAGGCTCACCAACGCCCCGTCAGCACTGCCCTCAGGCGCTAACTTGCTGCCTGTGTGTTTTTATTTTCACACTGAAAAGCCTCATCAATGTGAGATAAATCCACTCCTGAAAATAGCCCCAATGCTCCCAAATTGTAAAACTCTGTCCTAGAGAAGTTTACTATTACTAGTTCAGGAACATTGCTCAACTATACTCAGTCTAAGGCCGGCCTCACGCTCAGCGTATAAAAATACGGTCCGTTATATACGGCCGTAATATGCAGAAAAGTCCCCAAAATAGTGGTCCGGCATGTCATCCGTAGGCAGGGTGTGTCAGCGTTTTTTGCGCATGGCATCCTCCGTATGTAATCCGTATGGCATCCGTACTGCGCGATTTTCTCACAGGCTTGCAAAACCGACATACGGCCATACAATGGATCCATGTGCTCAAAAAATCATAAAAACATATACACTGTCCATATATATATATATATATATATATATATATATGTATATATACGTCAATGAGACACACACACACACATATATATATATATATATATATATATATATATATAATATACAGTGGGGCAAAAAAGTATTTAGTCAGTCAGCAATAGTGCAAGTTCCACCACTTAAAAAGATGAGAGGCGTCTGTAATTTACATCATAGGTAGACCTCAACTATGGGAGACAAACTGAGAAAAAAAAATCCAGAAAATCACATTGTCTGTTTTTTTATCATTTTTTTTGCATATTATGGTGGAAAATAAGTATTTGGTCAGAAACAAACAATCAAGATTTCTGGCTCTCACAGACCTGTAACTTCTTCTTTAAGAGTCTCCTCTTTCCTCCACTCATTACCTGTAGTAAGGGCACCTGTTCAAACCTATCAGTATAAAAAGACACCTGTGCACACCCTCAAACAGTCTGACTCCAAACTCCACTATGGTGAAGACCAAAGAGCTGTCAAAGGACACCAGAAACAAAATTGTAGCCCTGCACCAGGCTGGGAAGACTGAATCTGCAATAGCCAACCAGCTTGGAGTGAAGAAATCAACAGTGGGAGCAATAATTAGAAAATGGAAGACATACAAGACCACTGATAATCTCCCTCGATCTGGGGCTCCACGCAAAATCCCACCCCGTAGGGTCAGAATGATCACAAGAACGGTGAGCAAAAATGCCAGAACCACGCGGGGGGACCTAGTGAATGAACTGCAGAGAGCTGGGACCAATGTAACAAGGCCTACCATAAGTAACACACTACGCCACCATGGACTCAGATCCTGCAGTGCCAGACGTGTCCCACTGCTTAAGCCAGTACATGTCCGGGCCCATCTGAAGTTTGCTAGAGAGCATTTGGATGATCCAGAGGAGTTTTGGGAGAATGTCCTATGGTCTGATGAAACCAAACTGGAACTGTTTGGTAGAAACACAACTTGTCGTGTTTGGAGGAAAAAGAATACTGAGTTGCATCCATCAAACACCATACCTACTGTAAAGCATGGTGGTGGAAACATCATGCTTTGGGGCTGTTTCTCTGCAAAGGGGCCAGGACGACTGATCCGGGTACATGAAAGAATGAATGGGGCCATGTATCGTGAGATTTTGAGTGCAAACCTCCTTCCATCAGCAAGGGCATTGAAGATGAAACGTGCCTGGGTCTTTCAACATGACAATGATCCAAAGCACACCGCCAGGTGTTGTGAGTTCTGTTGTCGGGCTCCCTCCTGTGGTCATGAATGGTACTTCGGCTGGTTCTGTCCATGGACTTTCTCTGGTGGCTGTGGGTGTTTCTGAGTTTCCTTCCTCAGGTGACGAGGTTGATTCGTTAGCTGGCTGCTCTATTTAACTCCACTTAGATCTTTGCTCCAGGCCACCTGTCAATGTTCCAGTATTGGTCTAGTTCACTCCTGGATCGTTCTTGTGACCTGTCTTCCCAGCAGAAGATAAGTGACTGCTTGTTTTTCTCTGGTTTGCTATTTTTCTGTCCAGCTTGCTATTTCGATTGTTCTTGCTTGCTGGAAGCTCTGGGACGCAGAGGGAGCGCCTCCGCACCATGAGTCGGTGCGGAGGGTCTTTTTGCGCCCTCTGCGTGGTCTTTTTGTAGGTTTTTGTGCTGACCGCAAAGTTACCTTTCCTATCCTCGGTCTATTCAGTAAGTCGGGCCTCACTTTGCTAAATCTATTTCATCCCTGTGTTTGTATTTTCATCTTTACTCACAGTCATTATATGTGGGGGGCTGCCTTTTCCTTTGGGGAATTTCTCTGAGGCAAGGTAGGCTTTATTTTTCTATCTTCAGGGCTAGCTAGTTTCTTAGGCTGTGCCGAGTTGCATAGGGAGCGTTAGGCGCAATCCACGGCTATTTCTAGTGTGGTTGATAGGATTAGGGATTGCGGTCAGCAGAGTTCCCACGTCCCAGAGCTCGTCCTATATTATCATATACACACATTCCGTGTGCTCTTATCCACCAGGTCCATTATTGTCCTGACCACCAGGTCATAACAGTACAGGTGGCCCAAAGTACTAATGCATCTCAATAGAGGGATAAGAGAAGTTCTGAGACCATTTTTGTTCTTTGTAGTGTGTTTTGTCTCTCTTTTCCCCTTTACATCTGGGTTCTTTGAGACCTTGTATTGATTACCGCCTTCTCAATAAAATTACAGTCAAATTTCAGTATCCTTTGCCGTTGCTGTCTGATTTGTTTGCTCGTATTAAAGGGGCCAGTTGGTTCACCAAGATAAATCTTCGAGGGGCGTATAATCTTGTGCGTATTAAACAAGGTAATAAATGGAAAACAGCATTTAATACGCCCGAGGGCCATTTTGAGTACCTGGTTATGCCATTCGGGCTTTCCAATGCTCCATCAGTATTTCAGTCCTTTGTGCATGACATCTTCCGAGAGTACCTGGATAAATTCCTGATTGTATATTTGGATGACATTTTGGTCTTTTCGGATGATTGGGAGTCTCATGTGAAGCAGGTCAGAATGGTGTTCCAGGTCCTTCGTGCGAATTCCTTGTTTGTGAAGGGGTCAAAGTGTCTCTTTGGAGTTCAGAAGGTTTCATTTTTGGGGTTCATTTTTTCCCCTTCTACTATCGAGATGGACCCTGTTAAAGTCCAAGCCATTTACGATTGGACTCAGCCGACATCTGTGAAGAGCCTGCAAAAGTTCCTGGGCTTTGCTAATTTTTATCGGCGCTTCATTGCTAATTTTTCTAGTGTTGCTAAACCGTTGACTGATTTGACCAAGAAGGGTGCTGATGTGGTCAATTGGTCTTCTGCAGCTGTAGAGGCTTTTCAGGAGTTGAAGCGTCGTTTTTCTTCTGCCCCTGTGCTGTGCCAGCCAGATGTTTCGCTCCCGTTTCAGGTTGAGGTTGATGCTTCTGAGATTGGAGCTGGGGCTGTTTTGTCGCAAAGAAGTTCTGATGGCTCGGTGATGAAGCCATGTGCTTTCTTTTCTAGAAAGTTTTCACCTGCTGAGCGCAATTATGATGTTGGTAATCGAGAGTTGTTGGCCATGAAGTGGGCATTCGAGGAGTGGCGTCATTGGCTTGAAGGAGCCAAGCATCGCGTGGTGGTCTTGACAGATCACAAGAATTTGACTTATCTTGAGTCTGCCAAATGGTTGAATCTGAGACAGGCTCGATGGTCGTTATTTTTCTCCCGTTTTGATTTTGTGGTTTCGTACCTTCCGGGCTCTAAGAATGTGAAGGCTGATGCCCTGTCAAGGAGTTTTGTGCCGGACTCTCCGGGTGTTCCTGAACCGGCGGGTATTCTCAAAGAGGGGGTAATTTTGTCTGCCATCTCCCCTGATTTGCGGCGGGTGCTGCAAAAATTTCAGGCTGATAGACCTGACCGTTGCCCAGCAGATAAACTGTTTGTCCCTGATAGATGGACTAGTAGAGTTATCTCTGAGATTCATTGTTCAGTGTTGGCTGGGCATCCTG
This sequence comes from Ranitomeya imitator, assembly GCF_032444005.1. Taxonomy (NCBI): domain Eukaryota; kingdom Metazoa; phylum Chordata; class Amphibia; order Anura; family Dendrobatidae; genus Ranitomeya; species Ranitomeya imitator. Next base: position 699,114,785 of record NC_091284.1, on the reverse strand, counting down.
GAATCTTTGGTACCAGAGATTTGGTGGCTAGATCCTTTTGGTGGCCGTCTTTGTCACGGGATGTGCGTTCTTTTGTGCAGTCCTGTGGGACTTGTGCTCGGGCTAAGCCCTGCTGTTCTCGTGCCAGTGGGTTGCTTTTGCCCTTGCCGGTCCCGAAGAGGCCCTGGACGCATATTTCTATGGATTTTATTTCGGATCTCCCCGTCTCTCAAAAGATGTCGGTCATTTGGGTGGTTTATGATCGCTTTTCTAAGATGGTCCATTTGGTACCCTTGTCTAAATTGCCTTCCTCCTCTGATTTGGTGCCACTATTTTTCCAGCATGTGGTTCGTTTACATGGTATCCCGGAGAGCATCGTTTCTGACAGAGGTTCCCAGTTTGTTTCGAGGTTTTGGCGATCTTTTTGTGCTAGGATGGGCATTGATTTGTCTTTTTCCTCGGCTTTCCATCCTCAGACAAATGGCCAAACCGAACGAACTAATCAGACTTTGGAAACATATCTGAGATGTTTTGTTTCTGCTGATCAGGATGATTGGGTGTCCTTTTTGCCTTTGGCTGAGTTCGCCCTTAATAATCGGGCCAGCTCGGCTACTTTGGTTTCGCCGTTTTTCTGCAATTCTGGTTTCCATCCGCGTTTCTCTTCAGGACAGGTTGAGTCTTCGGAGTGTCCTGGTGTAGATACTGTGGTGGATAGGTTGCAGCAGATTTGGACTCATGTGGTGGACAATTTGACATTGTCCCAGGAGAAGGCTCAACGTTTCGCTAACCGCCGGCGTTGTGTGGGTCCCCGACTTCGTGTTGGGGATTTGGTTTGGTTGTCGTCTCGTTATGTTCCTATGAAGGTTTCCTCTCCTAAGTTTAAGCCTCGTTTCATTGGTCCGTATAAGATTTCTGAGGTTATCAATCCTGTGTCATTTCGTTTGGCCCTTCCTGCTTCTTTTGCCATCCATAATGTGTTCCATAGGTCATTGTTGCGGAGATACGTGGCGCCTGTGGTTCCATCCGTTGATCCTCCTGCCCCGGTTTTTGAGGGGGAGTTGGAGTATATGGTGGAGAAGATTTTGGATTCTCGTATTTCGAGACGGAAACTCCAGTACCTGGTCAAGTGGAAGGGTTATGGTCAGGAAGATAATTCCTGGGTTTTTGCCTCTGATGTTCATGCTGCCGATCTGGTTCGTGCCTTTCATTTGGCTCATCCTGGTCGGCCTGGGGGCTCTGGTGAGGGTTCGGTGATCCCTCCTCAAGGGGGGGTTACTGATGTGAGTTCTGTTGTCGGGCTCCCTCCTGTGGTCATGAATGGTACTTCGGCTGGTTCTGTCCATGGACTTTCTCTGGTGGCTGTGGGTGTTTCTGAGTTTCCTTCCTCAGGTGACGAGGTTGATTCGTTAGCTGGCTGCTCTATTTAACTCCACTTAGATCTTTGCTCCAGGCCACCTGTCAATGTTCCAGTATTGGTCTAGTTCACTCCTGGATCGTTCTTGTGACCTGTCTTCCCAGCAGAAGCTAAGTGACTGCTTGTTTTTCTCTGGTTTGCTATTTTTCTGTCCAGCTTGCTATTTCGATTGTTCTTGCTTGCTGGAAGCTCTGGGACGCAGAGGGAGCGCCTCCGCACCATGAGTCGGTGCGGAGGGTCTTTTTGCGCCCTCTGCGTGGTCTTTTTGTAGGTTTTTGTGCTGACCGCAAAGTTACCTTTCCTATCCTCGGTCTATTCAGTAAGTCGGGCCTCACTTTGCTAAATCTATTTCATCCCTGTGTTTGTATTTTCATCTTTACTCACAGTCATTATATGTGGGGGGCTGCCTTTTCCTTTGGGGAATTTCTCTGAGGCAAGGTAGGCTTTATTTTTCTATCTTCAGGGCTAGCTAGTTTCTTAGGCTGTGCCGAGTTGCATAGGGAGCGTTAGGCGCAATCCACGGCTATTTCTAGTGTGGTTGATAGGATTAGGGATTGCGGTCAGCAGAGTTCCCACGTCCCAGAGCTCGTCCTATATTATCAGTAACTATCAGGTCATTCCGTGTGCTCTTATCCACCAGGTCCATTATTGTCCTGACCACCAGGTCATAACAGCCAGGGCAACGAAGGAGTGGCTTCGTAAGAAGCATTTCAAGGTCCTGGAGTGGCCTAGCCAGTCTCCAGATCTCAACCATATAGAAAACCTTTGGAGGGAGTTGAAAGTCCGTGTTGCCAAGCGAAAAGCCAAAAACATCACTGCTCTAGAGGAGATCTGCATGGAGGAATGGGCCAACATACCAACAACAGTGTGTGGCAACCTTGTGAAGACTTACAGAAAACGTTTGACCTCTGTCATTGCCAACAAAGAATATATTACAAAGTATTGAGATGAAATTTTGTTTCTGACCAAATACTTATTTTCCCCCATAATATGCAAATAAAATGTTAAAAAAACAGACAATGTAATTTTCTGGATATTTTTTTCTCAGTTTGTCTCCCATAGTTGAGGTCTACCTATGGTGTAAATTACAGACGCCTCTCATCTTTTTAAGTGGTGGAACTTGCACTATTGCTGACTGACTAAATACTTTTTTGCCCCACTGTATATATATATATTAATATATCATACAGCGCTAGATAGCTTAAAAGCCGGTAATTCAATTGCCGGCTTTTCCTTTCTCCTTCTCAAACCCGACATGATATGAGACATGGTTTACATACAGTTTTTTTGAATATTCCACACTACTAATGTTAGTAGTGTGTATGTGCAAAATTTGGGCGTTCTAGCTATTAAATTAAAGGGTTAAATCGCGAAAAAAAATTGGCGTGGGCTCCCGCCCAATTTTCTCCGCCAGAATGGTAAAGCCAGTGACTGAGGGCAGATATTAATAGCCTAGAGAGGGTCCATGGTTATTGGCCCCCCCCCTTGGCTAAAAACATCTGCCCCCAGCCACCCCAGAAAAGGCACATCTGGAAGATGCGCCAATTCTGGCACTTGGCCACTCTCTTCCCATTCCCGTGTAGCGGTGGGATATGGGGTAATGAAGGGTGAATGTCACCTTGCTATTGTAAGGTGACATTAAGCCAGATTAATAATGGAGAGGCGTCAATTATGACACCTATCCATTATTAATCCAATAGTATGAAATGGTTAAAAAACACACACACATTATTACAAAGTATTTTAATGAAAAAAATACTCAGGTTTTTGTAATATTTTATTAGAATGGTAATCCACCTGAAGACCCTCGTTCTGTAAAAAAGCTAAAATAAAAAAACAACAATATCCCATACCTTCCGATGATCAGTCTCGTCCAACGATGTAAATCCATCTGAAGGGGTTAACTAATTTTACAAGCAGAAGCTCTGCTAATGCAGCTGTGCTCCTGCCTGTAAAACCCCGGGGAATGAATGGAATGTAGGTCAATGACCTGTAGTTACCTTCAGTCGCGGTGATGCGCCCTCTGCTGATTGTCCTCATATGAACTCGAGCGTGGGAAAATATTCTGAAAAGTTCCCAAGCTCGAGTTCATATGAGGACATCCAGCAGAGGGCGCATCACCGCATCTGAAGGTAGCTACAGGTCATTGACCTACATTCCATTCATTCCCCGGGGTTTTACAGGCAGGAGCACAGCTGCATTAGCAGAGCGCTGTATGAAATATTAATATATATACATATATGTGTCTCACAGACATATATATATATATACCCCTATACTATGTGTAGACATTTATTTTAGCTATTCTATTCTAACCTGTCAGTGTGATTTTACTGTACACCGCACTGAATTGCAGGCTTTTCGTTAGAACACCGCTGCGTATTTATCGCAAGTCACATTGTTGGTCCGTGTGTAATCCGTATTTTTCTGGCCCCATAGACTTTCATTGGCATGTTTTTTTTGCTTAATACGGTGACAAACGCAGCGTGCTACGTTTTTCTACGGCCGTAGAACACCGTATAATACGGATCAGTAAAATACGGCTGATAGGAGCTGGGGCATAGAGAATCATTGTACCGTATGCAATCCGTATTTTCAGCACCTCTCTTACGTCCATAAAACACGCTAGTGTGAGGCCAGCCTATGGCCGGAATCACACTACAGTAGTTCTGCAGGTGGGCACCACAGACCACATCTCAGTACCAGTGCTTTCTGGTTGATGTTTTGGTCATTTTTGAATGTTGGTGGTGCTTTCACACTCGTGGTAGCATGAGACGGACTCTACAACCCACACAAGTGGCTCAGTTAGTGCAGCTCATCCAGGATGGCACATCAATGCGAGCTGTGGCAAGAAGGTTTGCTGTGTCTCTCAGCGTAGTGTCCAGAAGCTGGAGTCGCTACCAGGAGACAGGCCAGTACACTAGGAGATGTGGAGGGGGCTTTAGGAGGACAACAGCCCAGCAGCAGGACCGCTACCTCAGCCTTTGTGCAAGGAGGAACAGGAGGAGCACTGCCAAAGCCCTGCAAAATGACCTCCAGCAGGCCACAAATGTGCATGTGTCTGCACAAACAGTTAGAAACCGACTCCATGAGGATCATCTGAGTGCCCGATGTCCACAGATGGGGGATTGTGCTCAAAGCCCAACACCATGCAGGACGCTTGGCATTTGCCACAGAACACCAGGATAAGCAAATTCGCCACTGGCGCCCTGTGCTCTTCACAGATGAAAGCAGGTTCATCTCGCATCGGATGCAATATGCTAGTGTGACTCCAGCCTTGTACTTTTCCTGATTCTTCCTCTCCTAATGGTTTTGGCTTACACATACTGATGTAAAATACTGACCCAATACTGAACGTGTGAGCGAGGCTTTATAGAGAACATGACTGCTGATACTTGCTTCCGGTGGATTGGCTATCTGAACTCAGCCAGGGGAACTTAACCCCTTAACCCCCTGGGCCATCTTCCCTCAGAGCCATAACTTTTTTATCTTTCCATCAATATGGCCGTGTGAGAGCTTGTTTTGTTTGCAGGACAAGTTGTACTTTTGAACGAAACTATTGGTTTTACCATATCGTGTACTGGAAAAAAGGAGAGAAAAATCAAAGTGCGGTGAAATTACAAAAAAGTGCAATGCCACAGTTTTTGGTTTCTTTTTACTACCATGTTTACTGAATGTTAAAACTCACCTCCCATTATGATTCTCCTGGTCATCAAGAGTTCACAGACACCAAACACATATAGGTTATTTTTTATTTAAGTGGTGAAAGATCAGCTGTATGGATCAGCTGTCATTTGCCCGGAAAGTGCGGGCTCCGAGGCAAACAGGGGGAGTCCTACATCGGTGTATTATTACCGCACATTTCAGAAAAGGGTTAAAGACAATGCCCCAGAGTATCCTGTGAGCCACACCACGTTGTCCGTGTGCAGTCCGTGTGCCGTGCAGGAGACAGCGCTACATTAAGCGCTGTCCCCCCCACTGGTGCTGAAGCCGTTTGCTGTAGAGAAGATATGAATAATTGTGTGTAAAATCAAGATCCAGGTCCCCCCCGCTGTGATTAAAATACTCACCCGGCTCCCGGCTCCCTCGCAGTGTCCTGTCCTGGCCGCACCTTCTACTGTATGAGCGGTCACGTGGGGCTGCTCATTTACAGTCATGAATATGCGGCTCCACCCCTATGGGAGGTGGAGCTGCATATTCATGACTGTAGTCGGCGGCCTCACGTGACCGCTCAGTACAGTAGAAGGTGCGGCCAGGAGAGGAAGCAGCGCCAGCCAGCGAGGGAGCTGGGTGAGTATTTTCATCACAGCGAGGGGGGAGGGCGCACAGGGGGTGGGGACCTGGATCTTGATTTTACACACAATTATTCATATCTTCTCTACAGCAAACGCTGCTGCAGGGAAGATATGAATGGGGATTTAGAACCAGATGCAGGGGACAGTGCTAAACTTTAGCGCTGTCTCCGGCACGGTGCGTGTGGTACCCAGTGGGCACACGGGCGGCACACGTATGCTGCCCGTGTGCCACACTGATGTGCCACAGAAACGCATCGGCACACGGACACGGATAATTCCGGTACCGATTTTTCCGGTACCGGAATTATCTGGACGTGTGAGACTGGCCTAACGGACTGCCAAAACTTAATGTGAACCCTGCCTTAGGCTGGAATGACACATGTAGTTTTTGATTCATGTTTTTGAGCAAAAGCCAATATTAAATTTTAAAAAACATAAAATGGTAAAAGAAAGCCTGGTTCCCCTGCTCTCCTTTGTATCCATCCCGGCGTTTGGCAGTGTGCGCCATATAGTACAGTAATTCCTATAATCCTGTTATTGTGTAACAATCAGAAACAATAAACACAGATTCACTAAAATAGCTCATTGCACAATAACAGATTTACAGAATAGCCATTTTAGATATTTTGGCAAATGGAATTTGTTTGTATCCAGGAAAATTAAAGGGGTTATTCATCTTGGAACATTCCTCTCTTCCTAACCCTAGAACAATAGAAGCTGAAATCTGGTTTTCATCAACTGCAGCATCTCACTATTTTTCTAGTAGAAAAGAGACGTATAAAGTTATATCCTGCATCCAGAAAACAAAGAGTTTAGTGAATGAAAGTGGATAAACATGTTTCTTCTGCCCGATGTGCGGTTTCTGTTTCAGCAGATTACTGGTAATTACTATTGAAATCACTGAAAAACTTCTGGAATGGAGACACAAGGTAAACAGGGAAATGGATGATGAAATCCCGGCCTTCCCTAAGAGCCCCCCGGCAGAGTATTTACCAAACAAATCTTACACCCTACAGATGAAACTGTACATGTAGGTCCTTTACCCAACATGGCTCAATAATTTGCAGGATAAGTCTTTGGAATCTCATTTCTATAATGACGTGGCTGCATATGATTTCCCCTGCACATTTCATTGCTGCTTTCCTTTCCAGTTAACTGTCCACAGATGCTTGGTCCCATTGGAGTTTATTGGAGCTTTACTACAAAACCAAATCCTTTAAAAGGCAAAAAAAAATCCAATTACCCAATCAAAGTATTTGGAAAAGATTTTACAATTCTCGATACCGCAGTTCACTTTGCTCTATGGAAATTCTCTCTCCAGTTAATGCTTTGAAAGTGAATTTATGAAGGTCAAAATGATGATCTGTCCAAAAGAAATCCCTCCCCAGCTTTGAAAGGCCATGTGCACATGTTCAGTGTTTGGTACATACTGATGTAAAATACTGACCAAATACTGAACATGTGAACATGGCCCGAGGTTACGTTTACCACATTTTGAGCGGAAAATCTTTCAAAAAGCACTAAAAATATGCTTAAAAGAATGAGCCTATTCATTTCTATGTAAAGGCATTTTGCTCATATGTTCAGACTTTTGATCTTTAAACACTTCTGGATTTCAAAACCCACTAAACATTTAAAAAAAGTAATATGTACATTTCCCAAATGTTAGGAAGACACCCAATACCTACAATGCAAATCAACAGGATGGATAAAAAGACACCCAGATGAAGCTTGGGCATTTTTAGTGAGTTTTCTAGTGTTTTCTGCAAAAAACAACTGGCATTTTTTTGTATGAGAGCTGACACCCTACAGCAATGCCCATGAATGATGGGCTAGCACCGATATCGCGGGCCTTTAACCCCTCTGATGCCACTGTCAATAGTGGCCGCGTCATCGAGGAGATCGCAGACACAGGGAGGGGCTCCCTGGGCGCTTCCATCAGAACAACAATGCCATTGTAAGAGGGTGGTGCTGTTATGGACAGTGAGGAACACGCTGTCACTTTAAGAGGCTGCACCCCCTTGTCTGGCGTGATGGAATGTTCTGCTTTTCTCCTGCAATAATCGTTGTAATGAGCTAGTCTGCGCAGAGTGCAGGTGTGTAGCTGGAGCAGCTTGTGTGAGCTGAGGCTGCTGCAGAGAGGACTTTTTGTGCTGATAGCTGAAAGAGAGAAGAACAGTGTCCTGATATAGCTGCAAGAGAGCCACGAAGATACAGAGAAAGGGATTTACAGTTTCCAGGAGCATCCCTAGGATCCAGAAGCAAGGAGAAGACCACGTTTCACAGAGCTGACAGAAAGCAGTGCGCACCACCGTATTAGACTGCTGGGGGCCCCCCTGGGACTGGACCTGATTCTCCAACATCACCGTGAGTCTGTTCCTGTTTGGTGCACCTGTTAGGGCCTAGTGTAGGCTTCAATAGTCAGTACACGGGAGCCGTGTGGCCTGCTTAGTAAAGGCAATGGAGGTTATACGTAGAGCAGCATCATCACTTGTTTATTGTTTACATTTGCTTGTTAGACATATTTTGAGTCTGCAATAGTTGGAGCACCGTGCTATTATACGGAAAAGATAAAGTTTATTGCTCTTGTAAATTGTCTTTTGCCATTGTATACCCCTGTTTGCATCTTCCTCATTCCCGTCCTTCCTTGCCTTCCAATAAATCTACCCTTTGTTGTTTGCACCTCATCTTGTGTACAGTAGTCTTCCTGCACCGTGGTGGTCCCCCGGCCATCGCTTCACCATCACGATGTTCTGATGGTCTCCTTGGAGACCCCCGGCCCCAAAATGGATGCAGGGTCCTTCAGGATCCTTCAGGGAAGGTGGCTTGTGAGCGCCTGCTGAGAGCAGTTACTGACATGCCTTCTTCCCTGCCTGTCAGATGCTGATATGATGCTCTGCAGTGCAGAAGCATTGCAGAGTATTAAATCAGCGAGCTGATGCTATATACAGTGATTTCCCATCCTGGGGCAATGTACAAAAAATAAAAAGTGTAAAATATTTTTTTTTTTTAAATCCCCAAATAAATAACAAAAAAAAGAAACATATATTTTTTCCAATAAATATATTTATGAAAAAAATAAACAAAAAAAGTATACCTGCATCCATAACAACCTGCTCTATAAAACTGTCCCACTAGTTAACCCCTTCAGTGAACAATGTAAAAAAATAAAAAACGACAGAAAAAACATACTGCTGAACAAAAAGTGCAATAACAATCAAAAATACAAATGTAAATAAAAAAGGTACTGCTGAAAACATCATCTTGTCCCACAAAATACAAGCCGCCATACAACTGTATCAGCAGAAAAATAAAAAAGTTATAGCTCTCAGTATAAAGCGATGCAAAAATATTATTTTTTTCTATAACCTCTTCGTGACCGGAGCTTTTTTCTGCTTTGCGTTTTCATTTTTCGCTCCCCTCATTTCCAGAGCCATAACTTTTTTATTTTTCCGTCAATATGGCCGTGTGGGGGCTTATTTTTTGCGGGACGAGTTGTACTTTTGAACGACATCATTGGTGTAACAGAAAACGGGAAAAACTTCCAAGTGCGGTGAAATTGCAAAAAAAGTGCAATCCCACACTTGTTTTTTGTTTGGCTTTTTTGCTAGGTTCACTAAATGTATAATGTATAAGCCGGGTATGCATTGTCCCCTCATCCCTGTCCTGGTAAGTGTGGCTCCCCCTGTTGTGTGCATGGATCCTCCGTAGTGATGGGCAGTCTGGCTCTTTTTGGTGATCTGGCTCTCATGGCTCCGCTCACCAAAAAGAGCCGGCTCTATTTGGATCCTAAATGGATCCCTATTCACAACGTGTTCAGCTGTACGAAGCCCCGCCCACCTACAGTAGAAACTCTGCCTATTTGCTAGGAACCAATTAAATTGATAAGTGGGTGGGGTTTTATTCAAGTGGGCGGAGTTAAATCTGCTGAACACCATGATTTTAGGCCCAGTGAGAGCCATTCTGAGAATTTAGTGGCTCTTACTGGGGTGCCGGCTTCTATCGTTCACAGCAGGGAGCCGGCTCTTTGTGTTGGATCGTTCATGAATGACACATCACTACTCCCCCGTCCTCCCCCTGTTGTGTGCATGGCTCCTCCGTCCTCCCCCTGTTGTGTGCATGGCTCCTCCGTCCTCTCCATGTCATGTGCATGGCTTCTCTGTCCTCCCCCAGTTGTATGCATGGCTCCTCCATCCTCCCCGTTGTATGCATGGCTCCGATCGGCTCTCCCTATCCTCCTCCGTCCTCCTCACCCTGCTCGCACTGTCGCTGCACGTCCCGGCTCACAGGAGCACCTTGTTCACTCTCCCGGCCATGATGTTTTTATGAGCATTCAATAAAGTCAAGTCATGCTTCAGATCGGTGAGTGCCCTCGTTCCTTTCTTATGCAATGCACTGTCCCGGCATCTCTCTGTTGTCCCGGGACTGGCAGCTCGTTCCTGTGTTTAGCGGTCACGTGGTACTGCTCATTAAAGTAATGATTATGCGCTCCATGCCTATGGGAGTGGAGACGCGTCCATATTCATTACTTTAATGAGTGGTACCACATGGCCTCTGAACACTGGAAGAAGCTGCCTCACCTAGACAACAGAGTGATGCAGGGAGGACTTGCAGGGATCGCGTGAGGAGTGGGTGAGTATGATGTGACAGCCGCTGACACTCTGGGATAATGACTCGTGTATAAGCCGAGCGAGGCGTTTTCAGCACAAAAAAAGTGCTGAAAATCTTGACATATACACGAGTATTTATGGTAAGTTCCTAACCAAAAAAATTGCTTCAAAAATTGTGCTGATGTAAAGTAGACGTGTTAAATGTTATTTATTAACTATTTTGAGCAATATGACTATGATTTAAGGGCGTAAAAATTAAAAGTTTGAAAATTGCGAAATTTTCTCCAAATTTCAGTTTTCACAAATGCGTCATATCAAAGAAATTTTACCACTATTACGAAGTATAGTATGTCATGAGACAAAAGTCTCTGAATCAGTGGGATCTATTGAAGCGTTCCAGAGTTAGTTATGACCTCAGAAAGTAACACTGGTCAGAATCGTAAAAATTGGCCTCATCAGGAAGGTCAAAACAGGATTTGGGGTGAAGAGGTTAATGGATTTTTAAAAACAAAATTATGAAAATGCTTAATAAAAGGTAAGACCTAAAGAACATTAAGCAGAAAAGTCACTGCAGGCTTACAAAACTTTAGTAAAACAGAATTTTTTTCCCTGAAGCATTTTTTAAGCCTTTAGATTGGACAGTTTCTAAATTGGTGCGTTTTCCAGCAAAGAAACACTTCAAAGTAGTGACATGATCTTTTTCTCCCACCAGATATTTTTCCAAACCTGAAGCTGCCAAAAATGCTCAAAAGACAGAACATATGGACATTAAAGTTGTTTTACGATACAAATGAATAGGAACAGACTTTAAAGAAAACTTTCCGGCATTATTTTGGAGAGGACCCATTCCTTCTTATTCATAGTGACACTATTATGGGAGCTGTGACTGACACTGTTATTGGGGTTCTGGTGCCCCTTTTATGTCTGACTGTCTGTGCCATGGTCATGTGAAAACAGCTTGCATTATGCTGGTGCCTGTAAATATGCATCTAGAGCAAGAAAGCATGGAACATGAGGCCCTGGCAGGACTGTGTCATGCCATCGAGCTCATTACTTCAAGCTAATTGTGCTGTGTGAGTAATAAGTTAATGGGGTGGAAGACAGAAATTCATCTGTTATACCTGGAATAACAATCTAAAACAAATAATCTATATAGGCCACAGGGATAATCATGTATAAAGGGGTCCATTCACCAGTTAGACACAGCTATTTCACCTGACCTCCAAATATCTTAGTAGTCACTTTATTGTAAGATATATAAAAACCGAATCCTCCCAACCACCCTACATAAATGCGCCCCACTCGGCAGAGAACATTGACAGGTAGAGAGACAGATGCTACCAGACACCTTGAGCAACAGATTATCTCTCCCGAGAGCAAAATGATGGCAAATGTTAAAATCCTACTGCCATCAGGTGGGAAATTGGGGGGTCCCCAAACAAGTTAGGTGGCTCTCTAATTCTACCCAAATTGGAGGCTTCATCCGACTTTTTTCAAAAATTTTTTGGCACCACCAGGTTACAAAATACTACCCGAACAAAGCACAACCACCAACAACGTAATTACTAATGTATCACACCAGAAAGATCATCATAACAGCCATGTTCCGTATCGCAAATACTGTAAGTCAGTATGTGGTCAAATCCACTTGGTGCAAACACTAATACTGACCAGAACCTGCACGGGATGTAAACCTTGATTAGTGTTGTACAGTGTACGTGTTTTTGATAATGAATATGCCACATATTAATTTAATGGCTGATTTGTCATTTTTGTGGTGATTCTGTGTATAAGGCGCTATACAGTATAAGGGTATTATACTGTGAATGGGTGCTATTGGCCACGGTTCAGATTATGTATACTGGTGGTGGTTTTGGGGATGTATTTCTGTACTTATCGTGTTCTGGAGATGTAATTCTGGGATGATGGCGGTTCTGGTAATGTATTTTTGCACTGATGGTAGTTATTCATGTATTCATGTTCTGTTGGTGGTTCTGATGCTGTATTCCTGTACTGATAATGATCTTCCATCTGCAAATGGCTGGTAATATCCTTTCCATTATTAACAACATACTGGGAGTGTTAGGTTCATGTGATACAAATGTAAATTTTGGGGAATGACCTGACATTGCAAATAATCACTGTAATAGGCTTGGTGTTGTACTCACACACTGATGATGTCCCTGATGCTGTATTAATTTACTGATTGTGGTTCTAATGATGCATTCATGCACGAATATTAATAATAAATATAATAATAATAATTTTATTTATATAGCACCAACATATTCTGCAGCGCTTTACAAATTATAGAGGGGATTTGTACAGACAATACACATTACAGCATAACAAAAATCACAAAAATGCGTTTTTAGGGCACGCTTAAAACTGTGGGGATTGGAGATTAATCTTATTAACCTGGGTAGTGCATTCCAAAGAATTGGCGCAGCACGTGAAAAGTCTTGGAGACGGGAATGGGAGGTTGTACTTATTGAGGATGTTAACCTCAGGTCATTAGCAGAACGGAGAGCACGGGTAGGGTGGTAGACTGAGACCAGGGAGGAGATGTAGGGTGGTGCTGAGCCATGGAGTGCTTTGTGGATGAGGGTAATAGTTTTGTATTGGATTCTTGAGTGGATGGGTAACCAGTGTAATGACTGGCACAGGGTAGTGGCATCGGTGTAACGGTTGGTGAGGAATATAATAATTGGTTCTGGTACTGTAATATTTTACTGTTGGTGGTTCTGTTGCTTTATTCCTGTACTGATGGTGGTTCTTGTGCTGCATTCCTTCATAGGAGACAGCGATTTGTTCTATATACTGCAATACTGTGGTATTGTAATATATAATATAAGGAATCAGATGATCAAGTCCACTAAGGCATTAAACAATAATGAATACTGTAAGAGCAAAACCAAAAAAAAAATGATGGAATTGCCTTTATTCACTGCAGTTTTAAATTGCACTGTGGGGATGGGTGCCATTTCAAATTCACCTTAGGCAACACAAAAGCTAAAATCATCCATGTTGTTATGTACTAATGTTGCACAAGTAGACTTCAAGCAGAGCTCTTTCACATTTGGACTAGTTGTCTCTTGCTTTTTATGTACTGCTGGTGACTCTGGTGCTGTGTTCATGTACTTATGGTGGTACTGATAATGTATTAATTCATTGATGTTTTTTGTCACTGTTTTAATGTACTGATGGTGATTATCATAATGAATTAATGTACTGATGATTACTCTGGTGCTATATTCATGTAATGATGATGGTTCTGCTGATATATTCACATACTGATAGTTGTCCTGGTGCTGTTTTAATGTACTGATGGGGGTTCTTGTGTTGTAGTCATATAATGGTGGTGTTTCTTGGGATTTATTTCTGCACCGATGGGGGTTCTTGTGATATATTTCTGTACTGATGGCGTTTCCTTTGATGTATGCCTGTGTTGATGGTTGTTCAGATTGTGTATTTCTGTGCTCATGGTGGTTCTAGTGATGTAATTGTGTACTGCTGATGGTTCTGGAGATGTATTTCTGTACAGATGGTGGTTCTATTGCTATATTCACGCTCTGTTGATGATTCCGATGCTGTATTCCTGTACTGATACTGATTTGCAGTCTGCAAATCGCTGGAAATACCCTTGTCATTGTTATCAACATACTGTGAGTTGTAGGTTCATGTGATACATATGTAAATTGTGGGGACTGACCTGAAATTGCAAATAATCACTGTAATAATAATTGGTGGTCTATTCACATACTGATTGTGGTTCTGATTATGCATTCATGTTTTAATATTGGTTCTGGAACTGTAATCATTTACTGTTGATGGTACTGATGCTATATTCCTGTACTGATGGTGGTTCTGATGCTGTATTCCTTCATTGCAAACAGTGATTTCCTCTATATGTTGCAATAGTGTGGTATTTTAATATTTAATTGTAATATTTAATATAAGGATTCGGGAGATCAAATCCTCTAAAGGAGCTAAATAATAATGAATGAATACTGTAAGAGAACCCCCCCCCCCAAAAAAAAAATAAAAAAAAATAAAAACAAATCATGGAATTACTTTTGTTCACTGCAGTTTTAAATTGCATGGTGGGAGGGGCACCATTTCAATTTTCACCTTAGGCAATAAAAAAGCAAAGATCGTCCATGATGTTATGAACTAACATTGCAGCCATATGTGCAGCACAAGTATACTCCGAGCAGATATCTCTTACATTTAGACTAGTTGTTTGTTGCCTTTTATGTCAATTGTATGTTTTATTATTTTTGTTTTTGTGTTGCAGCAAAATGTGCTTTACAAGCCTTATATCTACAATATTGATTATAAGATTTATTTCCATCTTGGTCTCATGTCACAGATCCGTGTTCCTATTTGTAGAGGAAATCGGTTGTCACATATATTTGGCCAGTAGTGATCTTTCTACCTGAGAAAGAGTGATCTTTCTACCTGAGAAAAGAGTAAGGGTTACTGCTTATCTTTCCTATCATTTCAAGTCATGTTCCCTTGTTACTTATGACATCTATGACAGCCATCAGCCCTGTGTTTATTCTGAACCAAATATATCCATGTCACACAAGCATGGGAAAACCTCCACCGTGTGAAGCTGTGATACTGGTGTCTATGTGAATAATAGGCATCGGCTCATGAGTAATACATAAAAGAACGTAAACAGTTTAGAGGTCATTTACATTTTTATATAATGACATGTATACATGCACAATATTTACATTTTCACACACAGTTTTATACATTTTGATATAAACAGTCATAGCTCAAAGTGGCACAGATGAACATCCCATTGACAATGTGAATGTGACACTCCGTGCCGGCTCTTTAATGAGTCCATATTGATTTGTAGGATTGCTACTCCAGTAAGTGGCACTGGATTCTTTGTTCTCCCTCTGCTATTTGTATATTTTGTGCTCTAAAATACATTGGGGACCAGAGGACAGATCAGACCGGGTATGTATTGGTGAAGGGTTTTTCTAAGGCTACGTTCACATTAGCGTTGTGCGGCGATGCGTCGGCGACGCAATGCACAACGCATGCAAAACGCATGCACAAAGCAGGGTTTTGTGACGCATGCATTCATTTTTTGCATGATTTTTGGCGCAGAAAAAGCTGCATCATGCAGCGTCCTCTGCGGCCTGACAGTTGCGCCACAATGATGCATGCGTCACAAAACGCAAGACAACACATGTCCATGCGCCCCCATGTTAAATATAGGGGCGTATGACACATACGTCGCCGCAGCTGCGCCGCACAACGCTAATGTGAACGTAGCCTAAAGGGTGCAAGGCTAGCAGTGCAAATCATTTTTTTTACCTTCAGATATAAGGTAAATCTGCAGGTAAGCAGTGTTAAAATCCTGATAGGCTGCATTACCGCAGCAGCGGCGAGAGAGGAAAATAGAGTTATATCATTGCTTTAGCTGCTTACTTCCAGTTATCGGGGCGTGCAGGGAGCTATTAGAGTCATCACGAGAGGTGGTGAGTTCTCCTTCAATGGAAGTCTGGAAACAGAGGCTGGACAGACATCTGTCTGAGATGGTTTGGTGAATCCTGCATTGAGTAGGGGGTTCATACATGATGACCCTGGAGGTCCCTTCCAACTCTAACAATCTATGATTCATTGCGTAACACATTGTGAGCTGTGACTGCAGAGTAGGCTGTCAATCAAAATGCCGGGGAATGATTTTAGCGCCGCTCACTGTGCAGAAAGTAACTGTTCTCTGCACTACCTCAATAACTGAAAGCAATATGCTACAGGGAGAGTATAAGTTCATTTTTTCCTTTAGCCTCTATGCTAGTAAGGCACCCTGACAGGGTTTTTAAGGTTGTCTGCAAATAATCTTATATCTGCAGGTAAAGGTACCGTCACACTAGCGACGCTGCAGTGATACCGACAACGATGTCGATCGCTGCAGCGTCGCTGTTTGGTCGCTGGAGAGCTGTCACACAAACAGCTCTCCAGTGACCAACGATCCCGAAGTCCCCGGGTAACCAGGGTAAACATCGGGTTACTAAGCGCAGGGCCACGCTTAGTAACCCGATGTTTACCCTGGTTACCAGCGTAAACGTAAAAAAAACAAACACTACATACTTACCTTCTGTGTCTGTCCTCCGGCGCTCTGCTTTCCTCTGCACTGTCAGCGCCGGCCAGCCGGAAAGCAGAGCGGTGACGTCACCGCTGTGCTTTCCGGCTGGCTGGCGCTCACAGCCAGTGCAGGGAAGCAGAGCGCCGGGGACAGACACGGAAGGTAAGTATGTAGTGTTTGTTTTTTTTACGTTTACGCTGGTAACCAGGGTAAACATCGGGTTACTAAGCGCGGCCCTGCGCTTAGTAACCCGATGTTTACCCTGGTTACCAGTGAAGACATCGCTGGATTGGCATCACACACGCCAATTCAGCGATGTCTGCGGGAGGTCCAGCGACAAAATAAAGTTCTGGACTTTCCCCAGCGACCAATGATCTCCCAGCAGGGGCCTGATCGTTGGTCGCTGTCACACATAACGATTTCCTTAACGATATCGTTGCTACGTCACAAAAAGCAATGATATCGTTAACGATATCGTTATGTGTGACGGTACCTTAACACAGTTTTGGACTTAAAAGTTACCTTTAATAATATGCAAGTGATAAAAAATGGAAAAAAAATCAGTATGAGCACAACACTCAGAAATTCACACACTTACACACTTTGGCTGTTATTAATGACTGTCTAAGGAATATTCTGCCACACTGAATGCAATTTGCACACAAATCATCAAGATCCTCTGTTGGCAGCTCCCTCCACAATCCCCGACCAATGTTGTCCCAGATGTGATAAGTGGGAGATAAGATAACTCCTGAGTCCCTGCAGGCCATGGTAGCACGGTTTGGCCGCCCAGGCTGCTCACAGTAGCACAAGCAACATGCGGTCTGGTGTTATCTTATTGAAAAACTGCTGCTGGGGCACTTTCTGTTAAGGTACCGTCACACTTAGCGACGCTGCAGCGATACCGACAACGATCCGGATCGCTGCAGCGTCGCTGTTTGGTCGCTGGAGAGCTGTCACACAGACCGCTCTCCAGCGACCAACGATCCCGAGGTCCCCGGTAACCAGGGTAAACATCGGGTAACTAAGCGCAGGGCCGCGCTTAGTAACCCGATGTTTACCCTGGTTACCAGCGTAAAAAAACAAACAGTACATACTTACATTCAGCTGTCTGTCCCTTGCCGTCTGGTTCCTGCACTGACTGCTGGCCTGAAAGTGAAAGTGAAAGCACAGCACAGCGGTGAGTCACACAGCGGTGACTCACCGCTGTGGCTGTGCTCTGCTTTCACTTTACGGCCAGCAGTCAGTGCAGGGACCAGACGGCAAGGGACAGACAGCTGAATGTAAGTATGTACTGTTTGTTTTTTTACGCTGGTAACCAGGGTAAACAGCGGGTTACTAAGCGCGGCCCTGCGCTTAGTTACCCGATGTTTACCCTGGTTACCAGTGAAGACATCGCTGAATCGGTGTCACACACGCCGATTCAGCGATGTCTACGGGGAGTCCAGCGACGAAATAAAGTTCTGGACTTTCTTCCCCGACCAGCGATCTCCCAGCAGGGGCCTGATCGCTGCTGCCTGTCACACTGGACGATATCGCTAGCGAGGACGCTGCAACGTCACGGATCGCTAGCGATATCGTCTAGTGTGACAGTACCTTTAGTGTACCTGGAATAAAGACCACAAGGGTTCTGGATACCCTACATTATGGAACACATTATAACTTGACATCTGACTCGTAGGCCAATGTTGTGTAAAAGCCTTCTGATGGTTTGTGTAGATAATGACATTTAGTTTCACTTGCAGTGCAGAATGAATCACTAAGCGCCATTATTCTAACCTGATGATCTGTCTGTGTAGAGGTTCACCTCTGTTCCCCTCTTGCTGTCATTGCAGTTCATTGTTGTTCTACCAACTACTGGAACACGCAACATTTAACAGTGCTGATATCTTGGCTTAGATGTGTTGTGTGATCTGCCATAGTGATAGATCAAGGTGTCTAAAGTCAAGGATTCTGTCCCTCTCAGTCTGTAAAAAGTGGCGATAACTGGTATGTTGATGAACAGGAAGCATCACACAATTGTAAGGAGGTGGCGGGGACCCTCACGTGCCTCCTATCCACTGGGCGCTGGTCACATAATTATGTGTGGCACCTCATTGTTCACTAATGTTATTATACTTGTTATGAACTGTAATGTGATGTAGTTATCATATACTGTGTATAGGCTTAGGGATAGACTAGGAGATAGTATAGGACAGTAGGGGGATTGGATTAGAATAGTGGGGTGTTGTGAATTCTGTTGTCAAGCTCCCTCCTGTGGTCATGAATGGTACTTCGGCTGGTTCTGTCCA